>NW_012111919.1:181477-183509 GCF_000951035.1 Colobus angolensis palliatus | reverse complement strand
TTCACCATGTTGGCCAGGCTGGTCTCAAACTTCTGACCTCAAGTGATCTGCCCGTCTTGGCCTCCCAAAGTGCTGGCGAGCCACCATACCCAGCCTGGGGTGAGTCTTTGGAATCTCTGACCAATGTGGGATGGGAGTGGTAGATAACGGTTTCTTCTTTTCTCTAGAAATAGCTATTCATCCAGACAGTCCTAAGGAGTATTTTTCTTTCCTTTTTTTTTTTTTGAGATGGAGTCTTGTTCTGTCACCCAGGCTGGAGTGCAGTGGTGCGATCTCAGCTCACTGCAACCTCCACCTCCCAGGCTCAAGCAATTCTCCTGCCTCAGCCTCCTGAGTAGCTAGGATTACAGGGGCCCGCCACCATGCCCAGCTAATTTTTGTATTTCTAGTGGAGATGGGGTTTCACCATGTTGGCCAGGTTGGTCTCAAACTTCCAACCTCAGGTGATCCGCCCACCTCAGCCTCCCAAAGTGCTGGGATTACAGGTGTGAGCCACCATGCCCAGCCACTTTAAGGAGTATTTCAAAAAGCTTCTCAGTTCCAAGGGACTGAGCAACAGCTGCCCTTAGCAGGGGCTTGTTCAATAATACACCCTTATAGTGGCTCTCCGTCTTTCCCTCAATGGGATCATTTCCTACTCCCTAACAAGGTATCTGCACATAAGCTTCAGGCTCTGCTTTCTGGAACCCAAGGCTAAGATGGTTATCCATGTTCAGATTATGGCAAGTGGAACAAACCTAACCCAAACGCCACTATAAAAAGAATACAGCTTGGGCAATATGGCAAAACCCCATCTCTACCAAAAAACAAAAGAAATTAGCTGGCATGGTGGTGCAAGCCTGCAGTCCCAACCACTCAGGAGGCTAAGGCAGAGGATCCTCTGTTGCCCAGGCTGGAGTGCAGTGGCACAGTCACAGTTCAGGAGGGGATCATGCCACTGCACTCCAGCCTGGGCAAAAGAGCAAGACCCTGTCTCAAATAATAATAATAATAAATAATAATAATAATATAGTTTATTGTGCCTGGGTTGCCAACACTTATAGAAAGAACCAACCTGTTGAGTCTTTAAGTTTATGGAGCATTTAAAAACATTTCCAGGTGGGGCACAGTGGCTCACACCTGTAATCCTAGCACTCTGGGAGGCCGAGGTGGGTGGATCACTTGAGGTCAGGAATTCAAGA
Organism: Colobus angolensis palliatus; assembly: GCF_000951035.1. NCBI lineage: Eukaryota > Metazoa > Chordata > Mammalia > Primates > Cercopithecidae > Colobus > Colobus angolensis. Next base: position 182,328 of record NW_012111919.1, on the reverse strand, counting down.
CTAGCCTGGCCAACATGGAGAAAGCCCGTCTCTACTAAAAATACAAAGAAGTAGCCTGGTGTGGTGGTGTGCACCTGTAGTCCCAGCTACTAAGGAGGCTGAAGCATGAGAACTGCTTAAACCCAGGAGGTGGAGGTTGCAGTGAGCAGTGAGCACCACTGCTCTCCAACCTGGACAACAGGGTGAAACTTTGTCTCAAAAAAAAAAAAAAAAAGAAAGAAAGAAAAAGGCCGGGCTCAGTGGCTCACGCCTGTAATCCCAGGACTTTGGGAGGCTGAGGTGGGCGAATCACGAGGTAAAGTGTTTGAGACCAGCCTGGCCAACATGGTGAAACCCCATCTCTACTAAAAACACAAAAAATTAGCTGGGCGTAGTGACAGGCGCCTGTAATCCCAGTTACTCGGGAGGATGAGGCAGGAGAATCGCTTGAATCTGGGAGGTGGAGGTTGCAGAGTGAGTCGAGATCACGCCACCGCACTCCAGCCTGGGCAACAGTGCAAGACTCTGTCTCGAAGAAAAAAAAAAAAGAAAAAAAATTTCCAAAACCTTTTCACAGTGATACTCCTATACTGACCCCGTGAAGTCATATAACTAAACTCAAGAATTTTTTGTTGATTTTTTTTTTTTTGAGATGGAGTTTCACTCTTGTTGCCCAGGCTGGAGTGCAATGGCATGATCTTGGCTCACCGCAACCTCTGCCTCGTGAGTTCAAGTGATTCTCCTGCCTCAGCCTCCCAAGTAGCTGGGATTACGGGCATGCGCCACCATGCCCGGCTAATTTTGTATTTTTAGTAGAGACGGGGTTTCACCGTGTTAGCCAGGATGGTCTCGATCTCCTGACCTCGTGATCC
>NW_012111919.1:174163-181052 GCF_000951035.1 Colobus angolensis palliatus | reverse complement strand
TCTGCCTCCCGGGTTCACGCCATTCTCCTGGCTCAGCCTCCCAAGTAGCTGGGACTACAGGTGCCCGCCACCATGCCTGGCTAATTTTTTTTTTTTGTATTTTTAGTAGATGGGGTTTCACCATGTTAGCCAGGTTGGTCTCTATCTCCTGACGTCGTGATCCTCCCACCTCAGCCTCCCAAAGTGCTGGGATTACAGGCGTGAGCCACCACGCCCAGCCCCTAAACTCAAGTTTTAAAAGAGGAAACGGATGCTCAAAGAAGTTTACTGACTTGTCCTGATTAATGCACCTACTAGGTGCTATGGCTTTAAGATTCACATCCTGGTCTTCTAAGTCTGAAATCTCTGTACTGTTTTCCAGTGTGATGAGCTATCCCATGGGACCTTAGGAACTACTGTGCTGGAGTCCAAAAATGGCTCAGTGAACTAAAGCCACTTTCACCTTTTATTTGTAGTTTAATCCAAATACACTGAACAGCAGGGAAGGAAAAGTCTGAATGGTCTGAAACAGTCTGGGAAAAGTGCTGAGAGGCTACATTTTGCTTCAGGTCTGAGCTGGGACGTCAGCATAGCCTCAGTCGCTGTGGAGGTGAAGGGCTCCAGCACCAAGAGCCCAGAACTCCAGCCACATGTCGGCACCTAGGCCTCCTTGGAGCTCTAGCTCCTGCCCTTGTCAGCTGCAGATGCCTTGGGTAGGGAAATATAAGGACTCTTCCCCTCCCTATTCTTGATGACCACAAGGGGGAACCTTCCATCTGGCAGTTATGGGCCCTGAGGGAATCTGAGCCTGGGCAAAGGGCCCAGCGTGTCCGTTCCCATCACAGCCACACTGTCCAGCATGAGTCACCACACACGCAGCCAGGTGAGTCATACAGGCTGACGGACACTGAGTACAGGACGAGAGGTGGTTGGGCACCGGAGACTGGAGAGGGGCCCAGGGAAGGGCCAAAGAATCCATCTCCTGGCCATTCATGCAGTTAAGTTTCTGTGCTGATGTAGGGCTATTCTGGTTACAGGATCCCTATTCCACTCTGGCTTTCAGTAGCCCCCAATCCCTTCCAACAGTCCTCTTCTCAGAAGCCCAATCATCACTAGAATCTTGTTCCCCTCCTCTAAACATGGGCAAGACCTCATCTTAATGTGATCACTCTTTGTACCCCAAATGTTCTAAGGCCTTCTGTCATTCCACCTATACGACTTACTTATCTTCGTGCCATCCTCTTACATTAATTAACTTGCAAAATGAAGATGGTAACAAATGCAGGTAGGTCACTGCATTACCTCTGTGAGGTTAGTACTCAATCACTGCATTTGGAGTGACTGGTATCTGATCACTCCAAATGGATCAGGATGGAGTGATCAGATACCAATATACTAACCTTGGTTAGTATATTGTTTGGAGATACATATTTAGGCAGTAAATGATAAGAAAAGCAAATGAATGATAGAAACAAAACTCTGGAAATTTTGGGTGAATTAGGGAGAGGCGCTCAAGAGGTCTCAAAGCTGATCACTGACACAGGAGTGTTCAGTTTTAATGCCATTTAAACTGTACATACACGTTTTAATCATTCTTTTGTATGTTTCACAATAAAAAATACCAAGAAAAACTGGGGTAAGAATCTTGATTCAGCACTTATTAGGTGTGATCTAATATGGACTCAAGTAACCCTCCTAGCTCACACACCTTTGTGGGGGCCCTATGCCATAATGTATATGAAAGTGTTTTGCATACAGTAAAATGTTAGTTTTCCAAGTAGAGGCCTCCTGGGGCAATGCCTTTATCCTTCAGGATTGACTGGTCAGCTTTTTGAGGACTTTGAAATCCTAAAACCCTACTGCACAGCTTGGCCAACTACGCATACCCCTTAAAAACAGCCTTGGGCGCCACCCTCCAAAACAGACTGGGGACAGTGTGGGATGAAAGACAGCCAACCCTTAAAGAGAGCTGAATAGAAACAGGAAGTGAGGGTGGTGCAGTGGGGCAAGCCTCTGGCTTCCAAATTAGTCTGCCCTGGTCCCACTCAAGTCCTAGAGGGACACTCACCAGCTGTCAGGACCTGTACTTTCCACGGGTGAGCAGCCAGGGCCCGCTGGTATGCCCGCCAAAGTGCCATGCTTCCTGTCAAGCCAAGAGGAGAGGGGGTCACCCCTACTGTCCCTCTCCACGACTAAGAAGTCGCCTGACATTCCCTTGTGCCCACTCCCTTCCCCTTCCCACTTCCAGTGTGACTTAAAGTGACAGAGGCCACATGAGGGATGCTTCCCAGACAGCTTCCTGTGGCAGAAGTCGGCTTAGACAATTGGGGAAGAGAGAAAGGCTGTGGGAAGCTATGGCCTCCTGGTAGCAGCCACAAGCCACCTCACTCTCAGTCCTGAAGCCGGACCACTCGGAGGCCTCCGTTCCCGAACGAGACAAGCATGAGGACAGCTTTGCTCTGGCTTCTACCCAGAGCTTGGGTGCCTCAAAAGACAGCTTGGTCTGTCTCAGATTCAGACTTGGTTGGAAACAGTTTGTAACCTTCCTGAGTCCAGCTCCAGACCGAAAACAGGGCCCGTCACTGCCCGGATATACGATGACCACACGCTTTGTGGGCACTCATGGCTTGCGACGCTTTGAGCCAGAGACCGCAGATCACCCGCCACTCACCTGAGCGCGAGCTGGGCGCGGAGGCTCCCTCCCACGTGATAGGCTGGCCTAGGAATTTCCGCCACAAGCCCCGCCCCTTCCGCCCAGCGTCCCTCGGATTTTGCAGCCAGGGTAGAAATGAGTGGACCGAGCCGTGAATACCCGTGGAGAGCGGCCTAACTCGGCCACCCACTCTGTGAGCGACCCCTTTTCCAGCGGGACTGTGCCGGACCCTGGTGTGGGGCCCGCCAGCCATATTTCTCACCTGAGTTGGACCCTCTGCCTCCTCCTGCCCCTTCTCTCCCCTCGAGGCCCGGGCCTCTCTCAATCCAGTAGTCTCATTGTTCAGCCCATCCTCCGCCCATAACTGGCCGTAACTACGATCCTTGTCTCAGCAATCGTAGTTAGGGAACTATAAGTTATGGTTAAGTGCGTGTTTTGTCTCTAGGTTCTTCATTGGCCTCAACTGTGAGCTCGTGAGCGGGTAAAACGGGTCGTTCGTATTTGTCGTCCTCATAGCAACTGTTTCAGTGCTTTGCCGCAAACAGCCACTTAAGAAATACTGCATATGTATGATTCTTCCACAGAAAGCATTGGAATTAGAACTTAAGAAGACATTAGGTATTGGCTCCCAAACTAACGGGCTGCATGTGCAGCCTTGGTCATGACCAGACTTGATCTGCATCTAATGAGGGAGGTTACACTATTGACTTTCAAAACTCGGCTCCTCAGTTCTAGGGATTTTTCAGATATTTGTGTGTGGGGATGAGAGGGGCAGCATTATTACAGCTGCTTCTCTCTTCAACTTTTTTTTTTTAAGTATATACTTCTCAAAAGACCCATTTTTAACAATGGGGCCCACAACTGCATGTTTGAAAACCATAGCTAGGTGATTTCTTAATCCTCTTCCAGCTCTAACAGAGTCTGTGAATACAGAGCAATATCCTTTCTAGAGCGTTGGAAATGTCTACAATATCCCTGGCAATGGACTTGTCAGGCTGCAGACTTTACTTATCTCCAGGGAGCCCACACGTCAGGAGGCACACTCTTTCAGACTCTGCACCTGCCCAGCTCCACCCCCAATTTACTCAATTCCTTTATGATTAAGGCAGGGAGACTCCTGCCACAAATCCTGGAGAAACAGAGTAGGGAAGCAAGAGAAGTCAGTGTCACAAACGTTTAACTAAAACACTACTTGCAAAACAGCATGCTAGAGGAGTGAACTGGCACAAGTAAATGTAATAGGAGACCAAATGTGGCAGGCTATAAAGTTATATTCTGAAGTTAGACTGAGTTCAAATCCCCAGCACCACCACTTACTAATGTGACCTTGACCTTTTACAGACAGCCTACCCTCTCCAACTCTTTTATCATTAAAATGGCAATACCTACCTCACAAAAGTGACATGTGCAAAGTGCTTAAAATGGATCAAGTGCTTAATGCTTGTTTATCCTTTTTCCTTCCTTCCCCCTTGGGAACATAAGGAAGGGAGACTATTTTTTACTGGAGAAAACTGGGAAGCTCTTTGGTGAAGGTGGAATTTGAGCTGGGACCTTTCTGGATGAACTGAACTCAGATGAAGATGGTGGAAAAAGACACTCTGGCGAAGGGAGGAGTATGAGAAGAGGAATAAAGGTAGAGAAGTGTATGAACAATGGATAGTACGAAGTGGATATATTGGCAGGTAGGGTTAGAAAGAGAAAAAGCTTCTGGTAGAGAAAAAGAACAAGGTCAAGATCAGGGCTGAGACTCAGTTGCAGAAGCAGGGCTGCCAGCACCAACCTACAGCCTCAAGTGCAGATCCCCAGGTCTCATCTTTTCTACCACTGAAAATAGGAAGGGGGCTGCCCTGTAGAATTGAGTAAAGCTTCACTTCAACAGAAGGCACTTGCCTAACAGCTCAAAAAACAAAACTGGCTCAATGTGAGCTGGATCCCAATAGGGTTGCGCAAGCTTCTTTGCACTGACATGGGTTGTGGTCTCTGCTGTTGATGGACTTGGGTTTCCTCCAGGTCTGTTTTCTCATCTTTACAGGATGGGGTCTCGCTCCATCACCCAGGCTGGAGTGCAGTGGCAGGATCTCGGCTCACTGCAACCTCCACCTCCCAGGTTCAAATGATTCTTCTCCCTCAACCTCCCGAGTAGCTGGGATTACAGGTATGCACCACCACACCTGGCTGATTTTTTATATTTTTGGTAGAGACAGGGTTTCACCATGTGTTGGCCAGGCTGGTCTCTAACTCCTGACCTTAAGTGATCTGCCTGCCTTGTCTCCCAAAGTGTTGGGATTACAGGCATGAGCCACCACACCCGACTGGGACTAAACTCGATCCCTTCTTAAAGGAGATTTTCTGATAGATGAAGTCCCTACACATTTGGCCAGTCTAGAATGCCAGAGTGTTTTGTTCCAGGTAGGCACTGATCTCATCTCCACTCTCTCCAAAAAGCAGCTGCCTGTTTCTTTCTATTTCCTGAGGTCATCCAACTATTTCCCTCCAAACCCCAGCCTATACTCCTAGGCATTTCAAGACCATGGTTTGCCTATTTCTTATCACTGGGGTGTATCCTTGCTTAGGAGGCAGTATCATAGTCACTGTGAGTCTGCAGCATCCCACAAGAAGCCTCTAACAAGATGAGATATAACATTACTGTACTTGGGTTCTGAACACCTCCTATACACATAACTGAAGTAGGTAAACATTCTAATAAGTCAACAATGTGACCGTATAATGAAGGATCAAAAATCATGACGTGTAAAAGAATGGTTGAAGTAACTGAAGATATTTAATCTAGAGAAGATTTGGGAAACACATGATAGGTATGGTTAAATACTTAACAGGGCAATCACAGGGAAGATGACTGGATTTCCTTACACCCATGAGTGAAATTTATAGAAGTATACTCTGACTTGATATAAAGGAAGATTTTAAAAAACATGACTGTTCAGGAGTGTTCAAGTAGGGTCAGATGACCAGTGATTGGGAATACTTCGTAAGCAGGAGCAAGTAAGATCTGAGCCACTGTTCTATCAGTAGGGTGTCTGTGGTGTTCCTTGGTCAAAGAAGTACTCTAAGCAACTTCAGTCTCACAAATTACTATCACCCTTGTGGGCATACATGATGGTTACCCTAAAGAGGAAGTTTCAGAAGGCAGTAATATTGGATCCTGGAATAGTCAGACAGGAGCCTTCATGCAGATACCCTTTTCAATTCTCCATACACCCATTCACAAGTGGTCGCAAAAACACCCAGTACCTTTACTTGGCTTTACCCACTTAACAATACGCTCAATATGAGCAGTTTGACTCCCAAGCCTAGGTCAGGCCTGAGTGTTTCTCATGAGCCATAGTCTTAGGCTGAGGAGCCTTGAGAGTTGGTGGAGGGAGAGCCCCCCTGCCCGCAGGGGGCTGTGATCACAGAAGTCTGTAGAAAGAGTGGGATCTAAGGAGTCCTGGGGAGGCAGGCCTAAAGGTCCAGGCCTGGCATGATCACTGTCCAGGGAAAGCCCCCAGTTCCTATGGCTCTGTGCATAGGGGCCATTTGTTCTTGACCGACTTCACTCCAAGGATGAGGTGTGGGCCAAGGCTAGGGAGTGGGAAGAAGGCGATGGCTGGTTGGAGAGAAGCCAGGCCGTCTAGTGGGGGAGGATGGTTGGAACATAGCATTGAAGTGGGCTCGGCTTTCAAGCTGCATACGGTGGCCCAGTGGGGAGGCGAGTCCACGGACAAAATGGATTCGAACCAGCCCTGACTGCCCCCCAGATACCAGCCATCCATAGGAGTCCAGGTTTGGGCTGAAACGTACCTGTGAAGAGAACAGAAAGAGAGAGATGCTTATGGGTGGTGCTTTAGGGTGACTCTAGCTATATGAACAAAAAAATGAGCCACAATCTGATAGGACAGGACCATGAGGGGTGAGACAGGTAAGAATGAGAAGCCAGTGAATGAGGTACATCTGTCATGCTCTAGAGGAGGAGGAGGCTGTCATCTGTGTAACCTTTTCATCTCCCATTTCATCAGCCCCAGGCCCAGAACTGGGGGAAAATGAGAGTGGAGGGTGGAGAGTATGAAAGACTACCTTATGAATAGCCTCCAGCTGCAGCCTGTCCAGGCAGAGTTGAGAATGCCCCTCTCCCTCCTGCATGCGCAGCATTGGTTCTCTACGGAGCAGATCATGGAATGAACCCTGGGGAAGGGAAATGGAAGAGGAGGGAGAAAGTGAGAGGCTTTTTTAATTTTTATTTACTTTTTTTTTTTTTGA
>NW_012111919.1:171364-173667 GCF_000951035.1 Colobus angolensis palliatus | reverse complement strand
CCCCTTCACAGCCAATTTTTTTTTTTTTTTTTTTTTTGAGACGGAGTCTTGCTGTGTTGCCAGGCTGGAGTGCAGTGGTGCAATCTCAGCTCACTGCAACCTCCACCTCCTGGGTTCAAGCGATTCTCCTGCCTCAGCCTCCTCAACAGCTGGGACTACTGGCATGTACCACCACACCCAGCTAATTTTTGTATTTTTAGTAGAGACGGGGGTTTTACCATGTTGGCCAGGATGGTCTCAATCTCTTGACCTCGTGATCTGCCCGCCTCGGCCCCACAAAGTGCTGGGATTACAGGCATGAGCCACCATGCCTGGCTGAGGCTCCTTAGTTTTATATCTTTGTGCTGAACTCAGGATTGCGTACCATACAAAGGCTAAAGTTTTCTACCTTTTCTAATACCACACCCATTCTCCTGGCCTCAGCTTACCAAATCTGTGTCTTGAAAGAGCAAGTAGTGATGGTTGACAGTTTCAGTATAAGTTCGAGCCTTGGGAGGATTGGGGACCCCAGATGAAGCAGAAGAATGGTCTGGACCTTCAGGACTGTCCTGATATGGTATCAGATCTGCTTTATATATAGGCTGGAAAGGAGACCATGAAATTAGGTTCTATAATACTAAAGACAGAATAAAAGCAGAGGAAAGTGGTTTGGGCAGGAAAGGCTTAAAGATAGAAGAAAGCAGTATCTTTAAATATATGTTCAGATGCAGTAGGGTAGGGAAGATTATACACAAGTCTGTGCTAAGACTTTCTGGGATAATATCAGGGCCGGGAGACCTAGCACTAATTTGTACTCTACCACAATCTGGGAGGGCATGTGGGTTAGAACCCAACAGCTGCTGTTAGATGTTCATATACGTACAAATCTTCGCTCTATAGGTCGCTTGACATTTATTGGATTCAGTGCCATATCTGGCAATATAGCAGCAATGAGCTCCCCGGATATATCTCCTGCAGCTATCGTCCCAAGCCAGTCGGATCCTGAAAGACTCTAATAGAAAGAGACAGATTTAAAAAAAAAAAAAAAAAAAAAAAAAAAAAAAAAAGAGACAGATTTCATTCATTCATTCATTCATATATTCATTCAGAGCTATGAACTGGTAACAACTGCACAGTCTGAGACACACACAAACAAAAATGAGTTTATCATAACTGACAGCCCTGATGATAGAGTTACCACATACCTATCTTCTCCTACCCAAAACTACTGCCTCTTTCTGACACTAATAGTGCCTAAATGAGCCATTTTCCTGTGTAATGAAGACTGCAAAAGAAAGGGGGGGGCTCACCCAAACGGTGCCTTTTCTAGGAGCAGTGAAGTAGGCCTTGAAACCAAGGTAACCAGCGTCAATATAATGAATCCCACAGAGTCCATAACTGTTAAAAGAGAAATAAATTTAAACCTTCCTTTTCTTTAGATTCATTTCTTCTCCTTAACCTCTTCCAGAATTTAAACCACCTCAGTGAACCAACTCTCTACCCTCCTCTCCCCACAACAATCTGGCATGCTTTGCACTCCAACCCTTAGGGCCTGTCCCTAGAGGTCCTATCTCCATCTTGCCGTACGAGGCATAGCAGTTGTCCTGAGCCACAGTGACACCGTTGTAGGGGAGCAGCCAGGCCAGTTCTGTACTCAAGAAGCGCTTGATAGAGTTTATGGGTTCGTAAGGTCGTCGAAGGTCCCAGAATTTGATTTTCCGGTCACTCCCCGCAGAGACAAGGAAATGGCTGTAAAAAGATGGGAGAAGGTCAAATCCGAACAAATGTGGAAGAGTCAGCCTGTCCCAGTCTTCATCTTCCCCCTCCACACATCTCCTATTCCATACCTGTTAGCTTTGCACCATTGAAGAGTACGTACAGCCTGGTCATGGGCTAGGAAACACTGGAAGGGGTAGAGCTTTAAGGAGCCATCAGAGAGCCGTATCCGCTGCAGGGGTGAGTTAGTGGGAAGGTTCCAGAAAACCACCATGCCTGACATAGGGACAGAATGTGTAAGCATTAAAAGCAAGTTCTCCCTTCCTTGCTCTAATTTCTTTCTCTGAGCGCCTAGGACCTGTCTTCTACCCTCAGATCCAAACCACTGTGAAAGGATATGGGGATCCTGATTAGCTATCCAGCATTCCATCCAGGGCTTAAAGACTCAACATGATATTTTAACCCCAATTCTCTTCAACAAAAAAGTAATAGCTTTGTCTGGAATCTACAGTTGAAAAATGATAGGGTGAGGCCGGGCGCGGTGGCTCAAGCCTGTAATCCCAGCACTTTGGGAGGCCGAGACGGGTGGATCACGAGGTCAGGAGATC
>NW_012111919.1:165099-166839 GCF_000951035.1 Colobus angolensis palliatus | reverse complement strand
TGCTAGGTGGAGTGGCTCATGCCTATAATCCCAGCACTTTGGGAGATAAAGGCAGGAAGAACACTTGCACCCAAGAGTTTGAGACCAGCCTGGGCAATATACTGAGACCCCATCTCTAAAAAATAAAATAAGGCCAGGTATGATGGCTCACGCCTGTAATCTCAGCATTTTAGGAGGCCAGGGTGGCCATACCACCTGAGGTCAGGAGTTTGAGACCAGCCTGAACAATATGGTGAAACCCCATCTCTACTAAAAATACAAAAATTAGCTGGCCTTTGGTGGCATGCGCCTGTAATCCCAGCTATTCAAGAGGCTGAGGTGGGAGAATTGCTTGAACTTGGGAGGTGGAGGTTGCAGTGAGCCGAGATCGTGCCACTGCACTCCAGCCTGGACCCCAGAGACCCTGTCTCAAAAAAAATAAAATAGCTGGGTGTGGTGGTGCATGCCTCTAGTCTCAGCTACTCAGAAGGCTAAGCCACTCAGGGAATGAATGCAGCACCTATGAACCTTTCTTGAAAAAAATTTGTTGATAATGAACTATAGCCCTGCAACATAAATAATTCAGCAATTGGGGGGGAGACTAAGATAAATGGACTGGTAGAGGCACTCAATCAAGTTTAGGAATTAAGAAAGCAGAACAGCATGAAGAATCATGTACCCTGACAATGTAAGAATAATACCACCAAAAGAAAAAGAATATGGAGAAAGGGACGATAAAAAAACATGTAAGAGTGTTAATTTCCTTTCCTTCCTAGCAGAAAGTCTACTTTTCTAAAAACACTGTCATTTTGTTTTTGAAATGGAGTCTCACTCTGTCGCCAGCCTGGAGTGCAGTGGCACGATCTTGGCTCACTGCAACATCCGCCTTCCAGGTCCAAGCCTCCTGAGTAGCTGGGACTACAGGCACGTGCCATCCTGCCCAGCTAATTTTTGTATTTTTTAGAAGAGACAGGGTTTCACCATGTTGGCCAGGATGGTCTCGATGTCTTGACCTCATGATCTGCCCACCTCGGCCTCCCAAAATGCTGGGATTACAGACATGAGCCACCGCACCTGGCCAATAACACTGTCATTTAAAAATAACAATCTAGGCCAGGCACAGTAGCTCACATTTGTAATCCTAGCACCTTAGAAGACTGAGGCAGGTGGATCACTTTGAGCTCAGGAGGTCAAGACCAGCCTGGGCAACATGGCAAAACCCTATCTCTACAAAAAATACAAAAAATTAGCCGGCCATTGTAACTTGTTCCTGTAGTTCCAACTACTCCAGGAGGCTGAGGTTGGAGGATTGCTTGAGCCCAGGAAGTCCAGGATGCAGTGAGCCAAGATCTTGCCACTGCACTCCAGCCTGGGCAGCAGAGCCAGACTCCGTCTCAAAAAAAAAAAAAAAAAAAAAGAAAAATGATAGGGTGAACACACCTAGTACACAGAGTAGAATGCACCTCTCTCTACTCTCTATAAATAAAAGTCAAGAAACTTTTAAAAAGCATAGGCTGGGCACACAGTGGCTCATGCCTATAATCTTAACACTTTGGGAGGCCAGTGCAGGTGGTGGATCACCCGAGGTCAGGAGTTTGAGACCAGTCTGGTCAACACGGTGAAACGCCGTCTGTACTAAAAATACAAAAAATTGGCCAGATGTGGTAGTGGGGTGCCTGTAATCCCAGCTACTCGGGAGGCTGAGGCAGGAGAATTGCTTGAACCCGGGAGGAGGAGGTTGCAGTGAGACGAAATTGCACC
>NW_012111919.1:150128-165049 GCF_000951035.1 Colobus angolensis palliatus | reverse complement strand
TTATTATAAATAAATTTATAATTTATTTATAGTCTTTTCTTTTTAACTCAAAAAGTATCTTTGAGGAACTAGTGTCGCTTATAGTGAAGAAACATTCATCAGGAGCTTAGCCAATATTTCAGTCTGACTTTACTGTCTTTTTCTTCTATAAAATTAAGATATAATTAAATTTAATACATTTTATTTTAGAATACCTTACACAGTATGATCCCCTTTTTATTCATTTAGTTAGCTAGTTAGTTAGAGACAGGGTTTCACCATGTTGCCCAGTCTCCAACTCCTGGGCTGCAATTCTCCTGCCTCAGCCTCTCAAAGTGCCGGGATTACAGGTGTGAGCCACCATGCCTGGCTGATCCCATTTTTATAAAACTCTTTCTTTCCTCTGATCTTTTTATTTTTATATATACATAAAGAACTGCATGAGGCTGGGCGCAGTGGCTCAAGCCTGTAATCCCAGCACTTTGAGAGGCCGAGACGGGCGGATCACGAGGTCAGGAGATCAAAACCATTCTGGCTAACACGGCGAAACCCCGTCTCTACTAAAAAACTATGAAAAACTAGCCGGGCAAGGTGGCAGGTGCCTGTAGTCCCAGCTACTCAGGAGGCTGAGGCAGAAGAATGGCGTGAACCCAGGTGGAACTTGCAGTGAGCCGAGATCACGCCACTGCACTACAGCCTGGGCGACAGAGCAAGACTCTGTCTCAAAAAAAAGAACTGCATGAAAGGATGTTCCTCCTCACTTTCTAATTTTAAAAAAATGTTATTTTTAGTATATATATATATTTTTTGAGACAGAGTCCCCCTCTGTCCTCCAGGCTGGAGTGCAGTGACGTGATCTCAGCTCACTGCAGACTCCACTTCCCGGGTTCATGCCATTCTCCTGCCCCAGCCTCCCGGGTAGCTGGGACTACAGGCGCCTGCCACTGTGCCCGGCTAATTTTTTGTATTTTTAGTAGAGGCAGGGTTTCACCGTGTTAGCCAAGATGGTCTCGATCTCCTGACCTCGTAATCCGCCCGCCTCGGCCTCCCAAAGTGGTGAGATTACAGGCGTGAGCCACCACGCCCAGCCTAAAAATGTTATTTTTAATGATGAGATCTCACTAGGTTGCCCAGCTGCTCTTGAAGTCCCAGCCTCAAGTGATTCCCTCCCACTTCAGCCACCCAAAGTACTGGGATTATAGGCATGAGCCACCACATCTGGCAGGCATCTACTTTTTTGTTTTTTTTTCTCCACACAGGATCTCACTCTGTTGCCTAGGCTGGAGTGCACGGGTGGGATCTTGGCTCACTGAAAACTCTGCCTCCCGGGTTCTCATGCCTCAGCCTCCCAAGTAGCTGGGATTATAGGCGTGTGCCCCCATGCCGAGCTAATTTTTTGTATTTTTTGGTAGAGACAGGGTTTCGCTATGTTGACCAGGCTGGTCTCGAACTCCTGACCTGAAGTGATCTGCCTGCCTCAGCCCCCCAATGTGCTGGGATTATAAGCATGAGCCACCATGCCTAGCCCAGCGCCTATCTACTCTTAAATTTTTTTCTGAGTAGAAATAGTCTAGTGACTTATTTCTTTCTATTTTTTTTTACATTGCTTGAATATTTCTAACTATATGTCCAGTACTGAACCACCAAAGAAACCACCAAAAAACAAGCATATATAAAAAATGTAAAGAGCAATAGTTCCTTATGTTTTATTTTGGTATTTTTACCATTATAATATCCAGCAGCTAGGTGTTGGTGGGGCCTGGTAGGCATCCAGGCCAGGCTAAGGCACTGACCACACTCAGAGGGATCTGTAGCTTGCATAGACCCCACCTGCAGAGTTGCCACACATTGTACCTGCAGGGAAAGAAGAGATGGGACCAGGGTTAGGGACACCTACACTGGAATGAAAGCTCAAATCAATGTTTAATCCAGCAGGATGAGGGTATTTTTCAGAAGTATAAGGAGACTCACTGTGGAATCAGCAAGGTGAGGCTCTAAGAAGATGGAGCCTCAGCTAAGGTAGCAGGTTCCTCACTCACCTTATATATGGCAGGCTTCACTGCATCTGCGAGGGAAAAAGAGCAGTAACTAACTCTATGGATCCCGAGGACTCAGTGGGTCTTACTCTGTCACCCAGGCCCGAGTGCAGTGGCATGATCATGGCTCACTGCAGCCTCCAACACCTAGGCTCAAGCAATCCTCCTGCCTCAGCCTCCCAAAGTGCTGGGATTATAAGTGTGAGCCACCATGCCTAGCCAGGCCTCGCTTTTTTTTTTTTTTCCTGTAGACTTCCTCTGTGGACACAGGCCTTGCTCTTAAATCAGCAACCAATCCTTTGAATAGTGACGTTCCCTTATCCTTTTTGAGAAAGTCCTTATCTTTCCATCATGAAATTTATGAACCTACCTTTATCTGCTCCCATCTTCTTTCCTTCTGTTACACCTGATAGTATCCTTCCTCCTATCAGAAGAGCAATCCCTTCACTCCACTGTCTCCTCATCCTCTAGCACCTTTTCCAGAACACTGCTCATTCTGTTATCCTCCTTCCTCCTGTGTCATCCACTTGTTCCCTCCCTAGTCTGTCACTCCCATATTGCCATGTGAACACGCCCTACTGTCTCCTATCCAAATAAGGGGACAAAACCTTTCTTTACTGACCACACTCAGGCAATCCACCACCCTCAGTTACTGGCTCCCCTTCACAGCCAATTTTTTTTTTTTTTTTTTTTGAGACAGGGTCTCACTAAGCCACCCAGGCTACAGTGCAGTGGCACAATCTCAGTTCACTGCAGCCTCAACCTCCCGGGCATAAGTGATCCTCCCACCTAGGCCTCCCAAGTAGCTGGGACTACAGGCATGCATCACTATGCTTGGCTACTTTTTAAAATTTTTTTGTAGAGACGACATCTCATTATATTGCCCCAGCTGGTCTCAAACTCCTAGGGCTCAAGCAATCCTACCACCTAGGCCTTGCAAAGTACTGGAATTAAGGCATGGGCCACCATGCCCAGCCCCACGGCGAAATTTCTTGAAAGAACTGTCTGTATTTACTATCTTTACTTTCTGACCTCCTATTACCTCCTCAACCCACTCCACAAGACCACCACATATGGGACTTCTCAGGGCTCCAACCTGGGTGCCCTCTTCTTTAAATACTCAGTACTAATGAAAAATAAATTCAACATATAAGAGCTGCCTTTTCCTGACTTCTTCCTCCTCTTGCTCATCTTCAGCTCTCTATTCTATCCCTCTCTTTAGAACAAGGGATTGTGTTTGTGTGGTGGTGAGGGCAGGAGAGGCTAAGAACAGGATTGGGGGAACAAGAGTATGGCAGGGGAGATGGGCCCTATCCATCAGCCCAAGCCCTCAGCAGATCTTTACACAGCCAGTTACCTGTGGCAGCAACAGGGGGAAAGTCCTGAGAGCACAGAATAGGGAAGAAGGAGAGATAAAGAGAGAGTACAGCTGCAAGACTGCAAAAGAGAGAAGGCTCGAGAACAAACTGGAGTCACAATGCAGGGTGTGTGTGTGGTTGAGTAAGGCTTTGTGCTAGAGAGACTGGCCCAGGGGAGCTTCCAGGGAGATAGGTCCTGCTATGCTCTGGCCACCACGACAGCAGCCCCGTTCTCCTTGCTGTGCTACTCACCTGGGGGTTGCTGAGCCAGCAGGGCCTCTGGATGGGGTAGACTGAATAGTAGTACTTTCCCGTCTGAGCAGGCCAGAGCCAAGAGACCCAACCGGGGCAGGAGAGGAGCCTAAAGGGTAAAAGGTGTGCTGAGGCTTGCTGCCTTCAACTGACTCACAGAAAACCTTTGAGGTTCTAGTCCCTGAAAATACTGTATGGATTTGCTGGAAAAACTCCATCCACCACACTCCAACTTTCCTTCCTTAAACTCTAAGAATTCCCAGGGCCTCTTTGTTCTGGCTTTGAGTCCTAGGGCCATCCCACAGTTGACTGGGAAGTACCTTCCGAGGGGTGCCTGGAAGTTCCCATGCTCCACTAGGGCAGAACTTGAGGTCCCAGATGCAGCCGTTGTCACAAGCAATCCCATAGACAAAGTGGGCCCTGTTGCCAGGACTGGAGAGAGAGAGCATGTGGGAATGGTGGGTAGGAAGAAGCGACGTAGGGCTGCCAGAGGTAAGCTCCCCTTGTCTCAGCCCAATCCAAGCCCTTCCCCCTATCCTGTCCAGAACCCATCCTGCTGTCCTCAACCACCCTCCCATGGCAGTGTCCAACCCCACCTCACCAGCTTTCTTGCTGCAAGGTCCCAAGGCCCCAGAGCTGGAGCAGCCCAGGACCCGAATGAAGCTGGCTCAGTGGGTGTGTCTCATTCATGTCAGAGCTGGAGAAAAGAGCCACATATTGCGAGGCTCCTGCCCCCTCTGGCACTGGGCACCAGTCCAGAGCCCAGAGCGGTCCCCCCGTGAAGAAGGACACATCCCAGCGCTCTGGATGTGCTGTGATCGAGCTAAATCTAGAGAAAAATCAAAGATGGGATGAAGAAAGGAATTAATGAAAGGTAATGAGGACTGTATGGGAGCTCCACCCAGAGCCAGTATGAACTGGCTCAAGCAAGAGCCTGAATATCAAAAACAGTTTACAAGTGAGAACAGTCCTTGGCTACCACTTGTATCTTCCTCCTTTCCTTCCCAAAGTCTGTCTTATATTATTATTATTTGAGACAGGATCTGTCACCCAGGATGGAGTGCAGTGGCATGATCTGCAGCCTTGACCTCCCAGGCTCAAGTGGTTATCCCACCTCAGCCTCTGGAGTAGCACATGCCACCATATCCCACTAATTTTAAAATTTTTTGTAGAGATAGGGATCTTGCTATGTTGCCTAGGTTGGTCTCGAACTCGTGGGCTCAAGTAATCCTCCCTTTTTGGCCTCCCAAAGTGCTGGGATTACAGGCGTGAGCCACCACGCCCAGCCTCCAAAGTCTGTCTAGCTCCAGCTCATCTTCAGGGCTGTTCATTCTGGAATACTATAGTATTTTCCCTAAGGCTAGTCTGTCCAGGTCTATCTGAGTAAATGTGACCTTGTGAACTGCTTTGGCCCCTAAATCTCTCTAGCTTCCCTCAGCCTGCCAGCAGTAATGAACACTACAAATCAGAGAGGACTGACCAGCTCTAGCCAGCACTCTTATTCTTGGGAGCAAATCGACCAGCATCAAGGGAAGGACAGGACTTATCTGTCATCTCTTTCAACATTCATTTTTCTTGTTTCTGGCTCCAGAATCAGAAAAAAGGGCGGATGTGCAATCTTCACCTGTTTATTCGGTAGAGGGTGCCATCTTCAGGTAGTCCTTCACGTTGTACAGAAAACAATGGAGACTTCTCCTCCTGGGGCAGGTAGGGAGCGGCCTCACTGGGGGAAGGCAAAGGGAACAGTTTAAATTTGGAAGTGTTTCACCCATCCCAGGGTTCCCATTATAGAGCCTCTGTCACCCTTTCGTCTCCAGTGGTGTCACCCTTCCTAAGCTTCAGAGATGCTGCTTCAACTTACAGCTCAGATAACAAGTGCCACTTCCAGGCTAAAGGAATCCATTCAGCAAACTCCCAGTATGAATGTTTCTGCTCTCGGCTGGAGAAAAAGGAGCAGCATTAATGAAGGAGGAGAGGGATTCTAGAGCAGCACAGTCCAATAAAACTTTCTGTGGGGATGGAAATGATCTATTATCTGTGCTGCCCAATATGCCAGCTGCTAGCTCCAATTAGCTACTGGGCACCTAAAATGTGGCTAGTGCAGCTGAGAAACAGAGCCTTTCATTTTATTTCACTTCAGTTAGTTCTAGAGCTCTTGCCTCTAGAGCAGTGCTTTTTAGTAATGAGTGTCATCACAGTATCCCCCATGACTGCTTGTCTTTCCCACAGCCCCACTTCAATACCGTCCCTGCACTCCTCTACCACCCCTTCATTATCCCCAGCCCCCAGTCCCCAAGTCTCACAAGTCCTTGGTGAGATGGAGGCACTTCCAAACAGGAGCCATGATGTGATTTGGTAAGCCATTGGGAGCCATTCCCCGGCAGTGTGGCTTCTGCTTCTGAGGATCAAATTGAAGAAAATGTAAGGAAGCGAATTCTACAGGTTAGAGAAAGTCCCAGAGACAGCTCTTTTCCAGTTTTTATCTTCTTTGGTAATACCTCCCCCTCCAATCACTGCCCTATCAGCATCTTAAAAGATTTGTGTTTCAACCGTTATAATGACTTTTTTTTTTTTTTTTTAAAGACAGAGTCTCACTCTGTTGCCCAGGCTGGAGTGCAGTGGCCGGATCTCAGCTCACTGCAAGCTCCGCCTCCCGGGTTCCCGTCATTCTCCTGCCTCAGCCTCCCGAGTAGCTGGGACTACAGGCGCCCGCCACCTCGCCTGGCTAGTTTTTTGTATTTTTATATTTTTAATAGAGACGGGGTTTCACCGTGTTAGCCAGGATGGTCTCGATCTCCTGACCTAGTGATCCGCCCATCTCGGCCTTCCAAAGTGCTGGGATTACAGGGTTGAGCCACCGCGCCCGGCCATATGACTTCTTTACCTTCTGCACTACTCCTCCATCAAAAATGCAAAATCTGTTACCTATTTTCTGTTCAGCTTCTTCAACATTTCCATGGCATTTGATTCAGAGGACTTCCCTTATGCCTCTTGAAACTCCCGCCCTATGGAATAGTCTCCCTTACTCCTCTCCCCTCTCTAATATTCCTTCACATGCTCTCCCTTCTTGACAGGTCTCCTCGATGATGGTATTCCCCAGAGTTCCTGTCGTCTTCTCGCCCCCTTCCACAGACAGACAGACACTGACACACTCCTAGTAATCTCATCTCATGTCCCATAGCTTTGACTACTATCTTTTTATTTGTTTTTGTTTTTGTTTTTGAGACAGGGTCTCACTCTGTCACCCAGGCTGGAGTGCAGTGGCGTGATCTTGGCTCACTGCAGCCCCAGCCTCTGCCTCCTGGACTCAAGCAATCCTCTCACCTCTGCCTCCTGAGTAGCTGGGACTACAGGCACAGCGCACCACACCTGGTTAATATTTTTGTATTATTTTGTAGAGACAAGGTTTCTCCATGGCCCAGACTGATTTTGAACTCCTAGGCTCAAGCGATCCTTCCCCCTCGGCCTCCCAAAGTGCTGGGATTACAGGTGTGAGCCACCACACCTGGCCTTTTTAAAAATTGAGAGACATGGTCTTGCTATGTTGTCCATGCCAGACATCAACTCCTGGGCTCAAAAACTCCTCCTGCCTCAGCCTCCTGAGTAGCTCAAAGTACAAATGCATACCACCGAATCCAGTTTGACTACTATCTTTATGCCTGATTATCAAGTTTACATCTCCGTAATGTAAACCTGACTCGGTCTCAACTTCTCTACAAGTTCTAGACAGTGTTGTGGCAAGTCATATTAGAGCATGAGGCAAATGGAAAAAAAACAGTAATCAGTTAAAGTTCCTGTCTTTATTTAAAATTTTGATATTTTGTTCATCATGGAACAAAATACCCATGATTTGTTGCATTGATTTGATTTTTTAAAATGTTGCATCAAAATAGCATTTATCTTTATTACTGAGGGTTTCTGTTCTCCCTTAAATGTCGCACATGAGGCAAGTAAGGCACTGGTCTCATATATGCAACTGGTGACCAGACATCTCCAGCAGAATGGCTCATGGCCCATGGGCACCTCAAACTCAACATGTCAGAAAGTGAATTCTGCCAGGTGTGGTGGTTCACACCTGTAATCCCAGCACTTTGGGAGGCTGAGGCAGGCAGATACCTGAGGTCAAGAATTCAAGACCAGCCTGGCCAACACGGCAAAACCCCATCTCTACTAAAAATACAAAAGTTAGCTGAGCATGGTGGCGCGTGCCTGTAATCTCAGCTACTTGGGAAGCTGAGGCAGGAGAATCGCTTGAACCCAGGAGGCAGAGGTTGCCATGAGCTGAGATCGCTCCACTCACTCCAGCCTGGGCAACAGAGCAAGACTCTGTTTCAAAAAAAAAAGGAAAAAAGAAAGTGAATTCATCTTCTTCCCTCCGCACCTTTGCCCCTCCCACATTCTTCACCCTTTCCATGTTCCCAGGTTCAATGCATGATGCCACCATTTAAGCTGGAAGCTGCTATTCAACTTCCTCCCTCCCTTCAATTCCCAAATACTGTTAACTCTCTTATGTATTCCATTCTGTGAGAGAACACAGAAACAAAAGAATTACAAAAATAAAAAATAAAAAAGTATCTTACATATCTTTTTTTTTTTTTTTTTTAAAGACAGAGTCTGGCTGGAGTGCAATGACGTGATCTCAGCTCATCGAAACCTCTGCCTCCTGGGTTCAAGTGATTCTCCTGCCTCAGCCTCCCAAGTAGCTGGGACTACAGGTGCATGCCACCACACCCAGCTAATTATTTTTGTATTTCTAGTAGAGACAGAGTTTCACTATGTTGGTCAAGCTGGTCTCAAACCCCTGGCCTCAAGTGATCTACCTGCCTTGGCCTCCCAAAGTGCTTGGATTACAGGTGTGAGCCACTGCGCCTGGCCTTTTACATATGTCTTGAATCTGCCCCCTCCCTGCTCTTCTCTTCCTTCACTGCTTGATTTAGGACCTCACTATCTCTTACCTGGATAATGGAAACTGTCTTTTTTTTTTTTTTTGACAAGGAGTTTCACACTGCTGCCCAGGCTGGAGTGCAATGGCGCAATCTCAGCTCACTGCAACCTCCACCTCCTGGGTTCAAGCAATTCTCCTGCCTTAGCCTCCTGAGTAGCTGGGATTACAGGTATGCACCACCACACCCAGCTAATTTATTTTTATTTTTAGTAGAAACGGGGTTTCACTACGTCGGCCAAGCTGGTCTCGAACTCTTGACCTCGTGATCCGCCTGCCTTGGCCTCCCAAAGTGCTGGGATTATAGGCGTGAGCCACCGTGCCCAGCAAAACTGTCTTCTGTCAACTCTAATTTGACCTATTTTCCTACCTGATGTTATTTTTCTACTTAAAAACGTTCGTTGTAGAGTTTCTGTACAACTGAACTGTGTTTTGTTTTTTTTTTTTGAGATGGAGTCTCGCTGTCTTACCCAGGTTGGAGTGCAGTAGTCGATCTCAGCTCACTGCAACCCTCTGCCTCCTGGGTTCAAGTGATTCTCCTTTCTTAGCCTCCCGAGTAGCGGGGACTACAGGTGCGCGCCACCATGCCTGGCTAATTTTTGTATTTTTAGTAGAAACAGAGTTTCACTATATTGGTCAGGCTGGTTTCAAACTCCTGACCTCGGGTGATCCACACGCCTCAGCCTCCCAAAGTGCTGGGATTACAGGCATTAGCCACCATGCCCGGCCTGAATTGTGTATTTTTAAATGGTTAAAATAGCAAATTTTATGTTATATACATTTTACCACACACACACACAAAAAACCCATAAACAAAAACAATCTTTGTTGGTTCCTATTGGTCAATGTCCTTTCATCTTCTCCAGTTTAATCTCGCCTACAACTTTACTCCAGGCTCTATGCTCCAGCCATAACCAATTTCTGAGAAAACCATCCCCTCTGGCAAACTTCTACTTATCCTTCAAGAAGCAATTCAACTATCATTCCTCTGTGAGGCCTAAGCAGTTAATTACCCTTCCTCTATATGCCTAAATCATTTTGTTCACTCCTGGGGTAGTGCTGATTGCACTGTGAACTTGTAAGGCAGGACACTGTCTTATTTATATTTGTGTTTCCTAACAGAGAATAGACACTCAATATATGAATGAATAATCTTGTTTACCGTACCCCTTCTGTGCTCTCCCTAATATGCCAACTGTTTTTGAAATTGACCCTTTTTTCTTTAACCCGTTTTGTCTATTATAGTTACCAAGTCAAAGCTTTCTTTCCTTTCTCAGTACCTTGCTGGTCCCCTAAAATCCTACTATGTCCCCATTCACTTTCTTGTCCATTGAGGTTACCCCTGAAGTAGATCCTCGTGGGGTGCTTCGGGGCACTGCAGGCTCAGGTTCAGACGAGCTCTCACTTGGGCCCTCACTTTCTTCCACATCTTCAGCCTCAACCTGGAGAAAAAAGTCTTCATCCCGTGGAGCACCATCCACCTCTTCACCTGGACAGGCTGCTGGCTGCCGGATCTTCTTCGGTTTGGTGGGGCTGCTCACCTTGGGGCCCTCAGGACAGGACACAGGAGCAGGCAAGGCTGTTGAGAGCTCTTCAGCCAGTTCCTGAAGATACAGAAGTGCCCTGTGGGACAGGGCAGAGTCAGAGCCATTCTCACATATAACTGAGAACCCACGTTTCCAGACATGGTTGATTTTTATCTCCATGGATCCTCCCAATAACCCCATGATTAACCAATTAACTCTATTAATTTCCCCTTCCCCCTTGGAAGATGAAAAACCAGAAATCTAAGTTATGTAACTTGGCCGAGATGACTCAGATAACAAATGTGGAATCTGAACCCAGGTCTTCTCACTCCGAGTTCAATGCATTTTTCATTCCACCACAGTCAAAGAACACAGAGGGCAAGAGAAAAAATGGAACAGCACATATATATTGACATATACTGGACAGTAAAACAGCAATAAAGAGCTGGGTAGTTTGTGAAAAATGGCACTGGACATAAAGTATAGAAAGTAATTCTTAGATAAACCAAGTTAGCAATACGTACCATTAATAGTGCTGTGGTTAAGAGCCTAAAGGACTGCTGAAGTCCCTAGAATCCAGATACCACCCCTGCTTACCTAATACCTCATCACAGTCGTCTCATCTCTCCAACATCTGCCCCACCCTGATCCCTTCGCCCAACCCCCCTCCACCAAGCTGTGCCCCACAATCCTTACACTTGGGCAGCCCTTCGGCGGGGTCGTTCCCCAGAAGGGGTCTCAAAGTCCTCAGGGGGCCTCTTTGGAGATGGAGATTCTGGCCGCTCTAGGTCTTTTGACAACTTCAGCAGTAGCAGCTCTGCCTTGGACTTTCGACCTCGTTTCTTAGGCATGGGGGTGGACAGAGGGTTGGACTGATCTAAGAGACCAGGAACCAGAGGGGCTGATGGAGGATTAGGCTGTTGGGGCCTTTTGGGGCCTTTTCGTGTCCTACCACCTCTCTTCCGGCCAGGCTTTGAGGCCCTAGGCTTTGAGACCTTTGACATCTCTGAAGAAAGATCTGTAGAGAAGAATATGGGTCTGTGAGATGGAACCAGAACTCAAACCTCTTTGGAAAAGATTACCCTGTACCCAGGTTTGTAAGATCCTATGAGCTCAACCTGCTCTCTTTCATCTTAAGCTCGGCATGGGGAATAAAAAGATAAGAGGACAAGGTACATACCTTGCTGTTCCAGTCTGGAGAGGCTTTCCTGCTCTGAAGGGAGCCTCCTCTGATCAGGAGAATCCTCAAATCCAGGCAAAGGGGTAGGTAATGACATCTCTATGGAAGCCTCTGCACTGGTCATTTCTGAAGAGGTCTTGACATCAAGCTGATTTAGCACATCTTGTCCAGGAGAGTCTACCACAGTCATGTTCCCCACGGGGCCGGCCTCCCCCAGGGCAACATAGCCGACCCCGCAGGTATCCATCAGCACACCCCAAAATGGCTGCCCCTGCATACAGAGACATACAAATGAGTAGAAGACAGAAACTATTTGTACTAGCTCAGATTTTTGTTTCCCCATCTTTTCTCCCCTCATTCTCACACCCATACCCAAGTTCCCTGATTATTCACTCATTCAACAATATTTACTAAGCACCTTCTATATGTTAGGCACTGTTCTGGAAACTGGTAACGAGCCAGGTGCGGTGGCTCACACCTGCAATCCCAACACTTTGGGAAGCTGAGGCAGGAAGACAGCTTGAGCTTAGGAGTTTGAGGCTAGCCTGGGCAACACAGCAAGACCCCTTCTCTAGCAAAAAAAAATTTTGTTTAAATTAAAAAATTAAAAACAAAAAAAGAAACTGGTGATATGACAATAAGCAAGACAGACAAGGTCCCTGCCCTCATGGAACTTACATTTTGGTGAAGCAGACAAACAAGTAAACAAAGCTTCCTTTTTTTTTTTTGATAGAGTTTCGCTCGTCACCCAGGCTGGAGTGTAATGGCATGATCTTGGCTAACTACAACCTCTACCTCCTGGGTTCAAGCAATTCTCCTGCCTCAGCCTCCCGAGTAGTTGGAATTACAGGCACGTGCCCCCATGCCCAGCTAATTTTTGTATTTTTAGTAGAGATGAGGTTTCACCACGTGGGCCAGGCTGGTCTCAAACTCCTGACCTCAGGTGATCCACCCACCTCAGCTTCCCAAAGTGCTGGGATTACAGGTGTGAGCCACCGTGCCTGGCCATAAAGCTTCCATTTATTAAATGCTAACTATGTGCCAAGCACTATACTAAATGCTATATATAATTATCTAATTTAAAGCTCATATATGTTCTTGTAAGGATGAAGCAGTGAATGTATAATTATTTAACCTCTGTCTCTGAAACCCAATGAAATGAAACACACACACACAGACATATACACACCTCAAAAAAGGAGAAAGAGAAAAATTTGTCTATTATGAATCTAGGAAAGGGATACAACTTCCTTAGAATATACTACAAAAAAGAGCTGCCAGATACTACAAAATTTAGACCAAAGTGAAGAGGCATACTTAATGTTAACATCTATTTTTGTAAGGATGAGTCAAGGAATAAGTTTATTTAAGAACAAATAAAAGACCAGGCAAGATGGCTTATGCCTGCAATTCCAACACTTTGAGAGGCCAAGGAAGAAGGACTGCTTGAGGCCAGGAGTTCAAGACCAGTCTAGGCAACATAGGGAGACCTCATCTCTACAAAAAATTTTAAAAGTTAGCTGGGCATGGTGGTGCGCACCTGTAGTCCTAGCTACATGTAAGGCTGAAACAGGAGGATTGCTTGAGCCTAGGAGTTCAAGGTTACAGTGAGCTATGATGGTGTTATCATACTCCAGCCTAGGCAACCGTAAGACCCCATCTCTAAAAATATTTAAAAATAATTTTCTGGCCAGGCACGATAGCGTATGCCTGTAATTCCAGCACTTTGGGAGGACAGGGCAGAGGATGGCTTGAGTCCAGGAATTTAAGACCATCCTGGGTAACAGAGTGAGACCCCTTTGCTACAAAAAAAACATGGTGGTGCACACCTGTAGTCCCAGCTACTTGGGAGGCTGAAGTGGGAGAATCACTTGAGCCCAGGAGTTCAAGGCTGTAGTGAGCTATAATCACACCACTGCACTACAGCCTGGGCAACAAAGCAACACCCTATCTCAAGTAAATAAATAAATGAATTTATCTTTTAAAAAGAATGAGTTGGCCGGGCACAGTGGCTCACACCTGTAATCCCAGCTGAGGCGGGCAGATCACCTGAGGTCAGGAGTTCAAGACCAGCCTGGCCAATATGGTGAAACCCCGTCTCCACTAAAAAGACAAAAATTAGCCAGGCACGGTGGAAGGCGCTTGTAATCCCAGCTACTCAGGAGGCTGAGGCAAGAGAATCAACTGAACCCGTGAACAGCCTGGGTGGAGTGAGACTCTGTCTTTAAAAAAAAGAATGAGTCAAAGAGTTATCTGGTGCCCTGCCATCAGTATTTCACCTGGATGGGGGTGGTGGGTAGGCTATGAGATAATCAAGGAACACCCTATTACATGAAGAAAGCTTTTCTTTTTTTTTATTTTTTTGAGACGGAGTTTCACTATTGTTGCCCAGGCTGGAGTGCAGTGGCGTGATCTCAGCTCACTGCAACCTCCGCCTCCCAGGTTCAAGTGATTCTCCTGCCTTGGCCTCCTGAGTAGCTGGGACAACAGGTGCCCGCCACTACACCCAGCTAATTTTTTGTCTTTTTAGTAGAGATGGGGTTTCACCATGTTGGCCAGGCTGGTCTTAACTCCTGACCTCAGGTGATGTGCCCACCTTGGCCTCCCAAAGTGCTAGGATTACAGACTTGAGCCACCATGAACGACCACTTTTTTTTTTTTTTTTGAGACAGGCTCTTGTTTTATCATGTAGGCTGCAGTGGTACAGTGGTGTGATCACAGCTCACTGTAGCCCTGTCCTCCAGGGCTCAAGCAATCTTTCTGCCTCAGTCTCCCAAGTAGCTAGGACTACAGGCATGTATCACCATCCCTGGCTAATTTTTAAAATTTTCGTAGAGATGAGGTCTCAATACGTTGCCCAGGATGGTATTGAATTCCTGGGCTCAAGAAATCTTTCCACCTCAGGCTCCCAAAATGTTGGGATTATAGGTGTTAGCCATCGTGCCCATCCTGAAACTTTTTTTTTTTTTTTGAGACAGGGTCTCGCTCTGTAACCCAGGCTGGAGGGCAGTGGTGCAATCACAGCTCACTGCAGCCCGGACCTCCCAGGCTCAGGTGATCCTCCCATCTCAGTCAACTGAGTAGCTGGGACTACAGGCATGCACCACCATGCCTGAATAATTTTTGTATTTTTTGTAGAGACTAAGTTGCACCATGTTGCCCAGGCTGGAGTGCAGTGGCGTGACTACATACTCAAAATCCTGGATTCAAGCAATTCTCTCCACTTCGTCTCCCAAAATGCTGGGATTACTGGCATAAACCACTATGCCTTGCCTTTTTTACTTTTTAAAATTAAATTTTATTTTTCTGAGTCAGGATCTCGCTATGTCACCCAGGCAGGTGTGGTGGTGTGATCATGGCTCACTGCAGCCACTAACTCCTGGGCTCATACAATCCTCCCTTCCCAGCTTCCCGAGTAGCTGAGACTTCAAATGTGCACCAATACGCCCAGATAAGTTTTTAATTTTTTTGTGCAGATTGGGTCTTGCTATTTTGCCCAGGCTTGTCTTGAGTTCCTAACCTCAAGAGATCCTCCCACCTTGGCTTCCCAAAGTGCTGCGATTACAGGCATAAGCCACCAGGCCTGGCCAAGAAACCTTTCCACATTGAAGAATTGACTAAATTGTCACGAGTCTTCATTTTCTTTCT
>NW_012111919.1:147581-149973 GCF_000951035.1 Colobus angolensis palliatus | reverse complement strand
CGGGTTAGCCAGGATGGTCTCGATCTCCTGACCTCGTGATCCGCCCGTCTCGGCCTCCCAAAGTGCTGGGATTACAGGCTTGAGCCACTGCGCCCAGTGAGTCTTCATTTTCTTCAAACCCCAAAAAATTAGCTATATAACCATGGGCCAAAGTAAACAGATAAAACACTGACCACCAAACCCGAAACCTAAGCAACACAGAACTCTCCAAGGGTCCAGTTTTTGGCCAGAATAACCTGCCTGTCTGTGATACAGCGGGAGACACAGTTTAAATCCCAGGATGGGACACCTCCCTCCCCCATAGATCTATATAAGCCTTAAGGATAAAGGATAAACAGTTCATCAGTCTCAGTGGAAAAGTGCGCTAATACAAATTCCATAAGAAATATAAAATAAAAGCTTCCAACTGTCTCACGAGAAGAAGCTACAGATTATAAACTATAACAATGGCCAACCCTCAGGTGCTGAGGATACAAGAAAACACATGTGCC
Organism: Colobus angolensis palliatus; assembly: GCF_000951035.1. Classification (NCBI taxonomy): domain Eukaryota; kingdom Metazoa; phylum Chordata; class Mammalia; order Primates; family Cercopithecidae; genus Colobus; species Colobus angolensis. Next base: position 149,482 of record NW_012111919.1, on the reverse strand, counting down.
AAAGATACATTATAACACTGCCAAGGTAAATAAAGGTCATTGAAAATCCATCTATATTGTTCTTTTGATAAATAGAAGCCCTGGGGCCGGGCGTGGTGGCTCACGCCTGTAATCCCAGCACTTTGGGAGGCCCAGATGGGCGGATCACGAGGTCAGGAGATGGAGACCATCCTGGCTAACACGGTGAAACTCCATCTCTACTAAAAATACAAAAAACTAGCCGGGTGCGGTGGCGGGCTCCCATAGTCCCAGCTACACGGGAGGCTGAGGCAGGAGAATGGCGTGAACCCAGGAGGCGGAGCTTGCAGTGAGCCGTGAACCCAGGAGGCGGAGCTTGCAGTGAGCCGAGATTGCGCCACTGCACTCCACCGTGGGCGACAGAGTGAGACTCTGTCTCAAAAAAAAGAAGCCCTGACAGAACTGCCCCATTCAAAATTAGTCACAAGCAAAAAGGACCTATGCATAGATTACTGAAAGAACAAAAAGGATAGAAAGATGAAGAGTACCCTTTTGAAGAAGTGATTCAGAAAACAGGAAAACAGAAGCAAATTTCCATCAAAAATTCCTGCACTTTCAAAAACACCAAAGGGATTGTGAAATCCAAGAACTAGGGTTTGAACATCCCCTCCAAAACTCATGTTGAAATTTAATTGCCATTTGTAACAGTATTAAGAGGTGGGACCTTCAAGAGATGATTAGGCTACAAGGGCTCCACCCTGACCAGTCAAATCAGCATCATTATAAAAGGGTGAGTTTAGCGCAGGACTTAATCCCTGTAATCCCTGCACTTACGGAGTCGGAGGTGGGAGGATCCTCCTTGAGCCCAGGAGTTTGAGACCAGCCTGGGCAACATGGCAAAACTCTGTCTCTACAGAAAAATACCAAAACAGGGCCAGGTGCAGTGGCTCACGCCTGTAATGCCAGCACTTTAGGAGGCCGGGGCAGGCGAATCACGAGGTCAAGAATTCGAGACCACTCTGGCCAACATGGTGACACCCTCTCTATACTAAGCATACAAAAATCAGCTGGGTGTGGTGCTGCATGCCTGTAATCCCAGCTACTTGGGAGGCTGAGGCAGGAGAATTGCTTGAACTCGGGAGGCGGAGGTTGCAGTGAGCCAAGATTGCGCCACTGCACTCCAGCCTGGGCAACAGAGCAAGACTCCGTTTGGAAAAAAAAAAAACAAAAAAACAACTAGCTAGGCATGGTGGGCAGCAGGGACCTATAGTCCCAGCTACTCAGGAATTGGAGGTGGGAAGATCACCCGAGCCCGGCAGGTGGAGGTTGCAGTGAGCAGAGATCGCAGTGAGCAGAGATTGCGCCCCTGCACTCCAGCCTGGGTAATAAAGCGAGACTCTGTCTCAACAAACAAAAAACAAAAAAACAAAAAACATGTATCATAACAATAAACACATCATTTAAACTCATCCATTAAAAGAAACAATAGGGGCAGATACAGGCTCAGGCCTGTATTTCCAGCATGTTGTGAGGCCAAGGCAGGTAGATTGAGGCCAGGAATTTGAGACCAGCCTGACCAACAAAGCGAAACCCCATCTCTACTAAAAATACAAAAATTAGCTGGGCATGGTGGCACACACCTGTGATCCCAGCTACTCAGGAGACTGAGGCATGAGAATCACTTGAGCCTGGGAGGTGGAGCCGAGATCACACCACTGCATCCCAGCCTGGGCAGACAGAGCAAGACGCTATCTCAAAAGTAAAAAGAATAAAGATTTGGTTTGAGGGTCGGGCGCGGTGGCTCCAGCCTGTAATCCCAGCACTTTGGGAGGCTGAGGCGGGCGGATCACAAGGTCAGGAGTCCCTGCACTCCAGCCTGGCCAATACGGTGAAACCCCATCTCTACTAAAAATACAAAAATTAGCCGGGAGTGGTGGCGGACG
>NW_012111919.1:139148-147296 GCF_000951035.1 Colobus angolensis palliatus | reverse complement strand
GCACTCAGCTAATTTTTGTATTTTTAGTAGAGATGGGGTTTCACCATGTTGGCCAGGCTGGTCTCGAACTCCTGACCTCAAGTGATCCGCCCCTCGGCCTCCCAAAGTGCTGGGATTACAGGCGTGAGTCACTGTGCCCAGCCTGATTTGATTTGAAAAGACAAATAACTACATGCTTTTCAAGAGATGCCTTTGTATTTTCAAAAAACAAAGATAAAATGTACAGGGCAAAATCTAAGCAAAAATATCAGGAGGAGTTCTGATGACAATAGCAAAGCCGAATTTAGGGGGAAAATATTAAATAGGAATAAAAGGAGTAGTAGTATTTTTGAGACGGAGCCTTGCTCTGTTGCCCAGGCTGGACTGCAGTGGCGCAATCTTGGCTTCCTGCAACCTCTGCCTCCTGGGTTCAAGCAACTCTCCTGCCTCATGCTCCTGAGTAGCTGGGATTACAGGCATGTGCTACAATGCACCGCTAACTTTTGTATTTTTTAGTAGAGACGGGCTCTGGCTGTGTTGGCCAGGTTGGTCTTGAACTCCCGACCTCAAATGATTTCCGCCTCAGTCTCCCAAAAAGCTGGGATTACAGGCATGAGCCACTGTGCCCAGTCCAAAAGGGAGTAGTTTATAATGAATAAAACTTCAAATCATATAAAAGATATAAATGTTATGGACATTTAAACATCAAACAACAGCATCAAAAGATATAAAGCAAAATGTTCATGACACAGAACAACAATAACTTCTTTTAATCATTGACAAAGTCAATAAGAACAAAACATATAACTAAAATAAATATTCCCCCCTATATTGGTTCAGTTGCACAGAACAGAAACCTCTCCAATCAGTTCAAGCAGAAAGGAATTCACTACAGGGTATTAAACAGTTCTTATCAGTGGTTCACAAAGTGTGGCCCCAGAAACAGCAGCATCAGTATCACCTGCAAATTTGTTAAAATGCAAATTTCTAGTCCTACCCCAGGCCTACCGAATCAGCAATTCTGGATGGGGCCAGCACTTTGTGTTTTAACAAGCCCTTCAGGGGATTCTGACGCACACTCAAGCAGAAAAACACTTGCATAAATGATCACGAGGAGCGCTGAGGGAAAAACAGTTGGTAGGAACAAGTGCTTATCAAACTGGGAAGTTGCTCTTATTTACAGCTGCTGGCTCAAGAATCATATGCTAGGCTGGGCGCAATGGCTCATGCCTGTAATCCCAACACTGGTTGGCCAAGGTGGGAGGATCACTTGAGGCCAGGAGTTCAAGATCAGCCTGGGCAACACAGCAAGATTTTGTCTCTGTAAAAATTTTTTTTTGAAAATTAGCTGAGGCTGGGTGTGGTGGCTCATGCCTGTAATCCCAGCACTCTGGGAGGCTGAGGCGGGTGGATCACCCAAGGTCAGGAGTTCCAGACCAGCCTGGCCAAAAGTGGTGTAGCTCCAACACTACTTTCTTGAAATATTCACTTTTCTTGAGAAGCAATTCACAAGCAGTAAACTTTCAGAGTTTTACAAAATTTCCTCAGTTTTTTACAGTTGTCTCACACCTATTTGGCAACTTTTCTGTTTGAAAACTCACCTCTTTTGTCTTTCTAAGCATTCAGTTTGTTTTAGTTTGCTTCTTTTACTTTTTTGGAATTGTTTTTACAAAACTTTTATTTAATATAAAATACTATCAAGACAGCAGCAAAAGGCCAGGTGTGGTGGCTCACGCCTATAATCCCAGCACTTTGGGAGGCCGAGGCAGGCGGATTACAAGGTCCGGAGATGAGACCACGGTGAAATCCCATAAAAATCTACTAAAAAATACAAAAAATTAGCCCAGCGCAGTGGCAGGTGCCTGTAAGTCCCAGCTACTCGGGAGGCTGAGGCAGGAGAATGGCATGAACCCGGGAGGGGGAGTTTGCAGTGAGCCGAGATTGTGCCACTGCACTCCAGCGTGGGTGACAGAGTGAGACTCTGTCTCAAAAAAAAAAAAAACAAAAAACCCCCACAAAATTTAGCTAAGCGTGGCAGCACATCCCTGTAATCCCAGCTACTCAGGAGGCGGAGGCAAGAGAATTGCTTGCAGGAGGTTGCAGTAGCCAAGATTGCACTCCAGCCTGGCAACAGAGCTAGACTCCACCTCAAAACAAAACAAAACAAAAAAGATAGCAGCAACAAACATCTATGGTTCAACTTAGTTTTTTGTTTTTGTTTTCATTTTTTTTTGAGACAGAGTCTCGCTCTGTCTCCCAGGCTGGAGCGCAGTGGCACGATCTCAGCTCACTGCAGCCTCCGCCTCCGGGGTTCAAGCGATTCTCTGCCTCAGCCTCTTGAGTAGCTGGGATTATAGGCATGTGCCACCATGCCCAGCTAATTTTTGTATTTCTAGTAGAGATGGGGTTTCACCATGTTGGCCAGGCTGTTCTCACCCAACCTCAGGTGATCCACCCACCTCCACCTCCCAATCAACTTAGTTTTAATAGAAACAATAACTCTTTCATATTAAAATTTCTTTCCCCTGTCACCCAAGATGGAGCCCAGTGTTGTGATCAGGGCTCACTGCCACCTTGACCTCCTGGGCCCAAGTGATCCTCCCATCTCAGCCTCCCAGGCCACTGGGACCACATGCACACACCACCAGGCCTAGCTAATTTTTGTTTTTTTTTTGTAGAGACAGGGTCTCAACTATCTTACTCAGATTGGTCTCAAACTCCTGGGCTCGTGATCCTCTCGCTTCAACTTTCAAAGTGCTAGGATTACAGGTTTGAGTTACCACGCCCAGCCTATAACATATGTATAAAGACAAAGCAACTAACATTTAAAAAAAAAAAAGGGTAGGAGCCTGGACAACATAACAAAACTGTCTCTACAAAAAAAAAAAATTTTTAATTAGCTGGGTGTGGTGGCACAGGCCTTTAGCTCTAGCTACTCGAGAGGCTGAGGCTGGAGGATCGCTTGAGCCCAGGAGTTCAAGGTTACAGTGAGCTGTGATCATGCCACTCCACTCCACTCCAGCCTGGGTGACAGAGCAAGACCTTGTCTCAAAAAAAAAAAAAAAAGTGGAAACCAATATAATGACTCTTGGCAAGCATTCAACTCAACTAGTGGAAGCAGACTGACCAGGTCTACAGGAGAAAAACCTTCAAGCTTCCAGCATTTAGAGAGGAAACAGGGTATGTCAGTTAACATAAGGAGCTAAATGGAAATCATTTAAGAGAGCTTCTATACACGTCTTAAGGATTTTCTAGGCCAAGTGCTGTGACTCAGGCCTGTAATCCCAGCACTTTGGGAGGCCAAGGCAGATGGATCACTTGAGGTCAGGACACTAGCCTGGCCAACATGGTGAAACCCCATCTCTACTAAAAATACAAAAATTAGCCAGGCATGGTGGCAGGCTCCTGTAATCCCATCTACTTGGGAGGCTGACACAGGAGAATCACTTGAACCCAGAAGGTAGAGGCAGAGATCACGCCACTGCACTCCAACCTGGGTGACAAGAGGAAGATTCCGTTTTGTTTTGTTCTTTGGATTTTTTTTTTAAGGATTTTCTACATCAGTATACATATATTTATCTCATTCTTCCTAACTGCTGTACAGCATTCCACAGACTTAGTTATTTAGACAATCTTCATTTAATGAACAATCGAGTTAAAATACTATTGCAAAAAATACTGCAATAAACATCCTAGTACAAATCTCTTCATTAATTCATCAATAAGAGATTTTTCTCGAATAATCATCTGAACATGTAATTACTGTACTACACTGAATATGCACATTTTCAAAATTTGATACTACCAAACAGCTGACCAAAACTAAAACAATTTATGTATATTAGTACCCATTTTATCACACCTTTACTGTTTTTAATTTTCGCCAATCTGATAGGTGAAAGAATTCTTCCCCACTCTATTTATTTACGCTGATAATAATTGGTGTTAGCAACTTCTTTCTATATATTGGACACCCACATGTCTTTTATGAATTGCCTGTACATACAATTTGCCTGGCCGCGCACAGTGGCTCACGCCTGTAATCCCAGCATTTTGGGAGGCCGAGGCGGGCGGATCACGAGGTCAGGAGTTCGAGACCAGCCTAACCAACATGGTGAAACCCCATCTCTACTAAAAATACAAAATTAGCCAGGCGTGGTGGCACGCGCCTATAATCCCAGCTACTCAGGAGGCTGAGACAGGAGAATGGCTTGAACCCGGGAGGCGGAGGTTGCAGTGAGCCGAGATCGATGCCACTGCGCTCCAGCCTGGGAGACAGAGCGAGACTCTGTCCCGGGAGGCGGAGGTTGCGGTGAGCCGAGATCATGCCACTGCACTCCAGCCTGGGCAACAAGAGCAAAACTCCGTCTCAAAAAAAAAAAAAAATACACTTCTCATGGAAGGCAGCAACAGGATGTGTGACGGTACAAATTTTGGATACACAGTAAAGGAATAGATGATCAGTAAATTCGTACCAGAGTTTCTAAAATCTTCCACTGCACCCCAATCTGTCTGGTTCCCTTGCTGCTGCTCCAGGATGCCAGCCTGACCTCCCCAGCCAAGAAAACGTAATGACACAACACTGCACCTCAAGTATGAAATTACTTTAAACACACTGCTTGGCTTAATATATTGTTTCCTAAAGTGTTCCTAGGGTACAACTGGCGGTATGCAAGATGATTTTAATGGTACGAAAACGAACATTTTAGTGACTAGTGCTTTTATTTCAACTTTCATAAACAATTTCAAGTAGCCCATGAAACCCACGGTTTCATTTATATTGCTTAGGTCGAGACTAACGCATTAAAATTTTTTAAGTCAGTCAATTTAAAGAGAACTATTCAGAAAACAATAGTACAGTTGATAAAAAGAGATTGCAAAAACTGTGACGATGGCACGGGATTGACTTAAAATTGTATATGCCTCTGGAACAAAGAGGTTTGTTCATACCCTATACATCCCTCCAACAAAGCGAGTTGCCTCTGGCGGAGTTGAAGTCGCCACCTCTGACTTCCCCAGCAGACAGCCAACTTGCCACGGGACAAAAGGACTAGACAGGGAAACACAACTGGCCCTTGGCTACGCCAATGGCGTTGCAGCGCGCGGGGCACAACCTTCGGGGTTAAAGAGCCTCCTCGAGGAAGAGGTTGGGACACAGCTAAAACAGATTGACCCATAACCACTCTAGGGACCATCACCTGCCCTTCTTCAGTCCTGGGCGTGAAGGCAGATTTCTCCACTAGCCTGTGCGGGAGAGGAGCCCTGGTATTTCTAAGACCAAGGACTACTGCAGGTTCGCCGAGTTCGAGGGACGCTATGTATGCCGCGTCTAGGCCCAGACACAGGCTTCTGCGTTACCGACACCGCGTGGGGGAGGAGGGCAAGACCCGAGGCTTGCAGAGATGGGGGGTGCACAGTGGCCACAGTAGGGAAGGTGCGGAGCATGATGGTGCTCTGTAGGAGCGCAGACGCTGAAAGGCGCGCTGCTGTGGCTGGGAGAAGAGTGCAGCCAGGAGTTTGTTCCCAATATCTTAGTGCTACGGCAAAAGAAGGGGGAGGAGTAATCGTGGGGCCCCCCACACACCCGCTGCGGCGGTACACTCACCCTCGCCAAAGTCCTTCCGGAAGTCTAAGTTCGAAGATGGCGCCGCCTGTCTGGTCGCGGTCTTATGACGAAATCTTGTTAGCTGCTCTTCACTGACGCCCCCACCCCAGTGCACAAAGTAAACATGTGTGCTTGGTCGGGAGTCGGTGCCGGGCTAGTTTTCTCTTAGACTCTGGATTCCATAATGCAGCGCGGCCAGAGTCACCGAGCCCTCCGGAGCCGGCCGAGTTCCAGGGCGTTTTCAGCGGCGCCAGGGACACTGCACGGCCTCATGGGAGTTGCAGTGTCAAAAAGGGCAGATCGACGCCTGCGCGGCCAACGGGTTCCCACGCGGCCTCGACGGGAGCCGGGAGGAGGCGGACTCCCAGGCCGGGCTCGCGCTTTGGATCGCTGAACCCTGCCTTTCCGGCTAGACTGCCGCGCCTGTAGCCGGAAGAGCCAGCTAGACCTGAGAGTCTGTACCTGCAACCCGGGCGGCGTCCGAGCCCAAGACGGAGTCTGAGAGACAAAGAAGTCTAGCCGCCGGGCGCTGTAGCGAAGTCAGGGATGGGCCCGAGAGAGCTTGGAAAGAGGACAAGGAAGGGAAGTAGGAGGAATAGAAAAGCATGGCTTTGGCTGAGCATGGTGGCTCGTGCCTGTAATCCCAGCACTTTGGGAGGCCAACGCGGGGGAGGATCACTTGAGCCCAGGAACTCGAGACCAGCCTGGGCAACATAGACCCGTTTTATTTTTATTTCTTCCTGAGACGGAGCCTTGCTCTGTCCCCAGGCTGGAGTGCAGTGACGCGATCTCCGCTCACTGCAAACTCCCCCTCCCGGGTTCAAGTAATTGTCCTGTCTCAGCCTCCCGAGTAGCTGGGATTACAGGCGCCCGCCACCACACCCGGATAATTTTTGTCTTTTTAGTAGAGAAGGGATTTCACTGTGTTGGCCAGGCACGTCTCGAACTCCTGACCTCGTGATACGCCTGCCTCGGCCCCCCAAAGTGCTGGGATTACAGGCGTGGCCACCGCGCCCGGCGAGACCCCGACTCTATTTAAAAGAAAGAAAGAAGGCCGGGCGCGGTGGCTCACGCCTGTAATCCCAACGCTTTGGAAAGCCGAGGTGGGCAGATCACTTGAGATGAGGAGTTCCAAGACCAGCCTGGCCAACTTGGTGAAACCCCCGTCTCTACTAAAAATACAAAATTAGCCGGGCATGGTCGTGTGCCTGTAGTCAGGAGGCTGAAGCAGGAGAATCGCTTGAACCTGGGAAGTGAAAGTTGCAGTGAGCCCAGATCACGCCATTGCACCCTGGCCTGGGTGACAAGGCGAAACTTTATTTCAAAAAAGAAAATAAAAAAGAACAATGTGGCCTGAGTGGGGCAGGCTGTACTATCTATGAGAGTGGGCCCTGGCCTTGGTCCTTGACCTTGGTCGGAGGGTTTGCCCCATTCCGTCAAAGGGAGGTGAGATTTGGTGGAGAAGGAACGAATGCAACAGGCTTCTGTGTTTTCCTGAGGCATGTAAAGCCATATAAATGTCACACGTCTCTTTTGCTGTTACCAAGATACTAAAAAGAAAAAAATAAATTTCACAAGTCTCCCCATACCTGGAGGAGTAAATATGGAGAACGAAAGGGTGGAGTAAACAAACCTTTCTCTGCCCGGGTAATCTCACTCATTAAATTCCCTTGGTTGGACAAAATATATAAGAAAACTATCGGAGGAGAGAGCTAAGACCTATAAGAGGGAGGAAGAGGACACCTAGTCCCATGAGTCTTCCTCTTTCTTTGTCTTAGCTAGCAATGCTTGTGTGATGGACAGCTCTCAGTTTCAAGCATTTACTTCTGTACTGAACAAATCTGCCTCTTCATTCCTGCTGCTTCAGATTAAGCTGTCTTTGACTTAAACTATTGCAAGATTTTTTTTTTTTTCTTTTTTGAGTCGGAGACTTGCTTTGTCTCCCAGGCTGGAGTGCAGTGGCACGATCTCAGCTCACTGCAACCTCCGTCTCCTGGATTTAAGCAATTCTTCTGCCTCAGCCTCTGGAGTAGCTGGGATTACAGGCATGTGCCACCACACCCGGCTAATTTTTGTATTTTTAGTAGAGATGGTGTTTCACCATATTGGCCAGGCTAGTCTCGAACTCCTGATCTCAAGTGATCCGCCTGCCTCAGCCTCCCAAAGTGGGATTACAGGTGTGGGCCACCACGTGAGCCACCATGCCTGGCTGCCAGTGTCTTTTTTAAAATAAATAATTCTATTTATTCTGGAATAAGGCATTCACATGGCTCAAAATACAAAAGATACCAAGGGTATTTGTAAGGTGAAGACTCCCTTCCACCTCTGTCTCCAGCCACCCAGGCAATTAATAAGTCTCTTCTTTTCAGTCCAAGAAATTTTATGTATTTATACCCAAATGTAAATACAGTTGTCTCTCAGTATCCATTTGTTGAGATTTTCTCCTGGACTGGTGGATACTAGTATCTGTGGATGCTCAAGTCCTTTATATAAAATGGCATAGTATGGCCAGGCACGGTGGCTCACACCTATAATCGATTTTCTCCTGGACTGGCAGATACTAG
>NW_012111919.1:137526-138143 GCF_000951035.1 Colobus angolensis palliatus | reverse complement strand
TCTCCCTGCCTCAGCCTCCACCTCCTGGGTTCAAACAGTCTCCCTGCCTCAGCCTCCACCTCCTGGGCTCAAACAGTCTCCCTGCCTCAGCCTCCCAAGTAGCTGAGACTACAGGTGTGAGCCACCACACTTGGCTAATTTTTTAATTTTTTTTTTTTTTAAAGAGTCTTGCTCTGTTGCCCAGGCTGGAGTGCAGTGGTGCAATCTCGGCTCACTGCAACCTCTGCCTCCCATTCAAGCGATTCTCCTGCCTCAGCCTCCTGAGTAGATGGGATAACACGCCACCACGTCTGGCTACTTTTTGTATTTTTAGTAGAAATGGGTTTTACCATGTTGGTCAGGCTGGTCTTGAACTCCTGACCTTGTCATCCGTCCACCTTGGCCTCTGAAAGCACTGGAATTACAGGCATGAGCCACTGTGCCTGGCCTAATTTTTCAATTTTTTCTAGAGATGGGGCCTCGTTATGTTAACCAGGCTGCTCTTGAACACCTGGCCTGAAGTGATCCTCTGGCCTCAGCCTCCCATAGTGCTGGAATCACAGGTGTAAGTCACTGAGTTTGGCCATTATTCCATTTCTGTACACAAAAACCTTTCTCATTCTGTGCTATAACTGGTT
>NW_012111919.1:129006-130471 GCF_000951035.1 Colobus angolensis palliatus | reverse complement strand
TTTTGGATTTTTCACGAGCAGATTAATAAACTAAAAACTTTCAAAAAAAAAAAAAAAAAAAAAAGAGCTTTTAGGAAACTTTGAAATGCCTGGACCCACTCATCAATGAAAATGAAACCACCAGTCATTGTTTGCCTCCTGATGTGAAGCAATATAAAGGGCACAGAATCACTTACTAAACATTCTTGCCCAAAAAGTTGAATAGGAATACAGAATTTAGGGGCCAGGTGCAGTGGCTCATGCCTGTAATCCCAGCACTTTGGGAGGCCAAGGCGGGGGGATAATCTGAGGTCAGGAGTTCAAGACCAGCCTGGCCAATGTGGTGAAACCCCGTCTCTACTAAAAATACAGAAGAAAATTAGCCAGGTGTGGTGATGCACACCTGTAGTCCCAGCTACTCGGGAGGCCGAGGCAGGGGAATTGCTTAAACCTGGGAGATGGAGGTTGAAGTGAGCTGAGATTGCGCCACTGCACTCCGGCCTGGGCGACAGAGCAAGACTCTGTCTCAAATTAAAAAAAGAAAAGAAAAAAATACAGGACATAGGGAACAAGTTAAATGACAACATAAGAAAGCAAACAGTCAAATCTAGAATGCAGAACCTTTCCTATGACAACATGGCTTCTACAAGCCAATGTCAATGTGAAAAGGGGAGAGGAGACTGCTTTTTAAGAGATGTAACCAAATGTAATGTGTGGATTTGTTTGGATCTTGAGTCAAACTGTAAGTCATTTTTCAGCCAAGGAAATTTGATTATGGATTCAATACTAAGAAGTGTAATTTAATAAGTGATATTATGGTAAATTTCCATATTTTCTCTTTTTTCTTTTTCTGAGACGGAGTCTTGCTCTGTCGCCCAGGCTGGAGTGCAGTGGTGCGATCTTGGCTCACTGCAAGCTCCACCTCCCGGGTTCACACCATTCTCCTGCCTCAGCCTCCCAAGTAGCTGGGACTACAGGCACCCACCACCTCGCCCAGCTAATTTTTTGTATGTTGTTTAGTTGAGATGGGGTTTCACCATGTTAGCCAGGATGGTCTCGATCTCCTGACCTCGTGATCCGCCCGCCTCGGTCTCCCGAAGTGCTGGGATTACAGGCGTGAGCCACTGCACCCGGCCAATTTCCATATTTCTTAAGAGACACTGAAGTTATAGGAGTGAAATGATATAATGCTTGGATTTGATCTAAAGTAACTTAATCAAGGAAAAACAACACGGTGGCTCACGCCTGTAATCCCAGCACTTTGGGAGGCTGAGGCGGGCGAATCACCTGAGATCAGGAGTTCAAGACCAGCCTGACCAACATGGAGAAACTCCGTCTCTACTAAAAATATGAAATTAGCCGGTTATGGTGGCACATGCCTGTAATCCTAGCTACTTGAGAGGCTGAGGCAGGAGAATCGCTTGAACCCGGGAGGCGGAGGTTGAAGTGAGCTGAGATCAAGCCATTGCACTCCAGTCTGGGCAAC
>NW_012111919.1:111073-128159 GCF_000951035.1 Colobus angolensis palliatus | reverse complement strand
TACTAAAAGCATCAAAAAAAAAAAAAAAAAAAAACCACACACACACACACATATATACCCAATAGATAACTCTCCATTTTAAGCTAACCAGTGGTTGGACTCATAGTCTGGCCCCAACTTACCTTTGCAGTTTGATCACTCAACAGTAAGCCTCAGTTCTAGCCTCACCTTTCTATGTGACACTTTTACATTGGCCACTCACTTTAAGGCCTATTCTTTGTGTTCGAGCTGTTTCTTCTTCTTCTTCTTTTTTTTTTTCTTCCCCAACTGGGCAATTACTTATCTTTCAAGGACTAAGTTAGATGTGACTTGTGAAGTTTTCACCAATCTTTTGTTCATACTACTACTGGGTTACTTCATACTGTATAGATATTATCTTCGTATACCATGGTAAGTACTCCTTAGGGTAATAGAGCACAAAAGTTAAGGGAACAGTCTCTAGATCCAGACTGCCTGAGGTCACATCTTCGTTTAGCTACTGACTAGCTCTGTTACCTAGGGCAAGTAACTTAACCTTTCTGTGCCTAAGCTGTGTTGCCTTGGGCAAGCAACTTCACCTTTGATGCTTCCATTATCTCATCTGTAAAACTGCATTTACTTCTTAGAGTTGTATTATTATTTTTATTTTTAGAGATGGAGCGTCACTTTGTTCCCCAGGCTAGAGTGCAATGGCGCGATCTCGGCTCACTGCAATCTCCATCTCCTGGGTTCAAGTGATTCTCCTGCCTCAGCCTCTGGAGTAGCTGGGATTACAGGCATGTGCCACCACACCCAGCTAATTTTTGTATTTATAGTAGAGAGAGTTTCATTGTGTTGGCCAGGTTGGTCTCGAACTTCTGACCTTAGGTGATCTGCCTGCCTCGGCCTCCCAAAGTGCTGGGATTACAGGCATGAGCCACCGCGCCCAGCCTTCATAGAGTTGTGTTAATTTTCCTAAATGGGTAGGAATGGGTTCAGAACAGTTTATGACACACAGTAAGTATTCAACCAATGCTAATTTATAAGGTTAGGACTCTTTTGAGACAGGGTCTCACTCTGTCACCCAGGCTGGAGTTCAGTGGTACCATCATGGCTTACTGCAGCCTCTACCTCTTGGGCTCAAGCAATCCTCCTGCTTCAGCCTCCTGAGTAGCTGGGACAACAGATGAGCACAACCATGCCCAGCTAATTTTTATTTTGCTATGTTGCCCAGGCTGGTCTCAAACCTCTGGGTTCAAACAATCCCCCTGTCTTAGCCTCCCAAAATGCTGAGATTACAGGAATGAGTCACTGCACCCAGCCCAGGACTATTTGTTCTCATATTCCTCCTCATACCTAGTTTAGCGTCTGGCATGTAGATGCTCAGTGAATGATTGATTTGGGTAGTTTTGGTTCTTTATACGGACCTTCAGGTTAGCCCCAACGCACTGGCATGGAGCTAGTTACTTGAGCAGGTCTTCACAAAGGTCTGAGGTTAGTAGCAGGTGATAAAAGGGGTTGTGGAGTCTGGACTCCTAACTTAAGTGGTGGAGATGCTAAAAGAGAAACAAAGGCAGCAGAGTTGCTGAGGGTAGGGACTATGGCATTTATTAACCCTGTGTTTCCCCCCTCACTGGTCACTGCTCTTGACTCGTAGAACAACAGGTACAGAACTGCAAGGGATCATCCCCAGCTCTGTGATCACCAGATCCACAAGCTCTGGGGGAGTCACATCATAGACTAGATTCAACAACCGTAGGGACGTGTGGTTCTGCCAGTTAGCCAGTGCGACATGTTCTCCCCGTTTACACTGCAGATCATCAGGGTCATCTGCAATGGAAGGTGTACCCATTACGTTCTTTCAGAAAAGAAGTTCTAGTTTATCCGCCCCTCTCTCTCCCTCTCAAGTCTTCATAGGTAGCTGGAGGCTTCTCTTTTGCCCTACTTACCTAGCTCATTAGAGACAAAGGCATCAGTCTGCACACGCTCACAGAACTTGTATGTTTCACAGCAAACCAGCACTGGTACATTATGGGCTCGAGCCACCAGGGCTAACTGTGCTGTCCCTACCCGTGACATCACAGACCCGTTGGCCAAGAGTGCATGAGCTCCTAATAGCACCTTGGAAACCTGTTTGTTTCACAGGAGAAGGGGAAGAGAAAAAATGTCATTGTTGTATCAATGCAAAATGAAGTCCCCTACTTACAGGATAGCAACATTAAGACAAGTAATAAATCTTTTTGTTTTCTGAGACCAAGTTTCACTCTTGTCGCCCAGGCTGGAGTGCAGTGGCATGATCTCAGCTCACCACAACCTCCGCCTCCTGGGTTCAAGTGATTCTCCTGCCTCAGCCTCCACAGTAGCTGGGATTACAGGCATGCACCACCACTCCCAGCTGATTTTTTGTTTTTTTAGTAGAGACGGGGTTTCTCCACATTGGTCAGGCTGGTCTCAAACTCCCAGCCTCAGGTGATTTTCCTGCCTCAGACTCCCAAAGAGATAGGATTACAGGCGTGACCCACTGGGCTGGCAAGTAATAAATCTTAATGATGGCTTTTCTTCTGTGAAAACATCTTAATGATGGCTCTTCCTCTGTGAAAACACCTGACCACTGACCCACCAAATCTCCCACAGGAAAACTAAACTTTGAAGTTACTTTTGTCTTGTTCTCTCTTCCTGGTTGCTAGTCTCATGTAATGTTTTTGCAATAGCTAAACTGCTGTAACATACTGTCAGTGTTTTTCCAATTAAATATAAACAGGGCTATGTAATTTTTTGTCTTGACACAGGGTTTCACTCTGTCGCCCAGGATGGAGTGCAGTGGTGCAATCACAGCTCACTGCAGCCTCAACCTCCTGGGCTCAAGCAATCCTCCCATCTCAGCCTCTTAAGTAGCTGGAACTACATGCGCATGCACCAACCTCCTGGGCTCAAGCAATCCTCCCATCTCAGCCTCTTAAGTAGCTGGAACTACATGCGCATGCACCATGCCCAACTAATTTTGTATGTTTGTGTGTGTATGTGTGTGTGGAGACAGGGTCTCATTATGTTGAGCAGACTCGTCTTGAACTCCTGGGCTCAAGTGATCCTCCTGTGTTGGACCCCCAAAGTGCTGAGATTGCAGGCGTGAGTCATGGCGCCAAGCCAGGACTATATAATTCTAATACTTTTAAATAATTGTGGCTGGGCACAGTGGCTCATGCCTATAATCCCAGTACTTTGGGAGGCCGAGACAGGGGAACTGCTTGAGCCCAGGAGTTCCAGCCTGGGCAACATAGCAATATCCCATCCCTGCAAGAAAAATAAAAACTAGCTGGGCATGGTGGTGCACACCAGTAGTCCCAGCTACTCAGAGGCGGAGGTGGGAAGGTCACCTGAGCCCAGGAGGTCAAGACTGCAGTGAGCTGTGATCACGCCACTGTACTCCATCCTTATCTCAAAACAAAAACAAAACTAACTTTGAGAAGGTGAGATTATGTCTGTACTACTACACCTTTTTACCTCCAACTTTGGAGTCCTTTTCCTCTGTACTCACCTCTGGGAGCACATAGGAGGCTGCAGGAATCAGCAGGTAGGAGGCTGGGACACCAGCACGGACTAGAGAATGTAGCGTGTGCCTTCCTTCCAGCCATGGCCGGCTGTCCAACACTACCACCCGAAATCGCCGGCCCTCTGTCCAAGCCTCCTGAAGAATTCGTGATACCAGAGATGAGCTAGAGTGAATGAAGAGGAGGATTCAGTTATAAACGTCAGTAACTGATGACTAACTTATTCCCAACTTATTCCCAAAGGCAAATGGGTAGTCCCTTCTTCAGATCATTCCAACTCCCCAATTTGCTCAGTCACAGGGTCTGGATCATACCATCCATATACCAGGATCACATCTCCATTACTGATCTTCTGGTAAGCAAAGCGTGAAATTGCCTGAGCTGCAAGCACAATTTTCTCTTGCACATACCGATCAATGGCTGCTTGAAGTTCTGACTTGGCCTAAATGGAGCAAAATCCTTAGTGAACAAGAAATGGACACTTTTACCCCAATGATGATCATGCCAGGTGCTTGAATATGTGTATGATGACAGGCCCATAGAGGGCCCAGAGATGGCACAAGTCAGAATGCCCAAACCCTTCCTTAACCCTTGACTAGGGCAAAAAAAAAAAAAGGCTTATGTTGGCCTTCCCGGGGGTTTTGAACATATTTCTTGATTCTACCCACAGGTGCATGCCTTCTTTATTTCTCATACTCATCACCTCCTCTTCCCGCTTGGAACTGCCCACACTGGTGATTTCCTTGTTAAGGAACTTGATGGCGTTGTGCATGCTCGCTGACAGGGGACGGCACTGAGTCAAGAAGCTGTAACGCAACAGCAATACCTTACATCTGTGCAACTCTTCACAACTTACAAAGGTTTCACATTAAAAAAAAAAAAGTCTTTAAAAAGAAAACAGAACAGAAAATGAAAATAGAGATAGAAAAGCAGGAAAAAGAGTACAAGACAAAGATTGGGTGAGGTGGGAGTGGACTTATAGTGTTATCCCTACCTCATGTAGGGTTTTAGTTTATTCACTAGATCCCTGGAGAGTTCTTCATTGGGTGGTGTTGTGTAATCCTGAATCACCTATAGGGTACACAAGGTGATCTGCAAAACGCCCCTTAATAAAGATCTCTGAACGGGGGCTGGGGATAAGCTTCACTGAGGAAAATGTTCTGAGGGTGGGAGTATTCCCTCTGTCCCCCAGAGGTGACCTTGGGTGACAGAGAAGCTGGGGTAGTGTTGGGGGAGGTGGGGTTGGATCGTAAGAGAGAACAGGATAGGACATACCTGCTGCAAGGCACGAAGCAGGGCAATACACCGGGCATTGGAGCCACTGACCAGGCCCTGGGAGTACTGCAGGCCGAGTCGCACCATGGCTGGGTGGATCACAGAGGATGGGATGCTGATGGGATGGCGGTGTCACATACTTCGAAAGGGAGCTTGAGCATCTACTGCCCTGCCCACCTGCCCCTGATGAAAAGGAACTTCCTTCACTAGCAGATTTCCCCACTTCTTCTACAGTTCTGCCTTGGGTTCATACTTCTTCCTGCAGAGCCCACCTTACTAGACACTTTCAATACTGACTTACTAAAACTCCTCAGACTCAAAAGTTATGACAATCTCATAGGATCCTACCTCATAAACTGGGTCAGAGAGTTTTGTCTGCTGTACTGGGGTAGGTGAGAGAAGAGACTGACTTTGGATCCATAATCCTTTCGTGTAGGAACCTTGACAAAACAAGGAAACAGGACCAATGGCCCAGAGTTTAAAAATGATGGGATAAAGCTGGAAAGGAAGTGAACAGTAAGACTACTCTGACCCAAGCACCCATCCTTCTCACTTTGCACACAGCACCTTTCCTCCCTCCAGTCCATTTCCCTAGTCTCTTTCTACCCAGGCACCAAACCCACTTCCTACCTGTTGACGCTCTGGTTTTTTAACAAGCCTTCTCAGAAGTAGGTCATCAACCTGAGGGTACTCAGGGAGACGCTTCACTCCTGAAAGATAATGATCATGTTTTCAGGACACTGTAGGTCTTGAAATGTGTAATTTGCTCTTAGGGTATAAGGGGCATCAAGAAAAACAGGATGAGGTGGGGAAAACAGGGAGAATAGAGTAGAAAAGGAAATAGGGATAGGATGATGGGAAGAATTCAGAACTCTGGGTCCCAAGGTGAGAATGAGAGGGGAGAGCTGTTTTACTACAGGGCAGCCTGAGCTGGTGTTAGAATTAGGAGTAAGGGAGGTCTTAAAATGAAGGGAAGATACCTGAGGGGGTCTCTCCAGCTGTGCTGGGGCTGGCCTTAGGAGGTGGTCCTCCTTGTTCCCCTTTTCTTGCCTGTTTCAGGGCCCGCTCTGCCTCCTGCTTGGCTCGACGCTCAGCCCGAAGTTCAGCCTTACTCCGACCAGCTGTAACTTTCTCCCCAGGAGTGCCCAACTGAATGCCCGATTCTGGCAGTTCTCTGGTTGGGCCTACTAAAAGCATCAAAAAAAAAAAAAAAAAAAAAGGTGCCCAAGCTGCAGGCAGGTGATATCCGTGCCCCAGCTAAAACTAGCTTCTCTCCTTGTAAACCTCTTTGCTTTACACACTTGCTCAAATCAACTTTATCCTGTCTCTCCCTTCTCTCCCACCACATCCCTCTACCAGCTCCACACCCCAGCCCTTTAAAAAAGACCCCGCACCTTGACATTGGGCTGCAGATACAGCAGAGCCAGTTTCTGGTTCTGCCCCCTTTTCTTCCTTCCGTTTCTTCTTCTGCTGTTTCTTTTCCTTCCGAAGCTGCAGCTTCTCTTCTTTGGTCATTTCCCTACCCACTGCCTAAGACACAGACATAGGATACTGCTCTTCCCCAACAATTCCAAAGGGGAACAAACACTGTTGGATGCTTACAAGAGTACATGGTTAAATCCCTAGTTCTCCCTAACTTCCACAAGCTACCTGTTACAAGCTTACATCCACAGAGACTGACGTTTCTCCTCCAGGGACAGAATCATATATCGCTAGAGTTGCAAGACCTCTGTAAAATCTCCTGGCTTTACTGAGAAATAAACTGACACGGGATGGGAGCTGGGGCGGAATAAAGCTGGCACAACCTCCTGCGTAGCGCTTGGCAGGCGGCTTGGGAGGGAAGCCTCACTTACCCCAGGCCCAGGGCGAAGCTCCGCCTTCATCCCGGATCCCGAGTCTGCATCAGAAAAGAGGGCACAAAGTGAGCCAGACAGACTCCGGGAGGGCTTGGGGGCACTAGCACTCGGCGTAGCCGGCTGCTGGGTTAGCATGACCATGGCTCCGCCGACAGGCGCGAGGTGAGCCAAAGATCCGCGTGGGGACGCACTGCGCGGTGGATCAAAGGAAAGGAGGGGTCACCGATCCTCCTCACAGGAACCAGCCGGTGCACGGCGCGGGACTGCGCTAGAGACTGTGTAGACCGGCGCCCAGTGTGGCCCTGGAACGGAGCGGCGGGACCCAAAGGCGCTCTGGGCCGGGCACTAGCTGTCCAGAGCTCGTCGGCCCTCGTACCGGTAGGCAGGCCTGGCTCTTCACTCACCCTCGCGAACAGCCACGGCCACAGCAGCCATCGCCCTCAGTCCTAGGCTCCGCCCGCCTGGTCACGGAGCCGCCCGGCTGCCTCGCTCCGTGGCCGCTGGGCCCACAGCGCCACCTGGGCTGGAGGCTGAGCCGCCGAAGCAAGACGCGCAGCCCTAATCGGACTACAATTTCTGACGGGCCCCGGGGCCCCGCCCCGCACTACGGGTTGCAATGAGGGCCAACTCCACTTTGGGCTCCTTGTCCCGAGAGGCGGCTCTTGCCCTTTAGACTACAGTTCCCAGCATGCCCGGGCTACTGCGTCCCAGAACCGACGTCCCACCGCCTTCCCACATCGGATCGCAGGGCTCCCAAAATGGCGAGTGAGGCTGCGGGGACTCGCTGAGCCGCGGAGGGGGAGCGTGCAGAGCCGCTGCGGCCCTCACAGTCCGGAGCCCGGCTGGGCCGTGCCGTAGGGAACATGCACTTTTCCATTCCCGAAACCGAGTCCCGCAGCGGGGACAGCGGCGGCTCCGCTTACGTGGTGAGGAGCGGCCGGAGCCGGGCCGGGCAGGGGCGGGGATAACGGGCCCTAGCCTTCTCGGAGCGGCCTCCGAGGCCTGACCGCCAGCCTTCGGGCCTGGTCCTGGGCCGCCGACTCCCGACGGCCTCTCTGGGAGCTCATCTCGTGTGTGTTATTGGTCGCCCGAGCTCCTGTAGCGTAGGCCCTTAGGCCGGGTCTCCTCCTGGAGCTAGGCCGCAGCTGCCCTGGTGGGCGTCACTGGCCTCTTGGGCAGGGAGACTGCAACACAGGCGTCCGAATTTCCCCTGGACTGGCTCTTCAGCTTTGGGACCTGGCCCTGGGGAAAACAAGCGAACTAACCCTCGGGAGATTAGCGCGTTACTCAGGCGGAGTTGCCAGGCAACTTCCGGCCAGGGTTCTCAAGGGGGTTGCTCAGACCGCAACCCTAAAATACTTGACTACTTTTGTGTCCTCAGGCCTATAACATTCACGTGAACGGAGTCCTGCACTGTCGGGTGCGCTACAGCCAGCTCCTGGGGCTGCACGAGCAGGTGGGACTAGCACCCCTGCCTTGAGACAGCTTCAAGCCCTTCCCTACACGTGGGCATCAGTGTCTCCCTTTACCCGCTCTTCTTGTTCCTGTAGACTGTAGTTCCCCTTTAATCACTGCCACAGGGAAGGGTCCTGGTTTATCTTGTTTGACATTTACGGCAACTCCCTAAGAAGCTTAATGTCCGCGCAACAACTGCCCCTTCCTGTCCTTATATCCTGGTTCTCTGTCCTGTCTTACTGCCCTAGTAGCCTTTACCCCTGCATGGGCAAACCAACCCTTCCCCCCGACTATCTCCACCTAGGCTGTCAAAGCATATTCCTTCTGTCATCTGAGCTGCAACTTGAAATTACTTTCCCTGCTTATACAAACGATTCACCGATTTCCTTTTGTGTTCTTCGGCTCATTTCACTGTGTTTAGCTGTGCCAATTATCGTTATGTATCTGTGATGCAATGTTTTCTCCTCCTGTCTTACCAGATCATGAACTCTATTTAACTCAGTAGAGTTCTACTGATAATTAGTTGTGCAACCCTGAGGAAGTTACCTGATTTTTTTTTTTTTTTTTTTGAGACGGAGTTTCCCTCTTGTTGCCCAGGCTGGAGTGCAGTAGCACGATCTCGACTCACAATCTCAGCTCTGCCTCCTGGGTTCAAGCGATTCTCCTGCCTTAGCCTCCCAAGAAGCTGGGATTACAGGCGCCTGCCGTCACACCCGGCTAATTTTTGTATTTTTAGACAGGGTTTCACTGTATTAGGGTTCACTGTGTTGGCCAGGTTGGTCTCAAACTCCTGACCTCAGGTGATCCACCCACCTTGGCCTCCCAAGATGCTGGGATTACAGGCATGAGCCATAGTACCCGGCTGTTACCTGATTTCTTTGGGCCTCGGTTTCTACACCTGAAAGATGGATTCTTTGATCTGCAAATTCCCTTTAAGTCCTAAGATACCTTGTGAACAGACTTAATGCTATTAACTGTGCACTTTATAAAGCCCTTTCCTTCCTGTGAGGGTTCAGTGAACAGTCTTGCTAGGTGGTCAGTGGGCTCCCTATAGGTCCCGGCCCAGTACAAATCCTCCCCATACTGTGGAGGGGCTGACTTGTACACAATAAGATAGAGAACAGTTTATATCTAGGACAGTTCCCTTGAGATGCTACCTCTGTCAAAGGAATTGTTTCTCAGATGACCGGGGTAAACGGGAGCAGGGACTGAGGGAAGGGAGGGGCACCCAAGAGAACATTATGAGCATATGTAGATTGCCTCATCTCATTTTCTGTGTTTATGTGAAGGGTTGTATCTCTTTCTCTAAATAGCTTCGGAAGGAGTATGGGGCCAATGTACTTCCTGCATTCCCCCCAAAGAAGCTTTTCTCTCTGACTCCTGCTGAGGTAGAACAGAGGAGAGAGCAGTTAGAGAAGTACATGCAAGCTGGTGAGTGGTTGCAGGAAACTAGGTTGACTATATTGAGGACTATGGGGAGAGACTTAAAAACAGCTGGTTCTGTAGAAGGGCCTGATTTAATTTCTAGATCTAGGAAGCCTCTTGTTTGATCTGTTATGCAATTAGCAAAGTAAATAGTCTATGAGAATGTGTAACTCTATGTACTAGCAGAACAATTTGGGCACTAACATCTATGAGAAACAGTAGTATAACACTAGTCTTAAATTAAGATCAGTGGAGAGAACTTAATTTGTATCTGATGTGCTTTAGATTAACATCATTGTTATTTCCCTAGTTCTATAGACTGGACTCACCTAGATGGCAGCCAAGGGTGGGGCAGGTGAAGAATTTATGCAAACAGTGAGTGAGGTGAGGCCAGCTGGGGGATGTGGCAGGCCACCATCAGCCCAGGAAATGGGGTCGGGGGAACCTACTGAGAGGAGGACTGGGGAGCCAAGAGTGAGTCCTAAGTTCCTGTAATATCATTCTCTTGTTCTCATAGTTCGGCAAGACCCATTGCTTGGGAGCAGCGAGACCTTCAACAGTTTCCTGCGTCGGGCACAACAGGTAAGGACTTTGGGTGGGACCAAGATTTAAGGAAAGGACCTTGCTGTGGAAGGTCATTTATTTTTTTGAAACAGAGTCTTGGTCTGTTGCACAGGCTGGAGTGCAGTGGTGCAATCTCAGCTCACTGCAACCTCTGCCTCCCAGGTTCAAGTGATTCTCCTGCCTCAGCCTCCCAAGTAGCTGGAATTACAGGTGCCTGCCACCATGTCCAGCTAATTTTTGTATTTTTAGTGGAGACGGGGTTTTGCCATGTTGGCCAGGCAGGTCTCGAACTCCTGACCTCAGGTGATCCACCTGCCTCGGCCTCCCAAAGTGCTGGGATTGCAGGCATGAGCTACCACACCAGGCCAGGCCATGTCATCTTAATAACAGAGGAGTCATCTTTTTTAATGGAATGGAACTTCTTCTGAAATCAAAGAAATCCCAGCCTGTATTTAAGCAGCTGAGAATAAAGATACACAAGGGACCTAGAAATAGAGTTGGGCATAGGTCAAGGCAAGGGACAAGACAGTGCCTCCCATCCCCATGTGTGCTCACAACAGGAGACACAGCAGGTCCCCACAGAGGAAGTGTCCTTGGAAGTGCTGCTCAGCAACGGGCAGAAAGTTCTTATCAACGTGCTAACTTCAGATCAGACTGAGGATGTCCTGGAGGTGAGGCGCTTGTTCAGCACTGCCCCTTCTTCCCCTACATGCCAGGGTCCTGGGCTTGGAGAATGATTGGAACCAGCCAGTGTGATGAGCTATACATTTATCCCTGTCCCCAGGCTGTAGCCGCAAAGCTGGATCTTCCAGATGACTTGATTGGATACTTTAGTCTATTCTTAGTTCGAGAAAAAGAGGATGGAGCCTTTTCTTGTGAGTTTCTCTGGGCTTGACTGCTTCCTTGTACTTCCAGTAGTGAGTTTGCAACCCCTCTAACTCCCTACCCCCACCCCCAGAATGAACATTGCCTCAGGGTACTTCTTTCTTGATTTCTCTTCCTTTAAATCTCACTACATTTTCCTTTTTTTTTTTTTTTTTTTTAAACCCATAGTTGTACGGAAGTTGCAAGAGTTTGAGCTGCCTTACGTGTCTGTTACCAGCCTTCGGAGTCAAGAGTATAAGATTGTGCTGAGGAAGAGGTCAGGGCTGGGCCTGGAAGGGGCGGGGTGGGAGGTTGCTGTGCTGGATTGGATTATTGGGCCACACATTGAGACAGAATAATCTGGACAAGGGGGTGTAGTGCTGGGTGTTTCTGCCAGGCCTCCCAAGCTTCCTCCCATTATACCATTAGCCCCTGATAGTTCAGATTGCTCCTGTTTTGCCCGTTTTCCATTCTACCTCTTGCCTTACCCCAGCTTAGCCCCATTACCCCTTTCCACCCCTTGGCCTCACAGTTATTGGGACTCTGCCTATGACGACGATGTCATGGAGAACCGGGTTGGCCTGAACCTGCTTTATGCTCAGGTGAGCTTGGAGCTGCCTCAGAACCCTTCCCCTAAAGAAAGTAACTGGTGACTCACTCTCCCAAGAAAACTGCTGTCATGTCTTTGTTCCCAGTTTGTGGGGAAGTTCCTAGAATACTATCAGTGCTGCTGGCACAGTATCTACTCTCTCTACTTTTATTAAGCTGACAAGATCAAGGACTTACTGCAAAGAAGTCGCTCAAGTGTGGGGCTAGGGGTCAGGCTGGACAGAGGTAATGGTGGATACTTTCCTTTGATTGCTGACTGGGACCTCCTACTGCCTGCCCCTTGTCTCTACTATAGACAGTATCAGATATTGAGCGTGGGTGGATCTTGGTCACCAAGGAACAGCACCGGCAACTCAAATCTCTGCAAGAGAAAGTCTCCAAGAAGGAGGTGAGCCCTGCCTCTGTCTCCCTCCAAGGGGTTGCTTTTTCTGCGCTGCCCCATTCCCCCTCCTAATGTACCCCCACATGATGACCATTTTCAGTTCCTGAGACTGGCCCAGACACTGCGGCACTATGGCTACCTGCGCTTTGATGCCTGTGTGGCTGACTTCCCAGAAAAGGACTGTCCTGTGGTGGTGAGCGCGGGCAACAGTGAGCTCAGCCTGCAGCTCCGCCTACCTGGCCAGCAACTCCGAGAAGGCTCCTTCCGGGTCACCCGCATGCGATGCTGGCGGGTCACCTCCTCTGTGAGTCGGGGTGGGAGGGGGAGGCCTGGCAAGCCTTGAGCTTAGGTATGGGCTGGGTCAGGGAGCCAGACAGGTTGGTCAGAGTGAACTCAGCCTAATTCCCCTTCCTCTCCCAGGTGCCATTGCCCAGTGGAAGCACGAGCAGCCCAGGCCGGGGCCGGGGCGAGGTGCGCCTGGAACTGGCTTTTGAATACCTCATGAGCAAGGACCGGCTACAGTGGGTCACCATCACTAGCCCCCAGGTGTGAACCTAGCCTCAGGCCTCCTCTGGAGCACCTTAGATAAAAGTGTAGGGTTTCCAGTACTCAATATGGGAGCCATTAGTGTTGCTGGGCTCAGACTGACCACTCTTCTCAAGCTGGACACTCTTTCTTGCCCTCAGGCTATCATGATGAGCATCTGCTTGCAGTCCATGGTTGATGAACTGATGGTGAAGAAATCGGGCGGCAGTATCAGGAAGGTAGGCAGCAAGTGTGGACTGAGCAGTGAGCAGATGGCAGGGGGCCTTTTGTCCTAGATGTGAGGCTTCTCTTGAGAGAGGGGGGGAGTGATCCTGCCCTCACCGGCACCTTGTATCTGTCCCCAGATGCTGCGCCGGCGAGTGGGGGGCACTCTGAGACGCTCAGACAGCCAGCAAGCAGTGAAGTCCCCACCACTGCTTGTAAGTATTACTTCCTGGTCAGAACCCTGGCTCTCAGCCCTGCCTCGCCTCTCCTAGTGAGTTCCTGACATCTCTGCCTCTTCTTTCCCAGGAGTCACCTGATGCCACCCAGGAATCTATGGTCAAACTCTCAGTGAGTTCCAGGGTTGGTGAGGTTGCTGTTTGTTGGGGGATCTTGCATGCTCAAGCTCTCTGACCCTACCCTGCCTTTGTTACAGAGTAAGCTGAGTGCTGTGAGCTTGCGGGGAATTGGCAGTCCCAGCACAGATGCCAGTGCCAGTGATGTCCACGGCAATTTCGCCTTCGAGGGCATTGGAGATGAGGATCTGTAATCTCCACTGCTTGGATGTCTGCCCTCTACCCGTGGAATTTACAGAAACTTGCCCTGTGCCTGTGTCCCCCAAGCTGGGGGTGGAGGGGTCTTTTCCTTCTCCCTTCCTACCTTCCCCTTTTCTCTTGGCCAGGGGCCTTGTAACCTACCTTTCCTCGTCCCCTGGGCTGGCTGCACAGAGGATTGCCCCTTCTCTTTTCAGAGCTGGCCCTTGATGCCAAATTAGCATTTAGTATTTTGCACAAAGTCTAAGGGACCATGGCTACCTGCCTTGGGGAGGAACCACAACTCCCTCTGGGCCGCTTCTGGCTTCTTGGGGCCATGGGCCAAAGGCCAAGGGGATGGGCAGAGGTCTGTGTTTGGTCTGGCCCAGTTCCCCATCATTAAACTCAGCCTGATTGCTGCCTACCTCTGGTTCCCTCTCACTGCCCCTGCTTCCCCCATCACAGCATGGACTACTATGCTAAGGGTAAGGTCAAATTGCCTGCCATTGCCAATTCAGCATAGACATGGCTTTGTTAGTGTTTCCTTTATTATAAAGCACTGAAATAAGTTAAATAAACAGGTGGGAGGCTGGGCAGTTCCCCAGCCAGTTTGTCCACAGCCCTTGGGAGCAGTGGAGGTGAATACAGGGCCCTTCTCACTGAGCTGGTGAAGTGCATCAGTCAAGGCAAGGCCCCCTGGTCCATATGGCCCCCCGCCCATGGGGTTGGGCTGGTCCTTATAGTGCCTAGGTTAGTCTGTGTGGAGCCCCTGGCCAGCGGGGGAGAAAAAGGTGGCTTCTGGTCCGTCTGTATAAAACATGGGGAAGAAGGACCTAGTTCAGGGTGAGTCTGTATGGACAGCCCGGCTGCCAGCAGTCCCCAGGGCTGGTGGGCCCCGAGAGCTCAAAACAGAGGGTGGGCTATGAGGTGGGGCCCAGCCCTCAGAGGCAGAGAGACCAGGCCCTCCTGCCCCACCGTGGCCATGCACCTTCTGGTGGCGCTTGTAGTTGTCCCAGTGGCCCGTGGTATAGGCGCAGGTGGTACAGCGGAAGGGCTTCTCGCCTGTGTGCCGCAGCATGTGACGTTTGAGGTTCATGCTCTGGTTGCAGCTGTAGTTGCAAAGGCTACACCGAAAAGGTTTGTCACCAGAGTGGATGCGACCATGACGCTTGAGGTTGGCCAGATTGCCACAGGCATAAGGGCAGAGGGGGCACTTGTAGGGCTTCTCTCCTGTATGGACGCGCTGGTGCCGTTTCAGGTTATCCAGATGAGCGGAGGCATAAGGACAGCGGGCGCAGCGGAAGGGCTTCTCGCCACTGTGTGTCTTCATGTGCCGGGCCAGGTGGTTGGGATAGTGAGTGGCAAAGGGGCAGAGGCTACAGGCAAAGCCTTTGTCACTGGGGCCCTGGGGCCCCCCACTGGCACCCCCTCCAGCCTCTCCTCGCATGCAGCGCCCACACATGGCAGCTCCCAGCCGACTACCCTCACCCTCCTCCAGCTCTTGTCCACAGCCCCGGCAGGTCCAAGGGAATAGCAGCTCTGGCAGTGGTTCTGATCCAGTTCCACAGAGGCCCTCCCCTTCACCCCGCAACTGCCCACAGTCTGGCAGGAAACTGGCACCACCTGGTGGCACATGGAGGCTCAAATCTGGAAGGAGCAGAGCATCTGTGGGGACAAAGACCTGGGCTATGAATCCAATCCAAGCATTCCTAGGGCCAGCCACCCATGTCCCAAGGTCTTTGGTCCCTGGTCTCTCTCACCTTCAGGTCGCCGGGGCACCGCCCCTTCCTGCTCTGTGGGACTGGGAGGCCGGGCTGGTCGTGGAGCACAGCAGCGGAAGCCACAGGTCGGGCAGGGAGGAGTGGGGGGCCCTGCGTGGGTACGCTGATGCCGCCTCAGGTTGCCCAGGCTGCTGCAGGCAAAGGGGCAGTGGGGACAGCGGTAGGGCTTCTCGCCAGTGTGGGTGCGGGTATGTCGTGTCAGGTTGACGAGCTGGGCTGAGGCGTAGGGGCAGCGGCCACAGCGGAACGGCTTCTCTCCGCTGTGTGTCTGCATGTGCCGCTTCAGGTGGCTCGAGTAGTGGGACACGAAGGTGCAGAGGCGGCATGAGTACAGTAGCCGTGGGGGCAGCAGGGGCCCCCCACCCGGCCCTCCTGCCCCACAACACGGCCCCTCACCTGTCGGCCCCCCACACAGCTGGCAGGCTGGGCCTGGCCTCTCACCCCTGGCCTCCCCTGGACCCCTGGCTGGCTCCTCAACTTCACTCTCCGCACTTAGTGCCCGGCCGCCCCCAGACTCATCGTCGCTCAGCCCGTAGGGAAGCCCAGGCCTGGCCCCCAGAGAGTCTCCTGGTGAAATAGACATGAGAAGAGACATCAGCATGGGGTAGGATCAGGCTCCAAACTCTCCCCTTTTCAGTATGGTCTCCCCACTTGCTTGGCTCCACCCTTAGCTTTGATGATCCCTTTAGTTCCCTCCTAGGAATCAAGTTCTCCCCTGCAGTAATTCCTGAAAATTCAACATGAATTGTCTACCTCTTAGACTGGACTAATCTAGTGATGGTAGAATTGATCTGTATCTAGTTTCACTGAATGGGCAAGGATCAAGGGCTCACAGTGGACCACAGACTGAAATGAATCAATAATATAATTCTTGAGATAAGAAAGTAAAAATACAAAAGGCAGAGAACTCTAAGACCTTTTTCTAAACCCTACTGCTAAGGCCCCTTTTAGTAAAGAGCTGATATAAAATAAAACCTATCTCTGAGGCAAAATTTGGAGGGAAGTGGAGACAATGAAAGTAATGCATGTAATACCACTTGTCTGCTTAAAGAACAGATTGATATTTACATGGATCCCCTCAATGACTTTCAAAAAACATCTTGCATAAATGGATGGGTTAGTGCAGCAAATTAGGGTAGGGTGCTGCTAAGATCAGGGAAGAGGGGCATGGAAGGATAAAGACAGAAACTAAAACCTCTCAATACAAAAGGAGCTTACGCTGCAGGTGAAAGGGAGTTAAATTAGACGTCAGTACTGGGTTGAATGATTTACAGAGTTTGCTTCCCTGAACCTCTCTTAAAAGTAAATACACATAAGGAATGGGCTAGGAAGAGACAGGGCATTTACTTTTCATCAGTTGCTCCATGTGATTCACCCACCCTCCTATTCATATCACCTTTGACCGGGCCTCAGAACTTCACCTCAACAAAGTGATGGAAGTGATTGGACCATTAAACAAATGAAGTCATCTAGCTCAAATGTAAGCTCAACCAGCTCTCGGCTGTGGCAGGAAATGGTGCTCTAATCTGCCTTCCGAAGGGCTGGGGTCTCCAGCGGCCACTAATCCTTAACCAAGTCCCGAAAACCCACCTTCCGAGTCTCTCTCGAAGCCCATGAGCTGGTCACTGTTGCCGTCGCCTTCCTCCTCTTCCTCTTCCTCCTCAAACTCCAGATCCTGGCCTAGTAGCAAATCACTCTCCAATACCAGGGCCCCGGGTCCTTCGTCGAGGGAGTCTTCAGTATCCACTGAAGAGGGGAGGGGGCTTGTGGATTCTCCCTCAGGAGCCAGCCCTCGTGGACTACACTTCCCGTACTCGCTGACCCACTCTGATTACCTTAGTGCCTCGGTGGGAAGCTAGGAGTCTGGATCGCCCACTTCATCCCTCAGGAGTCCCCCTCCACCCTGACCTGAGCCCACTCCACTGACCCCACCCCCGCTCCTCTCCCCTCAAGGCCCCTGACCCCTGACCTTTGACCCCCTCGCATTTCACGGGCTGCGGGTGGCTTTGCTTCCTTCGGGGCATCGTGACCGGCTCCAGCCCGACGCGCCTCCGGCCTGCGGCCGCCCGACCCCGCCCCTCCTATCTCG
>NW_012111919.1:100123-110972 GCF_000951035.1 Colobus angolensis palliatus | reverse complement strand
GCCCTGGCCCCGGCGCCCAACTCAGGCCGCTCCCGCCGCTGCCGCCGCCGCTTCCATTCATGGAGCCCCCTACCCCCCTACGGAGACCAGCTGGTACCTCCGTACTCGCTTCCGCTTCCGCCGCCGCAGAGCCGCACGGGACGCGTAGTCCATGGGAAGCGGCGGCGGCGGCGGCGGCAGGAGCCTCAATGGCGTGACCGGGAAGTGATTGTGACGAGACGGCGAGCGAGCCAATCAGAGGCCGGGGAGAGCCGGCCGGGGAGCCGCGCAGGAGGCCTCCAGCCCAACTCTAGGTTTCAGGCCCGCCAGACCGGTCCCGACTCCTCCCTGGGGAAACTAGGAGAGCATTTCTGGCTCTAGGAGGGGGCGAGGGGTAGCCGCCACGCCCGCCAGGCCGACCTGCCAGCAGCTCGCTCGGGGCTCCCCTACACACGCGTGGGACACACACGCACACGACACACACGCACACACTCACATGGGGGCTCGCCAGATGCTACAGATGGGGCCAAGTCTGGGGCCACGGCAGCAGAAAAAAAAGGACACGATGCGCACGATTAGGTTTTGGCCTTTAGTCTGAAAAAGTGTTGATTGAAAGTGTACAACAGAGAGCGGGTGCAAGCGGCCGAGGGGCCATGGAGCCGCCGATAAAAAAGAATGTCCTTAAATAAAGTGTTCACAGAGTAAAAACCAGAACCGCCAGTCCTTCCCTCCAACACAACAGAGCACAGGCACAGAACCGGTGATGAGCCCAAGGAGCAAAGAGGCGGCTGGGGAGGACAGCAGAGGCTCCCGGCTGCTGTGTGGAGGGAGAGCCCTCTTTGGAATGGGCGGAGTGAAGCCACCCAGCTCCCCCTGCACACCTCATACCCACTGCTAAGGCTAAAGGAAAAAGACAAAACTCAGTCTCAGGTCCGGAGGGCTCAGAAAACAGTCTAGGTGGGCAGGGGTCTGGATGACTGCTAGTCCCGCTTGGCCTTCTTCTTCTTGTCGCTGTTGCCATTTTCTTCAGCCCCCTCAGTAGAGAGCACTTCCTCTAGTTTCCGCTTGCCACTCTCTGGCTGGAGCTCTGCTGTGTTTCGGGGCTTGAAGCAGATGATGATGCAGGTCATGTTGTCACACCCTGTACCATCCCCAGAAGTGTCTGGTGCCAGGCATTGATCCAGCAGCTACAAAAGGGATGGGGGTAGCTCAGCCACAGGGTTTGAACACCTTGCTGGGAACCTAGAGTCCCACAAGAGGGCTGGCCTGCTGAGTCAGGATGACAGAAGGAGAGAAATGGGCAAGAGGTATCACAAAACAGCCCACTTGCTAGTCCATAAGGCATAAGGTTAAGTCAGAGAAATGAGAGAAGGTGGAACTTTGTAGTCGGGGTTTAGCGTCTGTCAGCAATTAATGGTACTGCTCCCAGATTGCCGACTTAGCTCAGATGAAAAGAGTAAACCCTGGCTATGCAGACCAAACACCCTCTCTTCTCCACCTTGGTACTCACCTCTTCCACAATGGATGACAATAACCGAAGCTCCCCATTTTCATCACGCTGGCTGATCTTTGATTGAATGAAGTCTACAACTTCCTGGCTGCTCATCACATTCCTGGGGTCGAGAACAACAGTCAGAATCTTCCAGTCTCACCAACACAGAGTAGAGGAGTATGGACAGAGGTGGTGGCCCAGGCCAGTGTAAATAACTACAGAAATTCTCAGCTCTGCCTTAGTCTGGGTGCTCTTCACTCACCAAGAGGTCTAGGTCTGCCTAGGTTCTAATCCTAGTGCCCTGAGCCCTATAAGAGAAGAAATGATGCAGAAAAGGGAATTTAGGGCATTCTGCCAGTGCTCACCAGATGCCATCACAGGCAATGACCATGAATTCATGGTCGTCAGTGAGAGTCAGCACCTTGATGTCAGGAAGGGCTGAAATCATCTGTTCCTCGGGTGGCAGGTTCTTGTTTCTCTTATAGAAGTGGTCCCCTGGAGTAAAGGAATGGTTGGTTGATGAGCAGTTTGGATACTTTTCCCACAGACTTGTGTTTGTGGCAGGTCAAACCTTGCCATTCATTTCCCTTCTTTACAAAGTTCCATAATCCAGTGGAATAGAGAACTGAGGCCTAGTTTTTCTAGTTTCAACCCTACTACCAGACTGCTGAACCTTAAGAAAGTCACTCACTGGTCTTGTTCATCATTCAAATGTTACATAAGATGGGTATAATAATACCTACATAGCCAGGCACAGTGGCTCATGCCGTAATCCCAGCACTTTAGGAGGCTGGGGCGGGCCTGAGGTCAGGAGGTCGAGACCAGCCTGACCAACATGGAGAAATCCTGTCTCTACTAAAAAAAAATACAAAATTAGCCAGGTGTGGTGGCGCATGCCTGTAATCCCAGCCGCTCAGGAGGCTGAGGCAGGAGAATTGCTTGAACCTGGGAGGTGGTGGTTGCAGTGAGCTGAGATCACGCCATTGCACTCCAGCCTGGGCAACAAGAGTAAAAACTCCGTCTCAAAAAAAAAAAAAAAAAAAAGATACCTATGTATAATGATATCTATACCCATCTTAGCTATTTCACAGGAATATAAGAACAGAGGTAGTAGATATTGAAGTGCTTTGAAAGGCACAAGCACTAGGAAGATTAAAGTTTGCTACTATGTAGTCTGGGACAGACAGCAAGACCCTAGAAGTCTTTCCCAGTTTCTTGGCCCTTACCAATGGCTCTGGAGAGGTTGAGGCCCCCGTTGACTCGCCCATCCATGGTGACCTTGCCACCAGCATTCTTGATGCGTGCTAGTTCTACTTCATCCTCTGGTTTGTGATCATAAGACATGTCTAAAGCTTTGCCAGCCTCAGATACCACACAGCGAGAGTCTCCTGCGTTGGCTACAATCAACTGCTTCCCTCTTATGAGGGCCACCACCGCTGTTGTACCACTGTCAGAGCCAGGCTAAAGAGGAAGAAAGGGAGCATCATGGGAGCTTCTGAACATGAGTTCCTCACTGATGTGCTCCTGACCATTCACCTATGCTTGCTTTCACTGGGACCCCCAAGGAAGCTTTAACAAATAGGAGAGGCACAAATTTCATCTTTCTAGAGACAGCAGCACACTCCCTCTCCTGTGTTTTTAGATAATTACACCCCAAAGGCTTACCATCTCATTCCCCTTGCGGAATAAATCCCTATGACTATCACGTCCATCCTAAAGTATCAGGGGGATCCCCTTCCCCTGTCTCAAAATCAAAATTAGGGGATTCACACCTGCCTTGTGGCTTTTCAAGACTCATTGCTCCCGTTCCCCACACACCTCCTCTTTGCCTTCCATCCCTGGCACCATCATCTCTTCTTCTTCATCGTCCTCTTCAGCCTCCTCGGTGTCATCCTCATCTTCCTCATTCTCTGCTTCCTCACTGCTGTAGCCATCTTCTTCCTCACTGCATTCCTGCCAGGAGGAGGATCCCAGACTGCTGAGACTGGGATGATCCCTTCCCTCCCCCTAGCTCATACTCAGAATCAAGAGGCCCTCACTGAACACAGGTCCTCAAAACACTGAAAGATACAAGTATATGGTCATGAAAATTGGGGGGATGGAAAGGGCTAGCATGAGTATAACTGACATCCTGAACTGGGCTTAGCAATCACTAGCAAAAAGCCCAGGACAAGGCAAGGGCTGCCAGCCAAAAGTATCTTTCAGGCACTGTGGCCAGAAGATAAATTGTCCAGAGAAGAAAACAGCCAACTAGCCAAGGTAACAACTATATTCTTGTTCTCTCTCTAGGAGACAGACTCTGAAAGGCCAGAACTATATCTGCTTGTTATAGTATCAACAAAGGAAGAGGTAAGAAAGCAAATAGTACCTGTGATGACGGAGCTCAATGAATTCAAGGCTAAAGCTTAGAATACAGTGGGTCTTGGGGGATGATATCAAAATAGGAGAAGGAGAGTTGAAAACTACAGATGGCAACCAAACAGGACCTCTCTGCAACTTCAGCATCTGCCTGCCCTCACAGGCCCTTACCTCACTGTCTTCCTCTTCCTCCTCCGCCTCATCTGACTCATCCTCACTGTCCTCAAAGAACTTGGACTTAGTAACTCGAGGCAGCTTGTCAGAGGCTGAAGAGCAGGAAGGCCCAGCCTCACCAGTGGGAATGCCAGGCTCACCAACTTGGCCTGCCTCAGTCCCACGTTCCGAGTTGGAGGAAAAGCCTGTGTAGGCCTTGGCTGTGGGGCCATTTTCCTGTGAAGGAGTTTCCCTAGTTGAGTCCTCAGGTCCTGCCTCCCCATTGAGGCCCTGGGACCCTGGTTCCTCGCCTGTCCCAGCTCCAGATTTGCTGTGGGGAGGGCCCTTGTGACAGTTCTGCCCGTAGCGTGTCAGCAGCTCTTCAATAGTCATGGTAGCCTCTTCATGCAGCAGTGCAGCCTCCTCATTGTCCACTGCAGGGAAGAGGCTAAATCAGAGCCCCCATGCCAGACTCCTCATGGGATCCGTTCATCTCACTATCTCAACAGCCCTTATAGCCTCTAACTTCCCCACAACCTCCCACTCTTAAGGTTCCTCTTGCTCATCAAGTCTCAGAAGAACATGCCCTAGCTCCTCCTCCTCCACAGACTTCTTTGGTGGTTGTGTTTCATCCCCTTCTTAATCAAAACAACACTAGTTACTATACTTCCCCTCTGAGGACTCATTTGTTATTGTTAAGTTGTAAAAACTCTATTCTGGCTGAGGATCCAGGAAGCCCACAGTGCTATTGTAGAATTAGGATTTAGGCTTAATGACTGGCTATTGGGGCTAATAACTGCTCCAGTCTTGAGGGGGAAAAAAAAAAAGCACATAAATACCAGCAGGAACCAGGAAGATCCCATCACAATGACAAAAGATAATGTATATACAATGTTTACAGCTCAGATGCCACTCAACAAAGATAATTCTCTCTCTCCTTTTCATAACCACATACAATGCAGGAGAATACCATAGGTTTCTTTAACATAAGGACTCTCCAGGTCCCTAGAAAGCCATCCTATCTTAGAATTGATAAGAAATATTAAAGAATATTTCTTAAAATGCTGATTTCCCCTCAAACAAGGGAAGCCACACTCACCATCATCTTCATCAGCTACTTTTTCTTTTTCATCTTCATCCTCAGTGGGTCGCCCTGCAATCTGTGCCAGCTCTTTAATGACTTCCTCAGTGGTCAGTTTGGCATCAATAGCCAAGAAGGCATCTTCTAAAGCCTGAATATAAGCAAAATAGTCTAAGACTAGTACAAAATGAACTCCCTATGTACAATCCTGAGTACAAGGATGGAATACAAATTAGAGTGTGAGCTACCACAGGAAGAGACACAGATAAAAACAGTTCAGAGGCCTAGGAATAATAAGGCAAGTCTAAAAGGTGGCCAGTAAGCTTGTTTTAGGAACAGAATTCTTCAAGAGTAAATAAGCAGCAGCAGCTAGGGGACAAAAAGAAAGGAAAAGCCCAAGGGCTAGAGAACAAGGGAAAAGCCTACACAAGTGAGGAATGGGCAGTGTGAGCAGACAGACCTTCTGTAGCTTGCCTTCCTTGTAGGCCTTCTGATCTTTGATGATATCAGGAAGATATTTGGCACAGTACAAGGCAACTTCCTCCCCTAGAAGGAAAGGAAGGAAGGTCACCTGGAGCACTGCTCCCCACACATAGAAAATGATACAGTATTTATATGCCGTAGTGGAGTGAACCCCAAGGGTTGAGGGGATAAATATCTTAGCACCCCTGAACCCTATTTGAAGGACATTGTTTGGGGAAGTTCTGATCCAAAAAAATGGATTTCACCATCAATTCTCTCGGGTATATTAATATAACTCGTCTTTTCTCACCTGTATACTTAGTTCTCTAGTGAAAAAAGATAAAGAATCAGCTCATCTGGGTACAATTTTTTTTTCTTTCTTTTTTTTTTTTTTTTAAAGAGAGGGTCTTGCTCTGTTGCCCAGGCTGGAGTGCAGTGGCACGGTCTTGGCTCACTGCAACTTCCACCTCCCAGGTTCAAGCGATTCTCCTGCCTCAGCCTTCTGAGCATCTGGGACTACAGGCACAAGCCACCATGCCCAGCTAATTTTTATAGTTTTAGAAGAGACGGGGTTTCACCATATTGGTCAGGCTGGTCTCGAACTCCTGACCTCGTGATCCACCGTGCTGAGATTACAGGCGTGAGCTACCGTGCCTGGCCTAAAAATTTTTAAAAATAAAAATAAAAAAAGATAAAGAGGCTCTTTGGATTAAAACAAGTCCTGGTGAGATTATAAACCAATACAGTACCTACTGGGAAAAAAGAATGACAGAATACAGAAAAACAGCACCAGGCAGGAAATGATATTGAGGGCCAGACCTTGGAAAGTAAATGAACAAGGGGACTGTTCTTGCCCTGGAACATCTGGAATTGGGGTCCTAGAATGTTACCAATATGATCTGTTAAAGTTACCTCCATGTCCATCGTAGACAGAAAACATGGCTGTCTCACTGTCCAGCTCAGGAATACAGTTGTGAGCATCCTAGGAAAAGGACAGCATAATTGGCATGTCTCAGGGTCAAAGAATATTCCTCAGGTCATAGGGATCAATGTCACACCTTACTAACCTTTCCCTGGCTGGCGTATATGGCCTAGAAATAAGAAAGGAAGATGGAATGATAAAATAAATACAGAGAAAGAAAAGAAAAAAAAGAGGCAAAGGAGGAAAGGGGAAGGAGAAAAGGAAGAATCAGGTTACTACCTCTATAATAACCTCAACCTTGGAGATATCTCAGTCCAAACAGCAGAATATTTGGCTGCTGGAAATAAACCTGACCCTTTTGGATCTGTGGAAACTACGGGAAAACCAGAATAAAGGATTTTTTTTTCTTCTTTTTTTCTGAGATGGAGTCTCGCTCTGTCACCCAGGCTGGAGTGCAGTGGCACAATCTTGGCTCACTACAACCTCCGCCTCCCGGGTTCAAGTGATTCTCCTGCCTCTGCCTGCTGAATAGCTGAGATTACAGGTGCGTGCCACCACGCCTGGCTAACTTTTGTATTTTTAGTGGAAATGGGGTTTCACCATGTTGGTCAGGCTGGTCTCGAACTTCTGACCTTGTGATCCGCCTGCCTTGGCCTCCCAAAGTGTTGGACAGGCTGTATACGGCATTATTTATAATAAAAAACAGTTGAGGTTGGGCACGGTGGCTCATGCCTGTAATCCCAGCACTTTGGGAGGCCGAGGCGGGCGGATCACTAAGGCGGGCAGATCACTAAGTCAAGAGATTGATACCATCCTGGCCAACATGATGAAATCCCATCTCTACTAAAAATACAAAAATTAGCCGGGCGTGGTGGTGTGTGCCTGTAGTCCCAGCTACTCAGAAGGCTGAGGCAGGAGAATCACTTGAACCCAGGGGGTGGAGGTTGCAGTGAGTGAAGATAACATTACTGCACTCCAGCCTGGGCGACAGAGTGAGACTCCGTCTCAAAAAAATAAAATAAAATAAAAAATAAATAAATAAATAAAATAAACAGTTGTAACTGTCTAAATTTCCAGGAATAGATTACAACTGGTACGTATCTCCAGTGGAATACATGTAGCTGTTAAAAGCAAATATATGTTAATTTGGAAATCAATTCATAATATCTTAAGTAGCTAAAAGCAAAAAGTCAAAGTATCTACGTGTATATGTGAGTCTGGAAGATCACATAGCAAACAACCACAGAGGGTGAGATTTGGGTAATAATTTCTACTTTTTGACATTCATTTTTAAATTTTTGTATAATAAACCACATTGTTCCATTCTGAATAAGGACAACAAACACACCTAAGAATTGGCCTCAAGTTGCCATTCTACCATATACTGCATGATCTCTGGTCAGCTACTTTATGGTGTGCCTCAATTTTATCCTCTGTGATGTGGAATAACAACATCTACCACACCCACATCATCACAGAACTGTTGATAATGATGCAAAACACATAAAAGCCCTTTGTAAACTGGAATTTGCTACGTAAATATATATACATACACACATACGTACATACATACACATATGTATATTCTGCTCTGAAATTCAGCACCCATTTCACATTTTTCTTTTTTGTTCTTCTCAAAGAGGACCACCCACAATAAAGATTCATCTAGGCCGGGCGCGGTGGCTCAAGCCTGTAATCCCAGCACTTTGGGAGGCCGAGACGGGCGGATCACAAGGTCAGGAGATCGAGACCATCCTGGCTAATACGGTGAAACCCCGTCTCTACTAAAAATACAAAAAACTAGCCGGGTGAGATGGCGGACGCGTGTAGTCCCAGCTCCTCGGGAGGCTGAGGCAGGAGAATGGCGTAAACCCGGGAGGCGGAGCTTGCAGTGAGCTGAGATCCGGCCACTGCACTCCAGCTCGGGCGACAGAGCAAGACTCCTGTCTCAAAGAAAAAAAAAGATTCATCTTACATCTTGAGGTCTCAGTCCCGAGAACTTTGCACAATTACCCTCTCCTTCACTTCTTGGTGAAGCTTGGGATCTATATTATGATTTGGAACTGCTTCACCTTCTCTAAACACTTTAATTTTCCCCTTTTACATCTTTGCTCATAACCTTTACCCATACCTTTGCTTCTCTCTATCCCTTACTGAGACAGAGCCAAGTATTTCAACATGGTCTCTCAGCAATCTAGAAAAACTCACCCAACCTTGTATAACCCCACCAACTGATTTATGCCTGAATCAGAACTACTAAGTTTGCTAGTCATAAAATGTTATGAGATTGGCTGGGTGCGCTGGTTCACACCTGTAATCCCTGCGCTTTGGGAAGGTAGGCAGGAGGGAATGATTGAGATCAGGAGTTGGAGACCAGCCTAGGCAACATAGCAAGACCCCACCTCTACAAAAAAATTGTAAAATTAGCTAGGCATAGCAGCATGCACCTGCAGTCAATCTTAACTACTCGGAACACTGAGGCAAGAGGACCACCTCAGCCCAAGAGGTCAAGGCTGCAGAAAGTTATGATGCACCACAGCACTCCAGTCTGGGTGACAGAGGGAGACCCTGTCTCTAAAAGAAAAAAAAGTTATGGGATCACATTGACTGTGGTCACTACTTCAATTCAGCATCTTGTTTTCTTTCTTTCTTTTTTTTTTCTGAGATGGAGTCTCCCAGGCTGGAGTGCAGTGGCGCGATCTAGGCTCACTGTAACCTCCACCTCTCAGGCTCAAGCAATTCTCCTGCCTCAGTCTCCCGAGTGGCTGAAATTACAGTATGCACCTGCCACCGTGCCCAGCCAATTTTTGTATTTTCAGTAGAGATGGGGTTTCACCATGTTGCCCAGGCTTGTCTCAAACTCCTGAGCTCAAGTGATCTGCCCACCTCAGCCTCCCAAAATGCTGGGATTATAAGCATGAGCCACCGTGCCTGGCCAAACACAGAAATTCTCCTCTCTTCCTAGATTAACAATTTCTCTTAAACTCCTGATCTCAAATCCTTCTCCTTCAAGATCTTACTTCACAGAGAATGTAATAACCTTAACAGCAATCCAAATAGCCATTTTGGCAGTGGCTCATGCATGTAATCTCAACATTTTGGGAGGTCAAGGCAGGAGGATTGCTTGAGGTCAGGAGTTCAAGACCAGCCTGGGCAACGCAGCGGGACCTCATCTCAGCAACATCCCCAAAGCCATTCTGCAGACTTCATTTCCCCTAGCCATTATGTGGGATTAAACAGCACAAATCATGTCAGTTTCCTTTTCTTTTTCAATGTTTATTTTAGAATCAGGGAGTACATATATAAGTTTGTTACAAAGGTATACTGTGTGATGCTGAGGTTTGGGGTATGACTGAACCCCTTTTCCAGGTGGTGGGTATAGTATCATATAGGTGGTTTTTCAGCTGTTCCTCCGCCACCCCCACTCCCTACCCCCCGCGCCACCATCTCTAACAGACCCCAGTGTCTATTGCTGCCATCTTTATATCCATGTGTACTTGATGTTCAGCTCCCACTTACAAGTGAGAACATGCAGTATTTGGTTTTCTGTTTCTGTGTTAATTCACTCAGGATAATGCCCTCCAGCCACATTCATGTTGTTGCAAAGACATGGTTTCATTCTTTTCAATGGGTGTATAGTATTCCATGGTAGCTATATACCGTATTTTCTTTATCCAGTCCACCACTGATGGGCACCTGGGTTGATTCAGTTTTTGCTATTGTGAATAGTGCCACAATGAACATACACGTACATATGTTCTTTTGGAAAAATGATTTATTTTCCTTTGGGTGTATACCCAGCAATCAGATTGCTGGGTCTAATGGTAGTTCGACTCTTAGTTCTTTGAGAAATCTCCAAACTGACAGTGCCTAGACTAAATTAATTTACACCCTCAAAAACAGTGCACAAGTGTCTGCTTTCCTCTGCAGCCTTACCAATGTCTCTCATTTTTTGACATTTTAACAAAAGCTCTTCTGACTGGTGTGAGATGGTATCTCTTTGTGGCTCTGATTTGCATTTGTCTGATGATTAGAGATGAGCATTTTTTCATGTTTGTGGGCCACATGTACATCTTTTGAGAAGTATCTGTTCATGTCCTTCGCCCACTTTTTAATGGGGTTGTTTGCTTTTTGCTTGTTAGGTTCCTTATAGATTTTGTATATTAGACCTTTGTTGGATGTATACTTTGTGAATATTTTCTCCCATTCTATAGGTTGTCAGTTTACCCCCTTGATAGTTTCTCTTGCTGCATGTCACTTTTCTTGAAAGATCTCTCGTATAGATTCTGTGTAGTTCTATACCTCTGACTGCCTGTTTCTACAGGATGTCCTTCCTTCCTTCCCTTTCCTTTCCTTTCTTCCCTTCTTCCCTCCCTCCCTCCCTCCCTCTCTCTCTCTCTCT
>NW_012111919.1:97552-99068 GCF_000951035.1 Colobus angolensis palliatus | reverse complement strand
TCTCAACTCACTGCAAGCTCAGCCTCGTGGGTTCACGCCATTCTCCTGCCTCAGACTCCCAAGTAGCTGGGACTACAGGCGCCTGCCACCACGCCTGACTAATTTTTGTATTTTTAGTAGAGACGGGGTTTCACCGTGTTAGCCAGGATGGTCTTTATCTCCTGATCTCGTGATCCACCTGCCTCGGCCTCCGAAAGTGCTGGGATTACAGGCTTGAGTCACCGCGCCTGGCCTAATTTTTTATTTTGGGCAGAGATGGGGTTTTAAAATTAGCCATGTATGATGGTGCACACCTGCGGTCCCATCTATGTAGAGGCTGAGGTGGCAAGACTGCTTGAGCCCAGAGGTTGAGGCTGCAGTGAGCTATCACATAGCACCACTGCACTCCATCACAAGCAAGAATAAGACCCTGTCTCAAAAAAAAAACAAAAAAGAAACCATTAAAAAAAAACAGATAACAACAACTGTTAGCAAGAACATGGAGAAACTGAAATTCTTGTGTACTGCTGGTGGAAACGTAAATGATAGAGGTGTTGTGAAAAACAACATGGAGGCCAGACACGGCGGCTCACACCTGTAATCCCAGCACTTTGGGAGGCCAAGGCAGGCGGATAATTTGAGGTCAGGAGTTCAAGACCAGCCTGGCCAACATGGTGAAACCCCATCTCTACCTAAAAATACAAAAATCAGCTGGGTGTTGTGGCAAGCACCTGTAATCCCAGCTACTTGGGAGGCCAAGGCAGGAGAATCACTTGAACCCTGGAGGGAGAGGTTGCAGTGAGCCGAGATGGCACCACTGTACTCCAGCCTGGGTGACAGAGCAGGACTCTGTCTCAAAAAAATAAAAAAAAATTAGGCAGTCACTAAAAGACAAATACTGTATGATTCCACTTACAGTATGGAGTATATAAAGTAATCAAATTCACAGAGACTGAAAGTAGAATGCTGTTTGCCATGAGCTGGGGAAAAGAGAATGGGGACTTACTTAATGGGTATAGAGTTTCAGTTTTGTAGGATGAAGAGTTCTGGAAACTGGGTGCACAACAATGTGAATGTACTAAATACTACTCAACTGTACATTAAAAAAATCATTCAGGCCGGGCGTGGTGGCTCATG
Source organism: Colobus angolensis palliatus (assembly GCF_000951035.1). Lineage (NCBI taxonomy): Eukaryota > Metazoa > Chordata > Mammalia > Primates > Cercopithecidae > Colobus > Colobus angolensis. The sequence goes on along the minus strand of NW_012111919.1, from coordinate 97,952 downwards.
CCTGTAATCCCAGTACTTTGGGAGGCCGAGGCGGGTGGATCACTTGAGGTGAGGAGTTAGAGACCAGCCTGGTCAACATGGAGAAACCCCGTCTCTACTAAAAATACAAAAATTAACTGGGCATGGTGGTGCACGCCTATAATCCCAGCTACTCAGGAGGCTGAGGCAGGAGAATCTCTTGAGCCCAGGAGACGGATGTTGCAGTGAGCCAGGATTGCACCACTGCACTCCAGCATAGGTGACAGAGCAAGACTCCATCTCAAAAGAAAAAAAAGAAAAGAAATGATTAAGATGGTAATTTTTGGCCGGGTGCGGTGGCTCAAGCCTGTAATCCCAGCACTTTGGGAGGCCGAGACGGGCGGATCACGAGGTCAGGAGATCGAGACCATCCTGGCTAACA
>NW_012111919.1:91759-92942 GCF_000951035.1 Colobus angolensis palliatus | reverse complement strand
TTCTTGAAACAGAGTTTCACTCTTGTTGCCCAGGCTGGAGTACAATGGCATGATCTAGGCTCACTGCAACCTCTGCCTTCCCAGTCAAGTGATTCTCCCTCCTCAGCCTCCTGAGTAGCTGGGATTACAGGCATGCACCACCACGCCCAGCTAATTTTATATTTTTGGTAGAGACAGGGTTTCTCCATATTGGTCAGGCTGGTCTCAAACTCCCAACCTCAGGTGATTCGCCTGTCTTGGCCTCCCAAAGTGCTGGGATTACAGGCGTAAGCCACCGCACCCAGCCACAATGAAAATTTTTAAAGAAAAAAAAAAAAAGCCAAAAACTTTCCACAAAGAAGAGCCCAGGCTCAGATGGCTTTATTGGTGAATTCTACCAAACATTTACAGAAAAATAATACCAATGATTCACAAACTCTTCCATCACATCGAAAAGAAGGCAACACTTCCCAATTCATTCTATGAGGCCAGTATTACCCTGATTCCAAAACCAGACAAAGACATCATGACAAATTACAGACCAATTATCTCTTATGAATATAGACACAAAAATCCTCAACAAAATAGTAGCAAACTAAATCCAGCACCATATAAAAGGATAATACACAATGATCAAGTAAGATTTATACACCAAGAAAATGCAAGGTTGGTTTAACATTCAAAAAATCACTTAATGCAATATAGCGCTATCAGTAGACTAAAGAACAAAACCCTATGATCATCTCGATAGATATTATAAAAGGCACTTGACAAAATCCAGTGCTCATTAATGATAAAAAGACTCAATGTCAGAATGCCAGTCTGGGCAACACAGTAGGACCCTGTCTCTATAAAAAAATTTTTAAAAATTAGCCCAGTATGGTGGTGTATGCATGTAACCCCAGCTACTAAGAAGGCAGAGGCAGGTGGATCTCTTGAACCTAGGAGTTCAAGGCTGCAGTGAGCTATGATTGAGCCACTGTGCTACAGTCTGAGTGACAGAGTAAGACTGTCTCTTAAAAAAAATTATAAAATAGGGGGAGGGGGGAGGGATTGCATTGGGGAGTTATACATGATATAAATGATGAATTGATGGGTGCTGACGAGTTCATGGGTGCAGCACACCAACATGGCACAAGTATACATATGTAACAAACCTGCATGTTATGCACATGTACCCTAGAACTTAAAGTATAATAAAATA
>NW_012111919.1:88413-91544 GCF_000951035.1 Colobus angolensis palliatus | reverse complement strand
TATGAAAAACGCAGTCGGCTGGGCGTGGCGGCTCACACCTGTAATACTCCCCCAACTGATCTACAGATTCTACATAACCCCCATCAAAACCCAGGTGCCTTTTGTGCAGAGATTGACAAACTCATCCTAAAATTTATATGAAAAATAACGAATTTTAAAGACATTTCAAAACGTACTAAAAAGCTACAGTAACCAAGATAGTGTATCACTGGCATAGGGACATGTAGACCAATGAAATGGACTTGAGAGTTCAGAAATAAAACCCTCATATTTACAGTCAATTTATCTCTGACAATGATGCCAAGATAATTCAATGGGGGAAAAGAACAGTGGTTTAAACAAATAGTGCCGGGACAACTTGAAATCCACACACAACAGAATGAAGTTGGATCACTCCCTCACACTATTCATAAAAATTCACTCAAAATGGATCACAGACTTAAATGAAACAGCTAAAACTACACAACTCTCAGAAGAAAACCTAAGAGAAAATTGTTGTGACTTTGGGTTAGGCAAAGCTTCTTAATAAAAGCAAACAAAATAGACAAATTGGACTTTATCAAAAGCAAAAACTTTTGTTTCAAAAGACACGGTCAAGAAAGCAAAAAGAGGCCAGGTGCGGTGGCTCACATGTGTAATCCTAGCAATGTGGGAGGCCCAATCGGGCAGATCACAAGGTCAGGAGTTCAAGACCAGCCTGGCCAACATGTTGAAACTCTATCTCTACTAAAAATACAAAAATTAGCTGCGCGTCATGGCGCGTGCCTGTAGTCCCAGCTACTTGGGAGGCTGAGGCAGGAGAATCGCCTGAACCTGGGAGGCGGAGGTTGCAGTGAGCCGAGATTGCACCACTACACTCCAGCCTGGCAACAGAGCGAGACTCCGTCTCAAAACAAAACAAAACAAAACAAAAAAAAAGAAAACAAAAAGAGGCACGGTGCAGTGGCTCATGACTGTAATCCCAGCACTTTGGGAGGCTGAGGCAGGTTGATCACTTGAGGTCAGTAGTTCGAGACCAGCCTGGCCAACACGGTGAAACCTGGTCTCTACTAAAAATACAAAAATTAGCTGGGCGTGGTGGCACACACCTGGGTCCCAGCTACTCGAGAGGCTGAGGCAGGAGGATCACTTGAACCCAGGAGGCAGAAGTTGCAGTGAGCCATGATCGCGCCACTCCATTCCAGCCTGGGTGGTCAGACCAAGACTGTCCCCTGACCAAAAATAAATAAATAAATAAAAGAAAAAAAGAAATCAAAAAGTCCACAAAAATTGGAGAAAATATTTGCAAATCATATATCTAACAAACTTGTATCCAAAACATATACAGAACTCTTAACATATCAAAAGACAAAAAAAATCCAATTAAAAACGAACAAAGGCTTTAAATAGACATTTCTCCAAAGAAGATACACAAATGGCCAGTAAACACATAAAAGATGTTCAAACATAAGGCCTAGCATGGTGGCTCTAGCCTGTAATCCCAGCACTTTGGGAGGCCCAGGGAGGCGGATCCTTTGAGGTCAGGAGCTCAGGACTAGCCTGAACAACATGGTTAATGCCCTGTCTCTACTAAAAATACAAAAAATTAGCTGGGCATGGTGGCATGTGCCTATAATCCCAGCTGCTAGGGAGGCTGAGGCAGGAGAATCGCTTGAACCTGGATAGAGTGAGACTCTGTCTCAAACAAAAAGTTCAAACATCGTTAGCCATTTAGCCATCAGAGAAATACAAATCAAAATGACAAGGAGACACCACTTCACACCCACTATTAGTTATTATTAAAAAGGTGGATAAGTGTAGCGAAGATATGAAGGAACTGGCATCCTCATATATCGCTGGCAAGAATGTAAGATGGTACAGCCACTTTGGAAAAGAGTTTAGCAGTTTCTCAAAATGTTAAACATGTAGTTACCATATGACCCAGCAATTCCATTATTTGGTATATAACCAAAAGATATGAGGATATATTTCCACACAAAAATTTGTACATAGTATCACTATTTATAACAGCAAAAAAAAAAAAATGTGGAAATCCAAAATGTCTATCAACTAATGAATGAACAAAATGTGATATATCCATACCATGGAATATTATTCAACCATAAAAAAAGAATGAAATACTGATTGATTAATGATACAACATTGATGACCCTTAAAAATATTATGCTTGGCCGGGTGCGGTGGCATACATCTGTAATCCCAGCACTTTGGGAGGCTGAGGCGGGCGGATTGCCTGAGCTCAGGAGTTCGAGACTGCCCTGGGCAATATGGTGAAACTCGTCTCTACTAAAATACACACAAAAAAATTAGCCGGGCATGGTTGGTGCCTGTAGTCCCAGCTACTCAGGAGGCTGAGGCATGAGAATCGCTTTAACCCAGAAGATGGAGGCTGCAGTGAGCCGAGATCACGCCACTGCACTCCAGCCTGGGTAATAGAAGGAGACCTTGTCTCCAAAATAAATAAATAAAAATTTAAAAATTATGCTTAGGCACAACTATGATATATCAATTAAAAAATATCAGGCCAGGTATGGTGGTTCATGCCTGTAATCCCAGCACTTTGGGAGGCTGAGGTGAAAAGATTCCTTGAGGCCAAGGGTTCAAGACCAGCCTGGACAACACAGTAAGACCCTGTCTCTATGAAAATAAATGAATAAATAACAATAATTAAAATCGACCTCCTGGGGATAAGAAAAAGAGTTAACTAGGAGATAAGAGAAAATTCAAGAATTGTTAAGTCATTAATTTGGGATGGAGTACTGGGTCTTTTGCTTCCATTCCATCAACTAAGTGAGGAAGGTTCCAACAGAAACAAAACTAGCATCTCTTTCCTGGTTACACAGGCAACAGACTTGGTGATCTGCCTGAGCTCTATGTCTATCTGAACAGAAGGAGAGCATTTTAAAAAGTGACCACTGGAGCCTGAACCATCTTGCTGGTATCCATCCAAAGGAGTCCAGCAGTATGAGGTCAAGGACACACAGCAGGTGGTAAAAGCCAAAGAAAAGTCTAAAAACCAAAAGTGGAGATCAAGTCCCTCTAGGCCAGGCCTGGCTATTGCTGGAACCAAAGAGATGGTGAGTGATAACTGGATATGAGACTGGAGTTGTTTTTTTTTTTTTTTTTTTTTT
>NW_012111919.1:85730-87928 GCF_000951035.1 Colobus angolensis palliatus | reverse complement strand
CACTCCAGCCTGGGCGACAGAGCGAGACTCCGTCTCAAAAAAAAAAAAAAAAGAGAATTCTGATTCTCTTTAGCTCTGTAAAATAAAACCTGCAAGGCAATGATCTAGAAATAAGCAAAAGAACCCTGGTCAGCAAAATACGTATTCTTAAATCTACTACAACAATGTATGTGTGATTAAAAAAAAAAAAAAAAAAACTCATTCTTATAGGCAAAGCTGAGGGTAGAGGGAATGCTTGGGGTGTGTAGTAATTTACTTCTCAGGGGTCAACAGGCTTCAAAGTCAATTTCAAAAATACATATGCTTAGTAAAAGCATCAGATATAAAAGGAAGTGTATTTAGAATTCCATTTATAAAATGTTCAGAATAGGCAAATTCACAGAGGTCATGTAAATTAGTGGATGCCAGAGGCTAGTGGAAGGGAGATACGGAGTTACTGGTAAAGAGTACAGGGTTTCTTTTTGGGGTTCTAAAACTGATTGTGGTGACAGCTGTATAACTCTGTTTGAATATACTACAAAACAGCCAGGCACGGTGGCTCATGCCTGTAATCCTAGCACTTTGGGAGGCTGAGGCAGGTGGATCACTTGAGGCCAGGAGTTCAAGACCAGCCTGGGCAACATGGTGAAACCCTGTTTCTACTGAAAATATAAAAATTAGCTGGGTGTGGTGGCATGCGCCTGCAGTTCCAGCTATTTGCGAGGCAGAGGCAGGAGAATCACGTGAACCTGGCAGGGGGAGGTTGCAGTGAGCTGAGATTGCGTCACTGCACTCCAGCCTGGTTTACAGAGCAAGACCCTGTCTTGAAAAAAGAAAAAAAGAAAAAAAAGAGAATATACTAAAAACCACTGAATTACACCCTTAAAATGAATGAATAATATCCTTAAACCCACTGAATTATACTCTTAAAGTGAGTTCATATACCATACAGTGTATGAACTATATATCTCCATAAAGCTGATTAAAAAGGAACCTGTAAAAAATAAAAAGGAACCTGTATGTACATTTTCAAATACTAAATATGATTAAAAGGTGTTGTTTTTCTGCTAGCATTGGGTCAAAAAGGAAAAAAAAGTTGATATACTTCATCTCTGAACTAGATCTAGAAACAAAACAACTACACTGAAATCATACTCTGTCTACAAAATGTCTTTAAACATCTTAAGTTCGGTTCTAAAGATTTGTGTTTCCAGATACTACAATGTCAAGAACTACTGATCAGACCTGTATAAATTTCTGTACTTAAATTCAAGCCCTTACCTCTCAAAGTCCAATTCTAAGACTAATAACCCAATAGAAGATTGGAGGTGGGGAAACAGTAGTAACTACTAAGGAATCAGACAACAGAACTTTGTGTAAAATATCCTTGAAATCTTGAGGAATAAGTTCTGATTGTGTTTTCCAGTTGCTTGAGAACTTACAAGGGAATGGAATAAAATATAAAATAATTTCCGGACCAGGCATGGTGGCTCACACCTGTAATCCCAGCACTTTGGGAGTGAAGGCAGGAGAATCACTTGAGCCTGGGAGTTCAAGGACAGCCTGTGCAACACAGCGAGACCCTGTCTCTACTAAAATAAAAAATTAGCTGGGCCTGGCAGCATGTGCCTGTAGTCCTAGTTACTCAGGAGGCTGAGGTAGGATTGCTTGAATCCAGGAGGTCAAGACTGCGAGTGAGCTATGATTGTGCCACTGCACTCCAGTGTGAGCAACAGAGGGAGACCCTGACCCTAAAAAAATAAATAAATAAATATAGGCTGGGCGTGGTGGCTCACGACTGTAATCCCAGCACTTTGGGAGGCCGAGGCGGGCAGAGCACGAGGTCAGGGGATCGAGATCATCCTGGCTAACACAGTGAAACCCTGCCTCTACTAAAAATACAGAAAAAAAAAATTAGCCGGGTGTTGTGGTGGGCACCTGTAGTCCCAGCTACACGGGAGGCTGAGGCAGGAGAATGGTGTGAACCCAGGAGGCGGAGCTTGCAGTGAGCCAAGATCATGTCACTGCACTCCAGTCTGGGCGACAGTGTGAGACTCCATCTCAAATAAACAAACATAAATAGGCCGGGTGCGGTGGCTCATGCCTGTAATCCCAACACTTTGGGAGGCCGAGATGGGTGGATCACAACATCAGGAGATTGAGACCATCCTGGCTAACACGGTGAAACCCCGTCTCTACTAAAAATACAAAAAAATTAG
>NW_012111919.1:83921-85680 GCF_000951035.1 Colobus angolensis palliatus | reverse complement strand
GGCGTGGTGGCGGGCGCCTGTAGTCCCAGCTACTTGGGAGGCTGAGGCAGGAGAATGGCATGAACCTGGGGGGTGGAGCTTGCAGAGAGAGGAGATCAGGCCACTGCACTCCAGCCTGGGCAACAGAGCAAGACCCCGTCTCAAATCAATCAATCAATCAATCAATCAATCAATCAATCATCAGCCTGGGCAACACTGCAAGGCCCCATCTCTACAAAAAATTTAAAAAAATAAAAAATTAGCAGGTCATGGTGGCACGTGCCTACAGTAGGCTGAGGCTGGAAGACCCCTTGAGCCCAGGACGCTATGCAGTGAGCTATGATCAAGTCACTGTAAAGGTAGATAAGGGTAGTGAGGATGTGAAGGAACTGGCACAAGAAATCCTGTACTTCTTACCACTCAAGCATGGGCAAGAGTGAGACCTTGTCTCAAAATAAATAAATAATTTTAAAAATAAAAAGGCCGGTCACGGTGGCTCATGTCTGTAATCCCAGCACTTTGGGAGGCTGAGGCAGGCAGATCACTTGAGGCCAGGAGTTTAAGCCCAGACTGGCCAGCATGGCGAAACCCCTTCTCTACTAAAAATACAAAAAAATTAGCCAGGTATGGTGGCGCGTGCCCGTAATCCCAGCTACTTGGGAGGCGGGGGCAGAACTGCTAGAACCCAGGAGGCGGAAGCTGCAGTGAGCCGAGAACGCACCATTGCACTCCAGCCTGGGCAACAAGAGCAAAACTCCATCTCAAAAAAAGAAAAGAAAAGAAAAGAAAAGAGTTTCTCTATGCTCATGGGCATACATGTGATATAATCCTATACTAGCTTTGAAGTGTGAATGGGTACTGTATGCTAATCAAATGCAAATAATGCGTTTTTATAAAAGTTACTTAACTACATTCTAGACAAAGAAATTCTGGCCAGGCACGGTAGCTCATGCCTGTAATCCCAGCACTTTCAGAGGCAGAGGCGGGCGGATTACCTGAAATCAGCAGTTCGAGACCAGCCTGACCAACATGGAAAAACCCGGTCTCTACTAAAAATACAAAAAATTAGCCAGGCGTCCTGGCACATGCCTGTAATCTGAGCTACTCAGGAGGCTGAGGCCGGAGAATCACTTGAACAGGAAGGCCAGTGAGCCGAGATCGTACCACTGCACTCCAACCTGGATGACGGAGACTCCGTCTCAAAAAAAAAAAAAAATCAGAGAAATTCTGACCTGATTTAGTAAGTTAAAAGTGCTTTAAGCTATTGATATGAGATGCTAATTTGAGGATAAGAAAATAAATGTTTTTCAACCTTCAATGCCCTAAGGTAGAACCCCATAGCGTACTTGTGATGTTTCTTTTTGTATTTTTTCCATTAATTTAATGACTGAAACTAATATGCAAGTATTTTAAGAATTTTCTGCTCAATACTATCTCTATAGTCAATTCTAGATGACCCCTTTTGACCATTAATAAGGCAGCTTCTACACAGCAATAAATAGCCAGCCTACTCAAAATTATACTATAGATATTGACACTGCCTTTAATAAAAGGAAAAATATGATTCATAGGACAGAAAATTCCTGGCCGGGCATGGTGGCTCAAGTCTGTAATCCCAGCACTTTGGGAGGCCGAGGCGGGAGGATCACGAGGTCAGGAGTCTGGCCAACACAGTGAAATCCCATCTCCACAAAATACAAAAAAAAATTAGCTGGCCTGGTGGCAGACGCCTGTAATCCCAGCTACTTGGGAGGCTGAGGCAGGAGAATCGCTTGAACCC
>NW_012111919.1:78923-82481 GCF_000951035.1 Colobus angolensis palliatus | reverse complement strand
CTCAGGAGGCTGAGGCAGGAGAATCGCTTGAACCCAGGAGGCAGAGGTTGCAGTGATCCAAGATCACACCATTGTACTCCAGCCTGGGCAACAAGATAGAAACTCCATCTCAAAACACCACTACGACGACCACCACCACCACCACCACCACCACCACCCTGGTCACACAGGAAGAGAAACTGGAAAGAGGCAGAAAATAAAAATGCCAGCTATTGATGGTTGCCATCTTTGTCTCAAGAGTCCTCCCTACGACTGAATCTACCCATCAGTCAGGATTTCAACAACCTTTAGTAGTATGATAACCTTACCTCAAATGAAGCATTAGGATCAAGCAAATAGGGTACATAAACTTTATTAATTGTTGGATTAAGCCCTAAAGCTTCAGAGGAATGGAAGTACTTTATATTTTCTGGAAAGATAAGGTTCAGGGAAGAGGCTAGAACTCATAGTTATTTTCTTGCAATAGCAAAGAAACTATGCTACACTTTGAGGAGAAAAAAAGCCAGAAGGAAAAGTATCAGTGAAGCAGAATAGGATCCCAAACAATACTCTTCAAGAGGATTTGATTAGGCATATTTAACTATTGATTAGGCATATTTATTCAAACAAGGGCAACTTCAGAAACAGCACATTAGCAAGATTGTAATACCCTAAGCAATTATCTCTCAGGAGGAAGATTAGGATGTAAGGAATAGTCTAGTAAGATCTCTATACACTAAACTGTCCCTGACAAAAAAATCATTTTCTAATTGAGGAGAAACCAAAAATAAAGGGAAATGCCCTACAGAGAAGCAGCAAATAGTATGAAATCACTGGGCAAACCAACATGAAACACTGAGTAGCCAAGCAACTCAATCCATAAAGAAAACTAGAAAGAAGGGCACTAAAGAAATGGAAAAACAGCAGAGAAGTGAAAAATATTAAATGAGAAACCTAGAAGAAACATTTTACTGAGAGATGGAATATCCACCTCAAATCTCACAACATTAACAGAAAATGCCACGGAAATGGAACTTCTCGACTACCTACTTTCCTTCTGAAACTATATCCAGATTTATTTGCTCATTCTTTTTTTTTCTTTTTTGAGACAGAGTCTCACTCTGTCGCCCAGGCTGGAGTACAGTGGCACAATCTTGGCTCACTGCAACCTCCACCTCCAGGGTTCAAGCGATTCTCCTGCCTCAGCCTTCCAAGTAGCTAGAATTACAGGCATGCACCACCACATTTGGCTAATTTTTTGTATTTTTAGTAAAGACGGGGTTTCGTCATGTTGTCCAGGCTGGTCTCGAACTCCTGAGTTCAGGCAATCCACCGGTCTCAGCCTCCCAAAGTGCTAGGATTACAGGCATAAGCCACTGCGCCTGGCCTATTCATTTATGTTTTGAGACAGCATCTCGCTCTGTCGCCCAGATTGGAGTGCAGTGGGGTGATCTCGGCTCAATGAAGCCTCTGCCTCTTGGGCTCAAGGTGATTTTCTATCTCAGCCTCCCAAGTAACTGGGACTACAGGTGGGTGCCACCACACCCAGCTAATTTTTTTGTATTTTTTGTAGACACAGGGTTTCGCCATGTTGCCCAGGCAGGTCTTGAACTCCTGAGCTCAGGTGATCTGCCTGCCTCGGCCTCCCAAAATGCTGAGATTACAGATGTGAGCCACTGTGCCCAGCCTAGATATTTCTAATAGACAATTACATTTACCAAATAGTTATACTGTGTATGGTGGTGAAATATGAATGCTATGCTTCAGTTTGACATAGATGCTTAACAATGTCTAGTGTCTTCAACAATCTGATCCTACAGATTCTTTCCACCAAAGCAGTGTCCTAACCTTTCTGCGCCTCAATTTCTTAGCTATAAAATGTGGGAGCCGCCGGGTGTGGTGGCTCACGCCTGTAATCCCAGTACTTTGGGAGGCCAAGGCGGGCGGATCACCTGAGTCAGGAGTTCGAGACCAGCCACATGAACAAATCCTGTCTCTACTAAAAATGCAAAATAAGCCGGGCATGGTGGCACATGCCTGTAATCCCAACTACTGATGAGGCTGAGGCAGGAGAATCGCTTGAACCTGGGAGGCGGAGGTTGTGGTGAGCTGTGATCGCGCCACAAGAGCGAAACGCCTTCTCAAAAAGAAAAAAAAGTGGGAGCCAAAGCAGATGAGATGAACTATAGGATCCACTACAATCTTGAAATTTTATACCTAATTATAAAATTGTTATTAAGGTCAGTTATGAGTATAAAATTTGAATTGGAAAACAAAACATTTAAGTTCATACTGTCATTCCAGACCTAACCACAGGGAGGAGCGAGGGATTTGAAACGACTCCCAAGGGAGACAGTATTTCGCTGTTACCTGAAGCCCACCCGGTGGGTGGATAAACCCTCAATCCCAGACAGAATATTTCCCTGGCCCTTTTGCCTAGACTTCAGAATGCTCTTCACAAAGACACGGTTAACCCGTCTTCCTCCCTTTCCTCCCTACCACAGTTTTCCCTCTTCTCTTTTGTAGTTTCACATCAAGTTTTACCTAATACTACTTTCCCCCTAGAGTTTTCCTTTCCCCTTTTGTCCAGAGTAAAATTTTCTAGAAAAGCTCTTTGTAGGTAGGTTGTGATGAAAAAAATTGATGAAATGACTTAAAATCAAAGAAACTATAAAACAATTATAGGCAAACAGCAATTACTGATTAAGTTTTAGAGAAATCCTGAGAGAGAAAGAAAACCAAGCATAATAAGAAGAAAAATCTAGGGACCAACGTAATTCAAGTTTTCCAAAGTTAGTAAAAGGCCCTGAAAAGAGTGCAAATGAGTGACAACCCCTGGAGGTCGGGTCCAGCCTCTGAAATTAACATGCAAGAGAGCCCAAGGCCAGGCAACCAGAATGTGAAACAGACTCTGCCCGGGTTTCCTTTCACTGTCAAACTCCTAGCCAAAAGAGGCTTCCCACATCACATATTTTAAATATTAAAATTTTAAAAGTTATTCACATCTATTCACCTCTCCCTCGAAAAACAAATGAGTAAATAGTCCCTCTTTCCGTCTTTACTCCCACACTAAACCTCACACCGTTGATGAGCCTGGAGGGCTAGGTTGGCACGAGAGGATGGCGCCAAAGCTCGGGGAGAGGGCGGTCAGTGGGCGGAAGGTGCCTCTTCCCGCATGGCCGAGCCCTCGCCGCCACTGGCCACCGGCATACGGTCCCTGAGCATCGGGAGCTCCCTCTCGGCCCCGACCCCGCGGTCTCTGTCGCCCCGCAAACGGCTGCTGCGGCCGCAGGCTCCCGATTGGGACCCTTCCCAGGGGAGGACCCCATCCCCCGCTCCCTTTCTCCGTCAGATTCCCGCCCCGCATTGGCCAGCCTATGGGCCCCTGCCTCACCTCCATGGAGACGCGCCAGCCTTGCATGGCGGAGAAGCCGTAGGGCAGCGGCAGGCGCGGGGCGCCGACCCCGTCCCCGGAGCACTTCACCGTGTTGGGCTGGGAGAGATAGGCACCCATGGCGACGGCTGGCCGGCGGCCTCAGGGGCAGGAAAGCTGGGCGCGACCCGTGCCGGAGCCGAAGC
>NW_012111919.1:75477-78708 GCF_000951035.1 Colobus angolensis palliatus | reverse complement strand
AGTCATTTCCTTAGTAACTCGCCCCGCCCGCAGGGAAAACGGCCCGCCCAACGGCCGCTCCCGCGAGACTGGCGCGACCACGCCCACCAACGGCCGCGGTTCTCCTCCGCTGCCTCGAGCAGGTGGCAGGTCGCCTTTCCGTGCACCACTTCTTCGTTCCCAGTCCCCAGCTTCTTGGCGTTTTGTCTGACGCCTCTTTTGTGTCGGACTCGACGCTTCCGGCCCGTCCTCCAGTGTTTTCATCCCCGTCTCCTCAACGTCGCACCCTCAGACTCCTTAAACCCCGCCCGATTTGGTTCAATTAAAGTTGACTAGTGTTTGTTCTGCGCTTAGGAAGCACTTGGCCAGGCCCTGCGAGGCCTATATGAGAAGAATGTGAGTGTTTCCTGACAAAGGAAAGCGAAGACCTCGATCTGTGACACAATTCGAGTTAATACAATGTAGAAATGTTTGGTACAGCCTATTCTGGGTGAGAAAAGCTCAAAGGATGGGAGGAGAAGCTGTATCTTGGAGGATTGAAAGGATGTAGACTCTCAGGATGCTTCTGGATTGCATTATGCCACGGGAAAGGGGAATAATGTTAGGTTTGGAGGAGTGAGGGAAGAATGTGAACTGCATTTGGGGAGATTTTTGAGGAAGCTGGCTGGCCTCGGAGAATGATTCTAAGTTGTAATATTAGCTAGCTAACTTGATAAAAAGAAGCGCCAAGATGAATGACTTGGACTTCATTGTCATCCTGGTGTAACTTTTGGCATCGTTGGTCTAGTCTTTGTACGCAGTGTACATTGGAGAGAGAGAGAGTCTGGAGCACTGTTGGTTTTTTTTAAGATGGAGTTTCGCTGTTGTTGCCCAGGCTGCAGTGCAATGGCGCTATCTCCGCTCACTCCAACCTCCGCCTCCCGGATCAAGCGATTCTCCTGCCTCAGCCTCCCGACTAGCTAGGATTCCACGCCTGGCTAATTTAGACGGGGGTTTCACCATCTTGGCCAGGCTGGTCTCGAACTCCCGACCTCGTGATCCACCCACCTCAGCCTTCCAAAATGCAGGGATTACAGCCGTGAGCCGCTGCACCCGGCCTAGAGCACTGCTAAGCAGGAGATGAGAAGAGCTGGGCGTAAGCAGGAGAGAGCTCTAAGCAGGAGATGAGAAGAGCTGGGCGTAAGGTGAGAGAGCTCTAAGCAGGAGATGAGAAGAGCTGGGCGTAAGGTGGTACCAGGCAGGGTGGCAGTGGGAATCCAGATGAAAGGACAAATTAGACAATAACGAGACAGATTTGGTAATAATTGGATTCAAGGGATGGAGAGAAAAGGAGAAATTCTCCAAACTATGGCAATATTGATTCTTTTCGGCCGGGCACGGTGGTTCACACCTGTAATCGCAGCACTTTGGGAGGCCAAGCAGGGGTGAATCACTTGAGACCAGAAGTTCGAGACCAGCCTGGCCAACATGTGAAACCCGTCTCTACTAAAAATACAAAAGTTAGCCAGGTGTAGTGGTGCGCTCCTGTCATCCCAGCTACTTAGGAGGCTAAGGCAGGAGAATCGCTTGAACCCTGGAGGCAGAGGTTGCAGTGAGGAGAGATCATGCCTCTGCACTCCAGCCTGGGTGACAGAACAACTCCGACTCAAAAAAAAAAAAAAGATTCTTTAAAAACATAAAACTAATCATGACTTCCTCATACTCTTCAGATAGTCCAAATTCCTTATACTTTACAAGACCCTTCATGCAAATCATCCGGATTCACATATGCCTCTCTCTCTCTGCATTTCTCCTACAACTCTGATTCAGCAATGTCTTTGGGTGCGTCTAAAGCCATGCTTTATCTTACAATTTTACCCATGCAGCACACCTCTCCACACCCCTCTTGACCAACACTTTCTCCAGGAAGTCTTCTCTACTGTCACTATACTAGTTTGGGTGCACACTTATTTGTCTTTCCTGATAGAATATAAGCCTTTATGACGGCAGAGTTTCCATTAAACTTACCATTGTGTTCTCTGGCATCCTTTGCACAGTTGTATGTGCTGAATAATGTTTAAGTATTTGTTGAATGAATGAATAACACCAAGATTTTGACTCTGCATAACAAAATGTGGTGGAGCCATTAACAGAAAAAGGTGCAGTTTGAGGGGATGCTAGTTTTGGGGGGGAAACAGTGGTTCCGTTTAGTGTGACAACTAAATATAAAAACATTGAAAATATTAGAGTTGAGCCATGAGAGTGGAAAAGATGTTAATTAGGCTTGCAGGTTGCCAGGAACCTAGATGAGATCTCTGACCAAAGCAGGGTAGAGGGAGCATATAAAATTACTCAGTCTTGGTTGCAGTGAGCTGAGATGGTGTCACTGCACCCCAGCCTGGGCGACAAAGTGAGACCCTGTCTCAAAAAACAAACAAATGAACAAAACAACAACAACAAAAGTTACTCAGCCTCTTCTTTCTTCTCCTTTTGCTCCTCCTCCTCCTTCTAAGAAATGAGGTCTTGCTATGTTGGGAGGCCAAGGCGGGTGGATCACGAGGTCAGGAGTTCGAGATCAGCCTGACCAACATGGTGAAACCCCGTTTCTACTAAAAATAGAAAAATTAGCCGGGCATGGTGGTGCGCACCTGTAATCTCAGCTACTTGGGAGGCTAGGGCAGGAGTATCGCTTGAACCCAAGAGGCAGAGGTTGCAGTGAGCCAAGATCGTGCCATTGCACTCCAGCCTGGGCAACAGAGCAGGACTTTGTCTCGGAAGAAAAAAAAAAGAAACCCCGTTTCCACTGAAACTACAAACTTAGCAGGGCATGGTGGCATATGCCTGTAATCCCAGCTACTTGGGAGGCTGAGGCAGGAGAATCAGTTGAACCTGTGAGGCAGAGGTTGCAGTGAGCCGAGATTGTGCCACTGCACTCCAGTCTGGGTGACAGTACGAAACTCCGTCTCAAAAAAAAAAAAAAAAGAAATTATGAACCCTGAGGCATGCAATTATAGATCTCTGGGAATGTTGCCAGCCTGGGCAACATTGCCTTAAAGGTTAAATGTGGATGGGCGTGGTGACTCACACCTGTAATCCCAGCACTTTGGAAGGCTGAGGCAGCTGGATCACCTGAGGAGTTCGACACCAGCCTGGCCAATATGGTGAAACCCTGTCTCTACTAAAAATACAAAAATTAGCCCGGTGTGGAGGCAGGCGCCTGTAATCCCAGCTACTTGGGAGGCTGAGGCAGGAGAATCACTTGAACCTGGGAGG
>NW_012111919.1:69037-71243 GCF_000951035.1 Colobus angolensis palliatus | reverse complement strand
AGCCTAGGCCTCCCAAAATGCTGGGATTATAGGTGTGAGCCACCACGCCCAGCCAAAACATTCCTTTGATACATAAACTGACCAGTCCAGAGCTATACCTTCCCTATCTGGCCCATACATCCCAAGAAGCAACATTCTTTTGCCTTAATCATCGCAGGCAATTAGGGACCATCCCCAAAGTTTAGAGCCTGCAGGAGTTATTGAAACTAGCCAATCCTAAACTCTTTGCCCTGCCTTGCCTTACCCTTAGAAACCCCAATAAAAGTTCTGGCCTAGGCCCGGAGCAGTTGCTCACACCTGTAATCCCAGCACTTTGGGAGGCCTAGGCAGGCGGATCACAAGGTCAGGAGTTCTAGACCAGCCTGGCCAACATGGCAAAACCCTGTCTCTACTAAAAATACAAAAAATTAGCCAGGCGTGGTGGCGCGCACCTGTAATCCCAGCTCTTTAGGAGGCTGAGGCAGGAAAATTGCTTGAACCTGGGAGGCGGAGGTTGTAGTGAGCCAAGATCACGCCACTGCACTCCAGCCTGGGCAGCACAGTGAGACTCTGTCTCAAAAAAAAAAAAAAAAAGTTCTGGCCTAGGTTGGGCGCAGTGGCTCATCTTTGTAATCCCAACACCACTGTGGGAGGCCGAAGTGGGTGGATCACCTGAGGTCAAGAGTTTGAGACCAGCCTGACAAACATGGTGAAACCCTGTCTCTACTAAATACAGAAAAATAAGACAGGTATGGTGGCACATGCCTGTAATCCCAATTACTTAGAGGTCTGAGGTGGGAGAATCACTTGAACCTGGGAGGCGGAGGTTGCAGTGAGCCAAGATCGTGCCATTGCACTCCAGCTTGGGCTACAAAAGTGAAACTCTGTCTCAAAAAAAAAAAGAAAAAAAATGTTCTGGTCTATACTTTCTTCCTCTTACTGTCTTCTGCCATCTGACCAAAACTTGGCATTTCCCCTGTGACCTTGTCTGGCATATAATGACCCTCTTTCTGAAACCTGTAAGTGTGATAAACTGTTTTATTGTGCCTCTCCCGTGTCTGCTCTTGTGGCCACACCTGACTGTCACCTAAAGGAACGCAGAACAAGTGCCCAATAAATGAAACTATTTTTTTAAGTCAGAAAAGTGCTACGTTTTACAGTTGTACTTTTCTATTTCTAGAAGGTAAGACATGAATTAATCTTGAAGCAATCTGCCCATACTCATGGAAATCACTAGAATGGGCCCTCTAGACACATACAAAAGAAATACCTATCTTTATCCTAAAGAAAATCACAAAAGGACCATTAACCAAAATTCAGATCTTTCAGACTGATATGCTGGGGTTTATCTTTTTATTAATGATATAAATTGTGGGTTGGGTATGGTGGCTCACTCCTATAATCTTAACAGTTTGGGAGGCTGAGACAGGCTGATTGCCTGAGCTTAGGAGCTTGAGACCAGCCTGGGCAACATGGCGAAAACCATCTCTACTAAAAATACAAAAAAATTAGCCGGGCATGATGGTGAGCGCCTGTAATCCCAGCTACTTCGGAGGCTGAGGCAGGAGAATCTCTTGAACTCGGAAGGCGGAGGTTGCAGTGAGCCAAGATTGTGCTACTACACTCCAGCCTGTGTGACAGAGTGAGACCCTGTCTCAAAAAATAAAATAAAATATATTGTGACTGGGTTTGGTGGCTCATGCTTGTAATCCCAGCACTGTGGGAGGCTGAAGTAGGAGGATTGCTTGAGCCTGGGAGGTTGAGGCTGCAGTGAGGTGTGGTTGCACTCCAGCTTGGGCTACAAAAGTGAAACTCTGTCAAAAAAAAAAAAAAAAAGTGCACCAGCGCACTTCAACCTGGGTGACAGAGCAAGACCCTGTCTCAAAATAATAATAATAATAATAATTAATAATTGTGTCTTTAGCAGGATCGTGTCCTTCTAGTGGGAGGTAGAGGGGCAGAGAGAGATCATTTTTTCTTTTTTTTTTGTTTTTGAGACGGAGTCTCGCTCTATCCCTGGGGCTGGAGTGCAGTGGCCGGATCTCAGCTCACTGCAAGCTCTGCCTCCCGGGTTCCCGCCATTCTCCTGCCTCAGGCTCTGGAGTAGCTGGGATTACAGGCACCCACCACCTCGCCCGGCTAGATTTTTGTATTTTTTAGTAGAGACGGGGTTTCACCGTGTTAGCCAGGATGGTCTCGATCTCCTGACCTCGTGATCCGCCCGTCT
>NW_012111919.1:64519-68521 GCF_000951035.1 Colobus angolensis palliatus | reverse complement strand
CTGGGTTTAAGTGATTCTCCTGCCTCAGCCTCCCAAGCAGCTGGGACTACAGGTGCGTGCCACCATGCCCAGCTAATTTTTGTATTTTTAGTAGAGACGGGGTTTTTACCGTGTTGCTCAGGCTGGTCTCGAACTCCTGAGCTCAGGCAATTGCCTGCCTGGGCCTCCCAAAGTGTTAGGTTTACAGGAGTGAGCCACCGTGCCTGGCCTCGCCGTCTTTTAACTGTATATATTCCGAGTTTTTGTGCTGCATTCTGTGTGAATTAACTTACTCTCTTAGTTATACCAAACTTAGAGCTCTTATTATTTTGTTTCTCTTAATCCCAAACAAATCAGGCAAGGAACTTCTTTACTTGTTTTAAGCGAGGTCTTTGTCACTCTCTCTCCAAACCTGCTCCAACAATAAACAAGTGTCAGAGATCTGATTATCTCTCTAGTTTTCTCATTTATTTTCTGAAGAATGTTCTCCTTTTCATCCCTGAGAGGTCTGAGAAAAAAAAAGAAAAAAAGAAGAATGTTCTCTCTGGAAAGTCTCCTCTCTTCCCTCCAAGACATAATGAATTTTATTTATTTGTTTATTTGTTTGTTTGTTTGTTTCAGACGGAGTCTCACTCTGTCGCCCAGGCTGGAGGGCAGTGGCACAATCTCAGCTCACTGCAACCGCCACCTCCTCGGTTCAAATGATTCTACTGCCTCAGCCTCCCGAGCAGCTAGGATTATAGGCGCGTGCCATCACACCTGGCTAATTTTTGTATTTTTAGTAGAGATGGAGTTTTACCATGTTGGACAGGCTGGTCTCAAATTTCTGCCCTCAAGTGATTCACCCACCTCGGCCTCCCAAAGTGCTGGGATTACAGGCATGAGCCACCGTGCCTAGACAATAAATTTTATTTTTTAAAAAAGATTAAATTTCAGACTACAAAACCGGAGGTAAGGCAAAAGAAAGGAAACTCACACCCACGTTGGAAATTTTCAACTATTACTGCTAAAAAGTGAGACGTCTTCACAAAACTTGGAGTGGAAAACAATAGGTTTTATGGTCCAAGTTCCTGACTTCCAATACTGGAGAGTCTTCCCTGGACTTTTCTTCACTTCCTTAACTGCTTGTTGAATTCCTATTTATCCTTTAAAACGCAGGTCAGACAGATCAACTTTGTTCTTTGGGAAACCGTATGTATTAGTTTCCTATGACTGTTGTAATGCATTACCATAAACTTGGTGACATAAAGCACCACACGTTTATTATTTTACAATTTCAGAGGACAGGTATCTGAAATTGGTTTCACTGGTGTAAAGTTAAGGTGTTGGCAGCACTAGTGCCTTCTGGGGGATCGAGGGGAGAATCTGTTCCCTTGCCTTTTCTTTTCTTTTTTTTGAGACGGAGTCTTACTCTGTCGCCCAGGCTGTACAGTGGCATGTGATCTCAGCTCACTGCAACCTCTGCCTCCCGGGTTCAAGCGATTCTCCTGCCTCAGCTGTCCAAGTAGCTGGGATTACAGGTGCCTGCCACCACACCCAGCTAAGTTTCGTATTTTTAGTAGCGACGGGGTTTCACCATATTGGTCAGACTGGTCTCAAACTCCCGACTTCATGTGATCCACCCACCTCAGCCTCCCAAAGTGCTGGGATTGCAGGCATGAGCCACTGTGTCTGGCTCCTTGCCTTTTCTAGCTTCTAGAGGCTGCCTGCATTTGTTGCCATCACTCCACCCTGCTTCTGTGGTCATATTTCCTTTTCTGTATTCTGTATTTTCTGTATTCATACCCTCCCTCTGCCTTCCTCTTACATGCATACTTGTGATTACATTTAGAGTCAACCCTGATAATCTAGGATAATCTTTTAAAATTTATTCAGGAAAATCCAGAATAAATTTTAATTTAAGTCCCAGTGCAGTGGCTCATGCCTGTAATTTTGTAAAAATACAAAAATTAGCCGGGCATGCTGGTGGGTGCCTGTAATCCCAGCTACTTGGGAGGCTGAGGCAGAAGAATTGCTTGAACCTGGGAAGCGGAGGTTGCAGTAAGCCAAGATTGCGTCACTGCACTCCAGCCTGGGCGACAGAACAAGACTCCATCTCAACAACAACAAACGGCCAGGCGAGGTGGCTAACACCTCTAATCCCAGCACTTTGGGAAGCCGACAGGGGTGGATCCTTTGAGGCCAGAAGTTCGAGGCCAGCCTGGCCGACATGGTGAAACCCAGTCTCCACTGAAAATACAAAAATTAGCCGGGCATTATGGCACGCACCTGTAGTTGAAGCTACTCAGGAGGCTGAGGCACAAGAATAGCTTGAACTAGGAGGCAGAGGTTGCAGTGAGCCGAGATTGGGCCACTGCTCTTCAGCCTGGGCGACAGGGCGAGAATATCTCAAAAACAAACAAACAAAAAAAGTGCAAAATAAATAATACATGAATTTGATTTGAACATAATTGAACACAATTGTGGAAATCAAATAATCTCAGGTGAATTAAGATTTAAATGGACTATGTTTGTCTTTTTATTTCTTAGTGGCCCTATTTATTTATCTTAGAAGTTGACTCAGTTCCTTATGGTATGACTTACAGGTATACAGCCAAATAATGTTCCCATTTAATAACTTTTAAAATGAAGCTTAGAGGCCTAAGGTATGAGGCAATGCCCCAAGGCATCATTCTAAGACAAGGATAAGGTGTGAGCTAGGGTGATGGTTACTACCCTTCAGCCTAATGATAGGCTAGCTTTATCAGAATCACCTGGAAAAATTCTTAGACACGTAGAAACTCAAGTCTCCCGACCCCAAGATTCATATTCAGCTGATCCAGGGAGGGTCCTGGGAATGTGTGTTTTAAAACACCTCAGATAATTCACAATTATCAAGAAATCTAGGCTTCTCTTATTTAGTCTGAAGTCATACAGAAATGTAAATGCTATTTTTATTTGGCCTTCAGTTTGAAAAGAGGCTCTTTTGGAAGAAAGGATCCACCCCACATCCCTAGAGAAATGATTAGCTTCAAGGCATGGCTTGCAAATCTCACACTGAGAAAAACAAACAAACAAACAAACAAACAAACTTAGAGCAGAAACCCAGTAGGTTTGTTGCCCTGATTGTAGGAACTAAGACCTTGAAAGATTCTAGACAGTTTTATTGCGGTATGGGTGCAGCAACTCAAACCTGTAATCCTAGCACTTTTGGGAGGCTGAGGTGGAAGGATTGCCTGAGCCCAGGAGTTTGAGGCTGGAATGAGCTATGATCACACCACTGCACTTCAGCCTGGGCAACAGAGCAAGACCCTGTCTCTAAAGAAAAAAAAAAGAACTTACTTATTGTGAATTTAATGACTTTCAGTAAATTAACAGAGTTCTGCAACTGGTATGTCACAATGCAAGTTATAGTCCACATGGGAAATTAGGTTAGCAGATCACCAGGGAAGCTTAGAATCAGAACAAATAGAAATGAGTAGTCTCAAAAATAGACAAGTGAGATTGCATCAAACAACAACAATGGAAACTATCGACAGAGTGAAGAGACAGACTATGGAATGGGAGAATATATTTGCAAACTATGTATCTGATAAGAGGCTGATGTTAATATCCAAAATATATAAGAAACTCAAACAACTCAATAGCAAGAAAAACAGGCTGGGCACAGTGGCTCACACCTGTAATCCCAGCACTTTGAGAGGCCAAGGCGGGTGCATCACCTGAGGTCAAGAGTTTGAGACCAGCCTAGCCAACATGGTGAAACTCTGCTTCTACTAAAAATACAAAAAATATGGCTGGGCGCAGTGGCTCAGGCCTGTAGTCGCAGCACTTTGGGAGGCTGAGGCGGGAGGATCACCTGAGGTGGGGAGTTTGAGACCAGCCTGACCAACATGGAGAAACCCCGTCTCTACTACAAATACAAAAATTAGCCTGGTATGACTGGGTACAGTGGCTCATGCCTGTAATCCCAGCACTTTGGGAGGCTGAGGAGGACAGATCACGAGGTCAGTAGATTGAGACCATTCTGGCTAATACAGTGAA
>NW_012111919.1:60470-62624 GCF_000951035.1 Colobus angolensis palliatus | reverse complement strand
CAGAGCAAGACTCCATCTCAAAAAAAAAAAAAAAAAAAGTATATATATACCATCCAGATAATGTTAGGGTTCCTATTCCCCTGCATCCTTACCAACACTGAGTGATATCAATCTTTTTTTTTTTTTTGAGATAGACTCTCACTCTGTCACCCAGGCTGAAGGGCAATGGTGCAATCTTGGCTCACTGCAACCTCTGCCTCCCAGGTTTGCTGGGTTTAAGTGATTCTCCTGCCTCAGCCTCCCGAGAATAGCTGGGACTACAGGCATGTGTCACCACGCTCAGCTAAATTTTGTATTTTTAGTAGAGATGGGGTTTCACTGTGTTAGCCAGGATGGTCTCAATCTCCTGACCTCGTGATCTGCCTGTCTCGGCCTCCCAAAGTGCTGGGATTACAGGCGTGAGCCACTGTGCCTGCCCAAGTAACATCAATCTTTTTAACTTTGATGCTACATTAATTTAAAAAAGATATCTTGTTTTAATTTGCATTTATTTAATTATAAGTGAAGCTAAACATCTTTTCATATGTTTATTGCCCAGTTGTATTTCTTCTTCAATTTCTTGCCTATTAAAGTTTTTTTGTTTATTTCTTTACTGAGTTGATAATTTTTTTTCTTTCTGGCTTGTAAGGGCTCTTTGTACATCGGAAAAATTCTATTGTCTTCCCAATTTCCTACAATGTTAATTTCATCCTCTGGCTACTGGAATTTTACTCTCAACTTATTACAAGTTTCTACTGCAAAGCTCTTTTTCATCCATTCATTCATTCATTCATTCATTCTTTATTTATTTATTTATTTATTTATTTATTTGAGATGGAGTCTCGCTCTGTTGCCCAGGCTAGAGTGCAGTGGTGCAATCTTGACTCACTGCAAGCTCTGCCTCCCAGGTTCACGCCATTCTCCTCCTGAGTAGCTGGGATTACAGGCGCCTGCCACCACACTCAGCTAATTTTTTGTGTTTGTTTAGTAGAGACAGGGTTTCACCGTGTTAGCCAGGCTAGTCTCAATCTCCTGACCTCATGATCCGCCTGCCTCGGCCTCCCAAAGTGCTGGGATTACAGGCGTGAGCCACCGCACCCTGCCTAGCTCTTTTTCATTCTGAATTCTCCATGATTACTTCAGCATTCGGGATTACTGAACAGTTCTTTCTTAAAACTTTTTACTCACTTCCTTTTCATAATATTAAGTTATTTCATTTCTCTCTGTTTCTTATCTTAATTTTTCTCCTCTGTCTTTACTTTCTATTCCTCTTCCTATTAATGTACCCAAAGTTATATCCATTGTTCTCTTTATACCAGCGTTTGTTGCTCTATTATGGAGGCTGGAGTGTAGTGGCACGATCACGGCTCACCACAACCTTGACCTCCTAGGCTAAAGTGATCCTCCTGCCTCAACCTACTAAGTAGCTGGAACTGTAGGAGCATGTCACCATGCCTGGCTAATTATGAAAAAAAAATTTTTTTTTTTTTTTTGAGACGGAGTCTCGCTCTGTCACCCAGGCTGGAGTGCAGTGATGTGATCTCGGCTCACTGCAAGCTCCGCCTCCTGGGCTTGTGCCATTCTCCTGCCTGAGCCTCCCAAGTAGCTGGGACTACAGGTGCCTGCCACCACACCTGGCTAATTTTTTGTATTTTTTTTAGTAGCGACGGGGTTTCACCATATTAGCCAGGATGGTCTCGATCTCCTGACCTCGTGATCTGCCCCCCTCGGCCTCCCAAAGTGCTGGGATTACACGCGTGAGCCACTGCGCCCGGCCAAAAACATTGTTTTATAGAGACAGGGTCTCACTATGTTGCCCAGGCTGATCTCAAACTCCTAGGTTCAAGTGATCATCCCACCTCGGCCTCCCAAAGTGCTGGGATTACAGGCATGAACCACCATAGCCAGGTGCCTTTCTTTCTTTCTTTTTTTTTTTTACTACTTATTTTAATTATTTATTTATTTTTTGAGACGGAGTCTTGCTGTATCGCCCAGACTGGAGTGCAGTGGTGCAATCTCAGCTCACTGCAAGCTCCGCATCCCGGGTTCACGCCATTCTCCTGCCTCAGCCTCCTGAGTCGCTGGGACTACAGGTGCCCGCCACCACGCCTGGCTAATTTTTTGTATTTTTAGTAGAGATGGGGTTTCACCGTGTTAGCCAGGATCTCCTGACCT
>NW_012111919.1:58519-60420 GCF_000951035.1 Colobus angolensis palliatus | reverse complement strand
TGCTGGGATTACAGGCGTGAGCCACTGCTCCCAGCCATTTCTTTTTAGCATTGAATAATATTCCATTGTCTAGATGTACTGCAATTTATCCATTCATCTACTGAAGGACATCTTGGTTGCATCTAACTTTTGGCAGTTATGAATAAAGCTGCCATAAACATTCATGTGCAGATTTTCATGTGGACATAAGTTTTCAGCTCCTCTGGGTAAATAAAATACCAAGGAGTGCAATTGCTGGATCATATGGTAAGATTACGTTTAGTTTTGTAAGAAACCGTCAAACTGTCTTCCAAAGTGGCTGTTCTATTTGCATTCCTATCAGCAATTAATGAGAGTTCCTGTTGCTCCACATCCTCACCAGCATATGGTGTTGTCAGTGTTCTGGAATTTGTCCATTCTAATATGCATGTTCTTAGCTTTTAACTCAGCAATTCCAGTTTTAAGAATGTATAAGGCTGGGCGCGGTGGCTCAAGCCTGTAATCCCAGCACTTTGGGAGGCCGAGACGGGCGGATCACGAGGTCAGGAGATCAAGACCATCCTGGCTAACACGGTGAAACCCCGTCTCTACTAAAAATACAAAAACTAGCCGGGCGAGGTGGCGGGCGCCTGTAGTCCCAGCTACTCCGGAGGCTGAGGCAGGAGAATGGCGTTAACCCGGGAGGCGGAGCTTGCAGTGAGCTGAGATCCGGCCACTACGTTCCAGCCTGAGCGACAGAGTGAGACTCGGTCTCAAAAAAATAAATAAATAAAAATAAAAATAAAATAAAATACACCAAAGTCTTAATTATTGGGGGAAGTAGGATTATAAGAGATTTCACTTTCTACAGAAATTGTTAATATTCATATTACTGTTGTCATAAAGCAATTAAAAGTGCGTAATACATAGAAACTACTATATAAATATTACATTATACTAAAATAGTTTTGGGAATATTTTCAGGTTGTTTTTTGGCAATGAGCATGTATTATTTTTATAAGTGGGAAAAAATAAATACATGAGGTGGTGAAAATGCAGGCAGTATTTGATCATTTTAAATGTAATGAAGGGTTAAAAATGAGAGGATGCCAAAGGGTCCTCTATGCATACTTGAAAGGACCTAGTTGAAAGGGGAGGGTTGATAATGATAAGGCCCTAGGCAGAAGAGCATGGGAAACTCTAATGATAACATGAACTGATATTTAATGAATGTTTACCCTCGACCAGGTGTTCCAATTGCTTTTGAGCCCACAGGGAGGAAAGGTTAATCTTTTCCTTTGAGATTAGAACCAAGAGTTGTTTTTTTTTTTTAGATGGAGTGTTGCTCTTGTCACCCAGGCTGGAGTGCAGTGGCCTGATCTCAGCTCACAGCAACCTCTGCCTCCTGGGTTCAAGTGATTCTCCTGCCTCAGCCTACTGTGCAGCTGGGATTACAGGAGCCCACCAGCACATCTGGCTAATTTTTGTATTTTTAGTAGAGACGAGGTTTCACCATGCTGGCCAGACTGGTTTTGAACTCCTGACCTCAAATGATCCGCCTGCCTCAGTCTCCCAAAGTGCTGAGATTACAGGTGTGAGCCATCACGCCCAGCCCAGAGCAAAGATTCTTAACCTCAGTTTCCTGAAATTGTATCCTAAATTTGTTGGGTGAATGCATTTTTTAAAATACAAGAGAAGGCCCATAAATTACATCAGATTTTAAAAAGGGTGTTTGAGCCCCCCTCTTCCAAAGATAAAAGAATCAAGGAAAGAAGGGCAATATATATATATACATACACACATATATACATATACATATACACACATATATACATATATATACATACATTATATATATATATATATATATTTTTTGAGACTGATTCTCACACTCTGTTGCCCAGGCTGGAGCGTAGTGGTGCAATCTTGGCTTACCGCAACCT
>NW_012111919.1:56759-58174 GCF_000951035.1 Colobus angolensis palliatus | reverse complement strand
GGAGCTTGCAGTGAGCCGAGATCGCGCCACTGCACTCCAGCCTGGGCGACAGAGCGAGACTCCGTCTCAAAAAAAAAAAATAAATAAATAAAAAAAAAAGAGATTCCCTTTAAGGACAGTAAAATTTGGTGATTGTGACATTCCCAAGTTCTGTTGATTGATTCATCGTCTTCCCTCCATCATACACGTCGAAGGGCAGAGTGAACTTCCATCCCGAAGGCTCCGCGCTTAGTTTTCGCAGATCAATAGCTCGTCCGGAATTTATCATCTTTTCTTTCCACTAACTCGAAACCAATCTAAATTCTTTCCAAACATCTTCTCAACGTAGTCTCCTTTGAGGAAATTTACTGTTTCGGCTTCCAGACTTGGCTCTTAAAAACTTAACTTTCGGCCAATATCTTAATAACTCTGATTCAGGTTTTTGCATTTGTCAACTACCATTGAATGACAATTTTAATGAGTTCGTTCTTATGAGGATCAAATTAAATGACATCTGTGAAAACCTCTTACAAAGTTTAAGCAAATAGTGCTATGCAATCACAAAGAGTTAACTACTAATTTTCAGTGTTAGGTAATTTTTAAAAGCTTTCCAGAGAATTGGCGTCCTGCACAACAGTCTCGTTCCAAAATAATGCAGGCGGGGACTGGGGTGGGGGAGCTCCTCTCGGACCGAGGCTACGTCTTTCGCTCCTTTTGTCTTTTCGGGGCATTAGAACTGTCATGGCGCCTTCAAGAAGAGGGAGGAGGCTTTCCCTGCGTCCAGCAGAACCATCTGGGGCACCTGGACCGGGCGGTGGGGTGGACAGAGAGACGAGCACCAGCTGGGACCGAAAACACCAACCCCTCTGAGAGGTCTCGGCCGGACGGGCGCAAGGAGAGGAGAGCGGGTGGAAGCCTACTCCAGTTAGCTCCCGGAGGCCGGGCCCCGCCCATCGAGAACGTCGCCCAATGGAAACCTGCCGGCGGTGCGGCACCGCCCATCTGTTGGTCGGGACGCCGCGAGGGCGGGGCCCGCAGTTCGGTTGCGCTGCGGAGCGCAGCTGTGAGGGAGTCGCTGTGATCCGGGGCCCCGGAACCCGAGCTGGAGCTGAAGCGCAGGCTGCGGGGCGCGGAGTCGGGAGGTGAGCGCCCAAGGAAAAGAGGGCCCCGGAGGAGGCGGTTCGCGAGAGGACGGAAGGATCGGCCTCCGAGGCCCGGGACGGTGGGACCCGCCAGGGGGGTGCTGAAGGCGGCCCTGCTCACTCAGTAGCCCAGGCCCGATCGGGCCCTGCCTGCTGGAGCCGAGGGGCCGCTTCGGCCCCGCAGTCCCTGCCTGTCCCTCCCCGGCCTCTCTGGCTTGGCGGCGGCGCCCCGGAATTCTGCGGCCGCGGGTCGGGAGGCCCTGGCGTTCGCTTGGAACTCCGGCTGCGAGAGGC
>NW_012111919.1:54411-56329 GCF_000951035.1 Colobus angolensis palliatus | reverse complement strand
CTGCGCCCCTGACTACGCTGCCGGGCCGGCCTTTGATGAGGTGGCCGCCGCTGGCTCCCTGGGCCCCAGCCTGGTCAGCCTGCGCGGGCCGTCGCTGCCTTCCAGGCGCAGGGCATGAGACCTGTTGGAGTGTGAAATTCTAGGGGCCAGGTTCCTCTCCCGAGCGGTTTTATTTCCCACTGGACAGTGCTGCGGGTCTCAGAGGCTCTCTGGTCCGGTCGGGGTGAGGACAGCTGAGAGGCCGGGGCCCGTGAGCTCTTGCAGAGGAGCTGACACGCAGAGGGTCTGCTGTCCAATAAACGAAAGTCTCGGGGAAAAACTTTGCAGGGCGATCTGCATTACTCCAAAGTGAACATTGCATGCCTCAGGGTGGCTGGAGGCGGCAAGGAGAATCCCCTTGTGGGCGCTTATGAGCTTTTCCATGTGTGATCTCTTTTAAACCTCTCAGCGGCTCCGAGGCAAAACTCCCAGTGTCGCAGAGGTTTCTTCATCAATAAGAGGAGTGCTGGAGGATCTCGGGCACTGCCCTCATTTTGCCTGCAGAGGAAAAATTAGGAAGGTGGTGGGGTGGGGGGTAAGCAAATTCCAAGGGCATATCTCTGATGAAGGGTTGGTGTCTCCTGTGGTGCCCTACTGTGGGTTAGTTGTTTGTGTCCTGGGTCCAGAAGTTTCTTTGGAGTCCATTGGCTACAGCTTTCCTGTATTAGAATTCTACTGTTATTTCCTATTGTAATCTGGCTGGGAATTTTACTTAGTTCAGATTCTAGATGCATTCAGTGAATGTAGCTGCTCAAGGAAGTAACTGATAGTGTCTTACCATTTTCTTAGCTACCTTTCGGATGAAGGAACATGATCTCTAACAGAAGTTTTCTGGTAGATTACTAAAACAGGCAGATAGTAGCTTTCCTGGCTGGCTGAGTTAAATCCCTCTCCAGCGATCCTCCCACTTCAGCCTCCTAAGTAGCTGGGATTACAGGCATGAGCCAGCGCGCCTGGCAAATCTCTCTAGAATAAGCCAGGATCTAGAAAATAACATATGGAAAGAATATCTTGCCAGATTTCCTCTGTACTGCCTATTGCTCTTTGGTATTCACTAGACTGTCTTCTAATAAAAATCTCCTTAGTTGAGTTAAATGTAGTGTAGATTGGGGGCAGAGATGGGCACAAATGGGCATCAGAGAGTTCTAAAGATACATGTGGACTTTTTAAAAGATTGGTGTGTTGACGGGAGACTTCTGAACTTACAGGAGCACATTGACTTTCCAGGGTATCACTTTCTTTGTCTTTTCTTTTTTTGTTTTGAGTCATAGTCTCACTCTCTCACCCAGGCTGTGGTGCAGTGGCACCATTTGGGCTCACTGCAACCTCCGCCTCCTGAGTTCAAGTGATTCTCATGCTTCAGCCTCTTGAATAAGCTGGGATTACAGACATGTGCCAACACACCCTGCTAATTTTTGTATATTTTTGTTGCCCAGGCTGGTCTTGAACTCTTGAGCTCAAGCAGTCCGCCTCCACCATCTCCCAAAGTGCTGGGATTACAGGCATGGGCCAGCTTGCCCGGCCAGGGTATCTCTTTCATACTGTAGTGCACTCTCTTGAGCCAAGCACACACAGGTTCCAACTCCTTCAGTCTTTGTTCTTAGAGATACAGAATAACATTAAGTGGTTGTCTTGTGACTTTTTGTACAAGTTAATGGCATTCAGCTCTTGAGAATTCTTTTTCTTTAAGTACCCATGACCCTGAAAAAAATGTTATGCTGTATAATACTTTTTCCTATAAAAGTTGTACATTGAGTTATTTGTATTTGTAAGAAATAACCTAGGCCAGTGCAGTGGCTCATGCCTGTAATCCCAGCACTTTGGGAGGCTGAGGCGGGCGGATCATGAGGTCAGGAGATTGAGACCATCCTGGTTAACA
>NW_012111919.1:48583-49109 GCF_000951035.1 Colobus angolensis palliatus | reverse complement strand
AAAATTAGCTGGGCGTGTGGTGGGCGCCTGTAATCCCAGCTGCTCGGGAGGCTGAGGCGGGAGAATGGTGTGAACCCAGGAGGTGAAGCTTACAGTGAGCCGAGATTGTGCCGCTGCACTACAGCCTGGGCAACAGAGTGAGACTCCGTCTCAATAGAAAAAAAAAAAGAAAAAATTCTCCTGCCTCAGTCTCCTGAGTAGCTGGGGCTACAGGCACATGCCACCACACCCAGCTAATTTTGTATTTTTAGTAGAGATGGGGTTTCACCATGTTGAACTCCTGACCTCAGGTGATCTGCCCACTTCGGCCTCCCAAAGGGATTACAGGCGTGAGCCACTGCGTCCAGCCTGGATTACTAAATCTTTACAGATGTATCCTGACTCTCTCTGCCTTCTCCCTCTGTACTTGCCCCAACCAATGCAGGTCTGAGTGTTCCTTCCAGCATGTCGGAGGGGGAGTCCCAGACAGTACTCAGCAGTGGCTCAGACCCAAAGGTAGAATCCTCATCTTCAGCTCCTGGCCTGA
>NW_012111919.1:42271-46746 GCF_000951035.1 Colobus angolensis palliatus | reverse complement strand
GCCAAAAAAGAAATAACCTGTATCAGATCTAGTGCCCCAGAGAATGGAAACTTCAGAGCCTTTGAGCAATGTGAATGAAATGAAAGCTGGAAGCTTAAGGTCTTAGCTCTGACTTCAATTTGTGGCTGCTTGAATGTGGGTATTTATTTTGTGTGTTATTGTATCTCAAGGACTTAGCCCAATGGTTGGCCCACAATAAGTGCTTAAAAAAAAATCTGTCAAATGAGTGAATGAAAAAAAAATGTTGTTAACCAATACCCATTTGTCACACTCACATCACAGGAAAGGTGAGGTCATCAGGGTTGAAGTCACTAACAACTGCCAGTCACCTGCCCCAAGGGTAGCCTCACCATGGACTGGCGGGCTTGTTCTGTGTAGAGAAGGGATGGATAGTGAATGCCAAGGTTAGTTCTAGCTGGATAAATTAGCCAAGGGTTTCAGCTGGATAAGTTGGCTGAGGGTGCTACAGGTCCAGCCTTAAGGCTATCTCAGTGCAACATTTTGGAGTCTGGAGTCATCTGTTCTGAATAGCGCCCATGTAGCTTTTTTGTTTTTAATTTTTTGAGATAGAGTCTCACTCTGTTGCCCAAGCTGGAGTGCAGTGGCACAATCTCAGCTCACTGAAACCTCTGCCTCCTGGGTTCAAGTGATTCCCCTGCTTCAGCCTCCTGAGTAGCTGGGACTACAGGTGTGTGCCACCACACCTGGCTAATTTTTTTATTTTTAGTAGAGACAGGGTTTTGCCATGTTGGTCAGGCTGGTCTTGAACTCCTGACTTCAGGTAATCTACCTATCTCAGTCTCCCAAAGTGTTGGGATTACAGGCGTGAGCCACACATAGCTTAATTCTTGAGCACAGTACAAATAGGGTGTCCTTGGGGATTCAAAGGGAAGCATGTTGGATGAATATTTGCCAAGAAGTAATGGAGCACCTGATTTTGCTGTTGATTTGAACCTGACTCTAAGTGAGGTTAGACTGCCGTAAATCTTGTGTTTGTCATTCCTGGGTGGGTCATCTTCAACTATGATAGCTCACCTTCTCTAGATTTGAGTTGGGAGAATAGTTAATATTGCAGTATTTAGGACTCATTCTGATTTTGGATTTAAAGGAAACAAAGGTGGTGTGTGTTTCCTATTTTTAATTTTTAAAAAGTGTGTAGAGACTGGGGTCTTGTTATGTTGTCCAGGCTGGTCTCAAGTGCCTGGCCTGTTTTCTTTTGAATTCGCAGATGAAGTTATTAGGATTATTAAATCTTTTTATTTATTTATTTTTTTGAGACAGAGTCTCCCTCTGTTGCCCAGCCAATGGCATGATCATAGCTCACTGCAGCCTCAAACTCCTAGGCAATCAAGTGATTCTCCCTTCAGCCTCCCAGGTAGCTGGGACTATAGCTGTGTACCACCTCACCCTGCAAATTTTTAAATTTTTTTTGTAAAGATGGGCTCTCACTTTGTTGCCCAGGCTGGGTCTCAAACTCCTGGCCTCAAGTGAACCTCTTGCCTTGGCTTCTCGAATTGCTAGGATTACAGCGGTGAGCTAATGTGCTCAGCTGGATTACTAAATTTTCTTTTTTTTTTTGAGATGGGGTCTTGCTCTGTCACCCAGGCTGGAGTGCAGTGGCACGATCTTGGCTCACTGCAACCTCCACCTCCCTGGTTCAAAAAATTCTTGACCGGGCGCGGTGGCTTACGCCTGTAATCCCAGCACTTTGGGAGGCCGAAGCGGGCGGATCACAAGGTCAGGAGATTGAGACCATCCTGGCTAACACGGTGAAACCCCGTCTCTACTAAAAATACACAAAATTAGCTGGGCGTGTGGTGGGCACCTGTAATCCCAGCTGCTCGGGAGGCTGAGGCGGGAGAATGGTGTGAACCCAGGAGGCGAAGCTTGCAGTGAGCCGAGATTGTGCCGCTGCACTCCAGCCTGGGCAACAGAGTGAGACTCTGTCTCAATAGAAAAAAAAAAAAAGAAACAATTCTCCTGCCTCAGTCTCCTGAGTAGCTGGGGCTACAGGTACATGCCACCACACCCAGCTAATTTTGTATTTTTAGTAGAGATGGGGTTTCACCATGTTGAACTCCTGACCTCAGGTGATCTGCCCACCTCGGCCTCCCAAAGGGATTACGGGCATGAGCCACTGCGTCCAGCCTGGATTACTAAATCTTTACAGATGTATCCTGACTCTCTGCCTTCTCCCTCTGTACTTTTCCCAACCAATGCAGGTCTGAGTGTTCCCTCCAGCATGTCGGAGGGGGAGTCCCAGACAGTACTCAGCAGTGGCTCAGACCCAAAGGTAGAATCCTCATCTTCAGCTCCTGGCCTGACATCAGTGTCACCTCCGGTGACCTCCACAACCTCAGCTGCTTCCCCAGAGGAAGAAGAAGAAAGTGAAGATGAGTCTGAGATTTTGGAAGAGTCGCCCTGTGGGCGCTGGCAGAAGAGGCGAGAAGAGGTAAGGTGATGGTACAGTCACTCTTGGGGGAGTGAATTCTGGAAAGGTGAGAACTGGAAGAGCGAAGTCTTAAAAGAGGCCAACCAAACTTCAATAGGTTGGGAGCTAGGAGGAGATGATCATATGGAGTGTTAAAATGGAGGATTTGCGAGATAACTTTCTCTTTCATATGAATTTCTTCTCAGGTGAATCAACGGAATGTACCAGGTATTGACAGTGCATACCTGGCCATGGATACAGAGGAAGGTGTAGAGGTTGTGTGGAATGAGGTACAGTTCTCTGAGCGCAAGAACTACAAGCTGCAGGAGGTAGGTAATGCTGTGAAAAGGTGAAGCCTGAGGAATGTTGGAACACTGATTTAGAGAGGAACTGGTGTTGGGAAGCTGCCCATGAGGAGAGTATGTTGGGGTCAGTTCATTTCTGGGGAGGGACAGGAAATGGCTTCTCAGGATTATTACAGTGATTTATGAACTCTGTTATTCCACTGTCTCGCTTGCTCTCAGGAAAAGGTTCGTGCTGTGTTTGATAATCTGATTCAATTGGAGCATCTTAACATTGTTAAGTTTCACAAATATTGGGCTGACATT
Organism: Colobus angolensis palliatus; assembly: GCF_000951035.1. Lineage (NCBI taxonomy): Eukaryota > Metazoa > Chordata > Mammalia > Primates > Cercopithecidae > Colobus > Colobus angolensis. The sequence continues at coordinate 43,707 of NW_012111919.1, read as the reverse complement.
AAAGAGAACAAGGCCAGGGTAAGAATTTTTTCCCTATATTTCCTGAACTTACTGCAAAGAGACTAGCTGCATTTATTATTGTTCGTTTTATACTCAGAGATTAAAACAAAGTAGTTTTGAAACAGAACTGGAATCAGCTGCAATGGCGATAAGAGTAGGGCTTCAGTTGTCACCTATGCCTTTTATATGGCTATAGATTGGGCAGAAAATGAGTGAACTTTTGCTTCCTTCTTCCCATAACTTTTATTGCTTAGTAGTTTTCATTGCCCTATTTAGTCTAAGTAAGTAAAGCTAAGAACAAGAGGAGAGAAATTTTAACAAACTTTCAAATTTAAAATCTGTTACAAGGGAAGGGATCATTTCTACCATAAGACCTTTTAGTAAATGCTTTGCCTCCCCAGGTCATTTTTATCACAGAATACATGTCATCTGGGAGTCTGAAGCAATTTCTGAAGAAGACCAAAAAGAACCACAAGACCATGAATGAAAAGGTATAGAAGGAGAGCAGACAAAGTTTTAGGCTCGGGGTGGGGCGGGGCGGGGGGCTTAAAAATTACTGTGTTAATAATGAAGCTGATCAGGAAGGGATAGAAGGAGCTGGTGGGAGAGAGTTAAGAGAGGGAATTACTGCTGACCCTTGGATCAAACTTTGTTCCAGGCATGGAAGCGCTGGTGCACACAAATCCTTTCTGCCCTAAGGTAAGTAGTACCTGGTTAGTTTCTTACCCATATTTCCTGATTTAGTTCCTCCAAACAGATTTCAGGGCACTACTCTTCTGTTCTCTTCTGCCTCTCCCCACTTTCTTTGAATCATATACTGTCAAGATTGGGCCCCCTACGGGTCTTTTAAAGGGTGCATCCTAATGCCCTAACCACAACACTTACCTCCTACCTCTTTCTCCTAGTGCTCATCCAGCTATTTAAATCATCAGGCATAAGGGAGATTCAGAGTGTGGGGATTATCTTTATGGTGACCAGCAGGAGACCTGGCCCTTGCTTCTCTTAACCCTTGGGTTCCCCTTGCCCTTAATTTCCCAGTGGCCCCTCTAACAGCCCAGTGCCCCCACAGCTACCTGCACTCCTGTGACCCCCCCATCATCCATGGGAACCTGACCTGTGACACCATCTTCATCCAGCACAACGGACTCATCAAGATTGGCTCTGGTGAGGGGAGGGAGAGGTTCTGGGCAGGGGAGCCTTGGGAATTTGGGAACCATGGGGGTAAGATGAAAGGAATGGGGGATAACAGAGCAAAATTCTGAAGTGTGGGCCGGTGAGAAGAGAAAGGACCTTGCTAGGAGTAATTCATAGGAGAGGCCAGTTAATTAGTGGAGACGGGGTAGGATATATAATCTTACACCTTTTTGAAAGGAAATTAGGGTCAATACAGAGATACTGATAGGAGGTTGGGAAAGGGCAAGAGATACCGGTTTGAG
>NW_012111919.1:39825-40141 GCF_000951035.1 Colobus angolensis palliatus | reverse complement strand
CAGGATCACTCCCTCCTCAACTGACCTTCAAATGTCTTCTGGTTTTTCTTCCTTTGTATCCACTGGGCATATGCTCCTAAGAGCTAGGGAACATAGAAAGGACACGCAAAATCTGTAAACATTTTCTTAGGAGGTGCCTACCCTGTTTTTGCATATATACACATAGGTTAGGGGGTTAAGATGGATGATACTGGGGTTCAAAGTTGTGTGTTGGCTGGGCACAGTGGCTCACACCTGTAATCCCAGCACTTTGAGAGGCTGAGGGGGGCGGATCACTTGAGCTCAGGAGTTTGAGACCAGCCTGGCCAACGTGGTG
>NW_012111919.1:35873-36444 GCF_000951035.1 Colobus angolensis palliatus | reverse complement strand
GCTGTTGGGACGGGAGGCGGGGCCCAGGTGGGAGGGGAACCCAGGACGGAGGCGGGGCCCAGGTTGGGGCGGGGCCGGGCCCAGGTAGAGCGGACTTGGGGCCCGCGGGGCGGACGGGATGAGGCGCTGCAGTCTGCGCTTTCGGTAACTTCCGGGACCTGGCATCTCGTCTCCTAACCCTGGGGCCACCCTTGGCCAGTCCTACGGCACGCGATTAATCGGCCAGGAGCCGTCTCTCCCCACCCCGCCCGACTCAACCCTGTCCTCACCCGTGCTTTGCAGACACCGCCCGGGGGCCCCGGCGGCTGATGCGAGTGGGCCTGGCGCTGATCCTGGTGGGCCACGTGAACCTGCTGCTGGGGGCCGTGCTGCAAGACACTGTCCTGCAGCACGTGGCCAATCCCCGCGGCGCTGTCACGCCAGAGTACACCGTGGCCAATGTCATCTCCGTCGGCTCGGGGCTGCTGGTGAGCGCGGCAGGCGGCCCGGGGCGGGGGTCGGGCGCCCAGAGAGCCCATCAAGCCAAAGGCTTTGTGTCTTCCACAGAGCGTTTCCGTGGGACTTGTGGCTC
>NW_012111919.1:34265-35823 GCF_000951035.1 Colobus angolensis palliatus | reverse complement strand
AAAAAAAAAAAAGAAAAGAAAAAAAATGTATGTGAATTTAAATGTGCCTACATGGAGGTAAACTAATTTGATGGTTACTTCAGGCAATTGCTGTATACTCTCAGACAGCCATTTTTATATTTTTAAGCACATCAGTCAATTTAAATTAAACCAGTTGTTTGGGATTTTATATTTATACAGTTTTAGTTAGGGATGGTGCCCTGAAATAATGAGCCAAGATTTAAAAGACATAAGGTTATGCATCAGTTGATAGACTATAGTAAGTAGAGCTTGGACAGGAAAGTCCAAACAAGAACAGTTTGTAACTCATTAGATAAGTATAATAGGGAACAGGAGAGAAAAGAAGACTAGTGGGAAGTCAGGAGGATAGTGTGGAGTAAGTATCTACTTCAACATTGAGGTGGAGTATTCAAGTGAAAGATGAGGTATGTGACCTTTTTAGCTTTCAAGGTTAAAAGCAGGAAAGCAGGTTGTCATGGGATGTGCAGGAGGTAGAAAAGGAGGCGGTGGAGCACGGTGGCTCATACTTTTAATCCCAGCACTTTTGGAGGCTGAGGTGGGAGGATCACTTGAGCTCAGGAGCTCGAGACTAGCCTGGGCAACGTAGCAAAAGCCTATCTCTGTGAAAAAAATATAAAAATTAGCTGGGTGTGGTGGCACATGCCTGTGGTCCCAGCTACTCTGGAAGCTGAAGTGGGAGGACTGCTTGAGCCCAGGAGGTTGAAGCAGCAGTGAGCTGTGATTGTGCCACTATACTCCAGCCTGGGTGACACAGCAAGACCCTGTCTCAGGAAAAAGAGAGAGAGAGAGAGAAAGAAAGAGAAAGAAAGAAGGCAGAAATGGGTAGAGGAATCCTGGGAAATGGAGTGAATTCAGTGATTGTGGGTAAAGGAAATTGTGATACTAGGCTTGTGAAATAAAAAAGATGGTGAATATTGATCACATTGGGTAAGTCTGGGAAGAGAGAAGCTAAATTTGGCAAGATTTAGAATAGAAGATAGGCAGTGAGTTGGCTAATAAAGCTGAGGTAGAAACTAAGGAAAAAGAAAGTGTGAACATTAAAGAAAAAAGAAAGCTTGTGGTTGGAGAGCAGAAAAGTCATTAAACCCAGAAAGGCAGTGAATGGTAGTCTTTCATATAATATCTTATAGTTTTTGAAGCCCTTTCAGGTGCATTTATCAATATATTGTTTTCTCAGCAAGTGCTGAGCCCCTACTATGTACAAAGCCTTGTGCTAAGTAGAATGAGAGTTATAAAGATGAACGCATTGAGGGGCTTGCCAGATGCCTGCTCCAGTTCCTTCTATTCTTTTCTAGGAATTCATTCAAAAGTGCCTGCAGTCTGAACCTGCTCGCAGACCAACAGCCAGAGAACTTCTGTTCCACCCAGCATTGTTTGAAGTGCCGTCGCTCAAACTCCTTGCTGCCCACTGCATTGTGGGACACCAACGTGAGTCCTCTTGGCCCTGTGGGGAATAGTCTTCCAATCTGGAACCCTGTAACTATCACTGGCATGCTTGCTTTCCTCTTCTATATCCAAAGGGATTTTTTTTTTTTTT
>NW_012111919.1:26365-26920 GCF_000951035.1 Colobus angolensis palliatus | reverse complement strand
GAACCCAGGACGGAGGCGGGGCCCAGGTTGGGGCGGGGCCGGGCCCAGGTAGAGCGGACCTGCGGCCGGCGCGGCGGAGGGGATGAGGCGCTGCAGTCTCTGCGCTTTCGGTAACTTCCGGGACCTGGCATCTCGTCTCCTAACCCTGGGGCCACCCTTGGCCCGTCCTACGGCGGGCGGTTAACCCGGAGGAGCCGGTTAACCCGCCAGGAGCCGTCTCTCCCCACGGCGCCCGACTCAACCCTGCCCTCACCCGTGCTTTGCAGACGCCGCCCGGGGGCCCCGGCGGCTGATGCGAGTGGGCCTGGCGCTGATCCTGGTGGGCCACGTGAACCTGCTGCTGGGGGCCGTGCTGCACGGCACTGTCCTGCGGCACGTGGCCAATCCCATCGGCGCTGTCACGCCAGAGTACACCGTGGCCAATGCCATCTCCGTCGGCTCGGGGCTGCTGGTGAGCGCAGCAGGCGGCCCGGGGCGGGGGTCGGGCGCCCAGAGAGCCCATCAAGCCAAAGGCTTTGTGTCTTCCACAGAGCGTTTCCGTGGGACTTGTGGCTC
>NW_012111919.1:24808-26315 GCF_000951035.1 Colobus angolensis palliatus | reverse complement strand
TTTTTAGTGCTGCCCTCTCTGCCTTCATTCTTCAAGTCCCCCTCTCTAACCTTGATGGCCATAAGGAATTTATTCCAGTTGTCCTTGTTAGCAGCCTTCCCTGGCCGCTTAAATTCAATTTTGTTCCTCAGAATGGGGTATCCTGTGGAGGAAGAAAAAAATGGTGAACTGGGGTTTGAGAGAGAATGAGGAGGGAAAAATGAGGAGCAGCCTGGGGGTAGAAAGCATGGTCCTGTCTTTTGTACCCTTTACTGAATCCTAGTAAAATTAAGTTTATTGATCCTGGTGCTTTCCACCCACCACAGGATCTGGAGTGCTGTAGGCTTCTATACCTGTAATAAGGCAGGGCAGGGCTTGAATCCCAGTGCTTGCTGCCACTAGGGAGGCCTCGTAGGCACCACGCTCATCCCGAGGCAGAACCTGCTCCAGCCGCTGGTCCATGGAGACTGTAAGCACCCAGTCTCGAACCTCTTCTCTCTCAGCCTCCTGGAAAGGACAAGAGGGAGTGGTAGCTTCACACAGGGCAGGGCAGGGCAAGTTGGGGTAGATGGGTGAAGAGGGGGTTTGCTAAGCCCTCATCCTGTATACGAGCTTTCAGCCACAAATCCTCCTTGGATTGGGGGATACAGTCACAGCTTTTTCTTTCTACTTTGCTTCTACTTTCAGTGAAAGAGTAGTGAGGGCTGAGGTCCTTCCAAAGATGGCAGCACAAAGATGTTCTCCCTCCTCAAGGCACTTACACTGGTGAGGCCTTCCCATTTTCCAACCCTGTGCCCTTACCGGTACATGCTGCTTGGCTGGGAGTGGCACCTCAAAGGGAATGTCTGTATCCTGAAAATCAGAGTGGTCAAGGCCATCCAGAGTCCCCTCCTCAATTGCCTGCAGTAGAGTGGGCAACCATGAGCTAGGCACAGCTTGCGACCGGCAAAAACCCCCACCCTCGGGGCACAGCTTCCCTACGTACGTGGGTCAGGTCCAAAAAGCGATTGAGGAAGATCAATGCCATGTTCTCCCAGCCAACTGCCTGCAGCAGAGAAGAGTTGCAAATGAGAGTGAACAAGCTGGGTTTGAATGCTACTTCTCTGGGATCCAGATGCAAATGGGAGTGAGCAAGCTAGGCTTGAATGCTACTTCTCTGGGATCCAGGGAGAAAAATCCAGGAAGATATAGGAGGACTACATCCTCCGTAACATCAGCCCTACACTCAGCTTTCCTCTACCAGAGCAGAAAGGATATTCTATTTTCCAACTTTTGACTTCCTCCCATCTGCCCCACCCTTCCTTGTCCCAGCTCACCTTGGCAGCAATGCCTGCTTCATAGAAGGCTTTGTCTACAGGTAGTAGCTGGGTGTGACGCAAGAGTGAAACAGAAAGTCTGGCAGCCACAGTTTCCTGGGATTAAAGTCAAAGCATTATGAATATGGCACTAAAGTGACTGAGCTACCAGACCAATGATCCTGTAAGGCAGCCACAGAACTAAAAAACAACAATTATTATTAAACTGCTCT
>NW_012111919.1:23222-24571 GCF_000951035.1 Colobus angolensis palliatus | reverse complement strand
ATCTCACCAGCTGTTTGACACTCTGGGCCGCAGAGCGGGTGGCATAGTAATGAGCGATCAGCAGCATCGTCTTGAACTCCTCATGGGCTGGAGAGTTTGCCTCACTGGACTTCACCAGGTTTTCACACTAGAGGAGGGAGACAGCACAGCCTGGCTCAGGGGTCAGAGGAGTGCCAGGGCCATAGAGTGGTCTCTGATGGCCACCTGGCAGAGGAAGGTAAAATACATCTGAGAATAAACGCTTATGTGCATGAAAGAAGAGATGAGGACAAGGACAGACAGAGCAGCCCCTTCACTCCTGTCGACCCAACTTCCTCACCAGGTTGAAGAGGACATCTCGAAGATCAGCCCAGCTATGATAGGCCTCGGCACAGTTGGTTCCAGGAGAGCTCACCATGTCAGTGAAGATCCTTTTGTAGATATTGAAGTTCTAGAGGTAGAGGGGAGAAGGGCATCTGAGAAGGGCACAGCTAGAAGAGAAAGTCAGTGGGAGTGGGGCCAAAGGGAGGAGAAACAGGCTCTGTGTGTAGAAATGGGTATGTGTGTGTGTGCAAGAGCTGGGAGACCTTGGCACGTGATTAAGTGCTGATTATTTTTTATGAAATGAATTATTTTTAAGTGCTGATTACTTTTGATGAAAAGAGGAAGAAATAACTTTCTTAGCTGGTGCTGTGTGAGTGTGGGCAACTGTACAAATGTAAATGCAGAGTCACAACATTAATGGGCTGTGACTCTCGGATCAGGCAGCAGTGTTCATTCTCTGGAGGAAGTCAGTAAAGGCCCTAGAGGTATGTGCAGGATTCAGCTCTGAAAGACAGGTGCCTGTGTATTTGCTAACAGCATGGGGAGCTCCATGGGTGTTTCTTCAAACAGAAGTTGGAAGTCTCTGCAAACTTCTCCCCATGCTCTTAGCAAATACACAGCCTCCAGAGAGGCTGTACCTTTCTGGAGATGCGCTGGGGGCTCTGGGCATGATGTTCTCTAAGGATAGAATCCTCTGAGAAGATAGTTCCTGAGAAGATAGGTGGTTCTGGAAGAGAAAGAGTTTCCTTGTGGAAACATTCAATCCAAGGAGAAGGCTGGTACCTGTGGGTTAGCAGGGGCTCCGTGCTGTACATATAGGGCCAATGCCTGGGCAGAGTTACCCTCCCGGATCAAGTGAGTTGCATACAAAGCCACGTACTTGTGCAGAATCTTGTAGTTCTGTACAGGGGTGGAGGAAAAGCATGCGTGAAGTTGGGATCAGCAAGACCAAGCAGTGAGGTGACTTGAGGCCATGTATTTGTTGAGGAGACAAAGGGCATATGCAAACCTCTGACCCCAGTTTAAGACTGAGCTTATCTGATGCC
>NW_012111919.1:17854-20083 GCF_000951035.1 Colobus angolensis palliatus | reverse complement strand
ATCACAGCACAAACCTAGATGGTACAGTCTACTATACACCAAGGTAGAGGTTGCGTAGAACTTATTGCTCCTAGGCTACAAACCTGTTCAGCACATTTCTGTACTGACTACTGTAGGCAACCATAACACAATGGTAAGTATTTGTATACTGAACCTATCTAAGGCCAGGCGTGGGATCATCTCAAGTGATCCACCCGCCCCGGCTTCCAAAGTGCTACAATTATAGGGGTGAGCCACCACACCCACCCATGTGGTCTACTGTTGACTACAACGTTGTTATATGGCATATGACTGTATATATCCTGTTGGTTTCTCCAATACAGTATGTCTTATTATTTATGACACATACTGGCCTGGCTTAATTTGCTGGAGGCTTCTTTTCAGGAAATGTTGGGTGGGGGAGACGGAGCCCAAGCTTTTTTCATGTTCCCTGTCTGGCCAGTTCCTGTGCATGGAGTTGCCCTTCCAGCTCCTATCCAAGTCCTCCCTCCTCCTTCACAGAGGCTTCCTGACCCCTCTAGCCCACAGAGATCTCACCGTTCTCTGAATTCTACTTTAAATCATGCACTTTAGTCTTTACTCAGATATGATATTGAGCCATGTGTTGGTCTAACTCCCCTAACTTTTGGCTGTCAGGGTCTGTCTTATATCCGCTTTTACAGCCTTCAGAGGTTCTGGCTCTATCATCCAGCAGGCACTCCACAGATTCCTGCTACCTGACTGAAAAGAAAAAGACACAAGAGGAAAGAGCTGCAGATGTGAGAAGTGGAGCTGAGTGTGAATAGAGGCCTAGGGAGAAGGAACACCAGAAAGGGCCTGCTGCCCTCACCTTCATCCAGCACTTCTCCGCCAGTCCACTGTTCCCAGAGTCTCGCACTTTGAGGTAGCAGTCCACAGCACGGCTGTACTCTCCAGCCTGCTCCCAGTGTCGAGCTTGTTCCACGAGTCCCTCCACACCCCTGTGGAGATGAGAACGCTGGGACTTGGCATGGGGGTGGGGAGCAGCGTGCTCTATCCTGTGCACGCCTCATGACCCTCCCAGCCCTGCCAGTGCTGCCTGGACCTCTGGCCTCATACCTGGCCCCCTTCTTAGTAGCTTCCCGCTCATACTCTTCCTGCAGAGCCTCCAGCTGGCTGGGCACATAGTCCTTGCAGATCCGCAGAGCGTCACTCCATAATCCAGCCTCCTGCTCAGATTTCCAGGTATCAAGAGGGCAGAGGCAGGCAAGACACTTCCCACTGCCACACAGGTGCTCTGGCCCACAGACTCCTGGGTCCTTGGACCTCTCTTCTCCTTCCTCTTTCCTGTCTTTCCCACTCCCCAGTACTAACCTCCCTGATGTTTCTTCATACCAGGGGTCAGTGTGGCTCTCTGTGGGCTCTCAGAACCTCTTCCCCTCCCCTCATGGCCCTGCATCCAGTGCCCCACCTTATAATAATTGAGGGCCAGGCCTGGTCTCTGGGCCCGGAGCAGCAGCCCTTCTGCTTTCTGAAAGTCCTTCTCCTCCAAGGCCCCCCGGGCCTGTCCCACAAGCACCTCGGCGACACTGTCGGGGTCGTGGGCCTCAGCCACACGCTGAGCTGCCTCCCAATCCTGGTTATGGACAAACCTGCCTCCAGATGGGGACAGAGGAGAGACTGAGTATAGGACTGAGGCCCCAGTAGTGGGAGACAAACAGCCATGTCACTGAGGGGTGTAACACTGATTTGTTCTAGGTTTGAGTGAAGGTCAAGATAATCACGAAAGATCCTAGGACTGTGACTGGGGAAACAGGATTAAGGAATGTATGGGGTAACTCACATGAGGACTGCTTCCTTGGGTTTACCAGCTCTGATGAATTCAGCTTCAGCCTCTTCGAATTTCCCCTACAGGGAGAGCAAGTCAGCCGTGCATGGTGAGAAGGAGACTGGCATCACAGGCAGGCATGAGCCTGGGGGTATGCACACCCAGGAGCAGTACACTAGGGGATGGAGTAAGAGGGCTCTGCGGTCAGGGTCCAAGTCACACCCATACCTCATCCTCCAGGAACATAGCGTATTTGAGATGAACCTCAGGGGTTTTGTGCTTGAGGGCCAGCCGAGAGAGTTCAAATGCAAATTCAAAGGAGCTGAAACAGAAAGTGCAGATAAGGTTTTCTTACTTCATGCTTCCATTCAAAAAAGGAACAAGACAAGACAAAACAGAAAGGACAGAGTTGAGGGGAGAAAAAGTGACAGATTTAAGGATAA
>NW_012111919.1:15966-17804 GCF_000951035.1 Colobus angolensis palliatus | reverse complement strand
GACACTTCCCACTGCCACACAGGTGCTCTGGCCCACAGACTCCTGGGTCCTTGGACCTCTCTTCTCCTTCCTCTTTCCTGTCTTTCCCACTCCCCAGTACTAACCTCCCTGATGTTTCTTCATACCAGGGGTCAGTGTGGCTCTCTGTGGGCTCTCAGAACCTCTTCCCCTCCCCTCATGGCCCTGCATCCAGTGCCCCACCTTATAATAATTGAGGGCCAGGCCTGGTCTCTGGGCCCGGAGCAGCAGCCCTTCTGCTTTCTGAAAGTCCTTCTCCTCCAAGGCCCCCCGGGCCTGTCCCACAAGCACCTCGGCGACACTGTCGGGGTCGTGGGCCTCAGCCACACGCTGAGCTGCCTCCCAATCCTGGTTATGGACAAACCTGCCTCCAGATGGGGACAGAGGAGAGACTGAGTATAGGACTGAGGCCCCAGTAGTGGGAGACAAACAGCCATGTCACTGAGGGGTGTAACACTGATTTGTTCTAGGTTTGAGTGAAGGTCAAGATAATCACGAAAGATCCTAGGACTGTGACTGGGGAAACAGGATTAAGGAATGTATGGGGTAACTCACATGAGGACTGCTTCCTTGGGTTTACCAGCTCTGATGAATTCAGCTTCAGCCTCTTCGAATTTCCCCTACAGGGAGAGCAAGTCAGCCGTGCATGGTGAGAAGGAGACTGGCATCACAGGCAGGCATGAGCCTGGGGGTATGCACACCCAGGAGCAGTACACTAGGGGATGGAGTAAGAGGGCTCTGCGGTCAGGGTCCAAGTCACACCCATACCTCATCCTCCAGGAACATAGCGTATTTGAGATGAACCTCAGGGGTTTTGTGCTTGAGGGCCAGCCGAGAGAGTTCAAATGCAAATTCAAAGGAGCTGAAACAGAAAGTGCAGATAAGGTTTTCTTACTTCATGCTTCCATTCAAAAAAGGAACAAGACAAGACAAAACAGAAAGGACAGAGTTGAGGGGAGAAAAAGTGACAGATTTAAGGATAACGGATATGAAGTGACAGAAGAGCACAGAGAGATAAAAAGGAAGACAGGCAGGCAGCCCTGTGAAGACCATGTCACTGTCAGTGTGGATCAAGAGATGTCTGGAAAAGCCTACGCTTTCCCTGAGGCCAGCTGCTCCTGAGGAAGGAGTTTGGGCCTGCAAAGGGGAAGGGAGGAGGGAGCCTCGCAGCCCTACGCTGACAGGGCTAGGAGGGCTCCTGGTGCTCACCACCTCCTCCTGAGCTCCAGCTACATTAGCAGATATATAGTCTCTCCAAAAAATGAGCAAGACCACCCTCAGCATCAGACTCCATGATTGGCATTGATAACAGTAGCTTAAGAAAAGTTCACTTTGCTCTTTCAGCTATCTTTCCGTGCCGCCACAATGGTGTGCATGAATGTCCTGGCTGATGCGCTCAAGAGCATTAATAACGCCGGAAAGAGAGGCAAACGCCAGGTCCTTATTAGGCTGTGCTCCAGAGTCATCGTCTGGTTTCTAATTGTGATGCTGAAGTATGGTAAATTGGTGATTCTGAAATCATTAATGATCACAGCTAGGAAAACTGCTGTGAACCTCACAGGCAGGCTAAACAAGTGCAGAGTGATCAGCCCCAGATTTGACGTGCAACTCAGAGATCTACAAAAATGGCAGAATAATCTGCTCCCATCCTGCCAGTTTGGTTTTATTGTACTGACAACCTCAGCTGGCATCATGGACCATGAAGAAGCAAGACAACACATACGAGGGAAAATCCTGGGATTCTTTTTCTAGAGATGTAATACATATTTACAAATAAAATGCCTCATGGACTCTGGTGCTTCCAAAAAAAAGAAAAGTTC
>NW_012111919.1:10510-12379 GCF_000951035.1 Colobus angolensis palliatus | reverse complement strand
GCCTCCCGGGTTTACGCCATTCTCCTGCCTCAGCCTCCTGAGTAGCTGGGACTACAGGCGCTCGCCACCTCGCCCGGCTAATTTTTTGTATTCTTTAGTAGAGACGGGGTTTCACCGGTTTAGCCAGGATGGTCTTAATTTCCTGACCTCATGATCCACCCGTCTCGGTCTCCCAACGTCCTGGGATTACAGGCTTGAGCCACCGAGCCCGGCGAGACTCACTTTATGTATCTGGGGTAAAGGGAGGTATCAGTGTCACACTGGAATGAAATTGGGAAAGTAAACTGTTCTCTTCCCATTCAAGGTTGTGATGCTGTTTGGGGCCCAGAAAGAAGGATCTGGTGAGCTTGCCTCCACTTCCTATTTTGGGTTCTCTCATTGTTATCCTCTACTGCATCGCCTCGTGCTGCGAAAAGGGACTCTTCCTCACCTCATACTCCTGCAGGGATGCATAGTGTTGGGCCACAAGAGGATAGTATTTGGACGCGGTGTTCTGGTCCTGTAGATCTAATATATAAATTGCCTTCTTCCACTGGCGGGCACCCAGGGCGGCCTCAATTGCCTTAATGGAGCACCTGGCAAAGTTGAGAAAGATATAAATATGTGGGATGAAAGATGAAGATGAATGGAGGTAAAAGGACCCCTTAAGCACACATCAACCTACATTTTGGGATACCTTCTTTTAAGCCTTGGTGTCCTTACTTGCTCTACTGCCCCTCACTTCACACCTAAATCTCCTTTACATTCCCATACTCCCATACCTGGCTTCGATGTAGTGATTAATGGCTGCATCAAGCTGCTTCTGCTGCACCAGGTGGTCCCCCCATGCCTCCTCTAGTTTCACCACCTCCACTGGGAAGGCCAATCGAGCCAGCTCTACCGCTGCCAGGGAGAGAAAAGGTACTCAGCCCAGATTTCCAGGGATGGGCCTCAGGAAAAAGGACAGGGAGATGAAGCATGGAGAATGGGTAAGAAGGGGAGGAATGGAGAACTGGAGCCAGGCAACCTGAACACACACAGCAAGGGGTGCCAGGGAATCAGAGGGGCAGGAGTCCACAACAGTAAAGGATGGCTCATAGGTGGCTAGTACCTTTCGTGAATGCGTTGCCTTTACGGTAGCACTCCAGGGCCTTCTGTGGATTGTGAATCTTCTCAAAGAGATCACCTGCCTGTTAACACATAGCACATTACTATGATACCCCTACAACACGAAGAACTAAGTATTAGCTCCAAAAACGAGGGAACACCAGCAGTCAGGAAGTGCTCTGCACCCCAAGACTCCTCTGGGTGAGGGAAGGGTCCTGAGCTCTGGACATAAGGCCCAGGAAAAGGAAGCCAGCATACCCTTTCGTAGAGTTCCCCCTTGATAAGGGCCGCAGTGATGTCTTCTACCAGCTCTGTGTTGGCTAGCAGTTCCTCTCGGGTCAGCACCAGCCGAGCAGCTTTGGCAGGGAGCCCAGCTTTGAGGAAGAGGCTGATGGCTGCTAGCCCATCCCCTTGGCTCTCCTGTAGTTCACCTGCTCGCTCCTCCTGCTGTGTGTCCATGAGCCACTGGTAGTAACTACGGCGTAGCTTCTCTAGGGCTGGGTGCCCCTGGACACACACAGAGGAGAACTAGAAGTCACATCCCCCTTCCTACCCTTCTGCCTCCCATGCTTCTCCAATCCCTCTATAACAAGGGGAATGCTCCTGGGTCAGTAGTATCCTAACTCCTCACCACGTCAAGTCCAAGCCCCAACCCTGTTCTGGTTTCTATGGCCTCCTTGACAAAAGAAGGTTTTTGAAATTGGCAGAACCAAATTCTCAACAACCGTGGAGAAGACAAAACAGGTACCTTGGCTTCAGCCACAGCGATACACTCTTCCCAAC
>NW_012111919.1:7991-9098 GCF_000951035.1 Colobus angolensis palliatus | reverse complement strand
TTTTTTTTTTTTTTTTAAGCTCATCAGCTATCATTAGTGTTAGTATATTTTATGTGTGGCCCAAGATAATAATTCTTCTGATGTGGCTCAGGGAAGCCAAAAGATTGGACACCCCTGTTATAGATAGTGACTGAAGGGGCCACTTAACTTGGTAGCTGGAGAAGGTCCCTCTGATGAATTGACATTTGAGCTGAGACCTGAATACAAGAAAAAGCCAGTCATGGCAGGATGGGGAAAAGTCATTCCTGGAGAGGGAACAGCTAGTGTAAAGGACTATAGCAAGTGTGAGCTTGGCACGCTCACAGAGCCAGAAGGATGCCAGTGTGGTTGGAGACTAATGGACAAGTAGGAGACTGGCATGAGAAAGAAGCAGAGGTCAAAAAACTTCAGGGGTAAGGCCATGCAAGGAGTTTGGGTTTTATAGTAAGTAAAACAGTAAGCTGATGGAAGGTTCCAGTCGTGAAAATGACACAATCTATGTTTAAAAAATGACCTCAGCTGCTCTGGGATGAATAGATGGTAGGGGTACAAGAAATAGTATCAGTGAGACTAAGAGGCTGTGCAATATTGCAGGTGGGAGATGGCAGTGGTCTGCACGAGGATGGAGACATCAGGATGTGTTTTGAAGACAGAGTCGTTAGGACTTGCTGATAATCTACATGTGGGAAGTGTGGACAAAATGGGATCAAAGATGATTTCTAGCCAAAATGGCAGCAGCTGACATTTATTGAGCATTTTGCACAGATTCTCTCATCACTCCTTCACTACCAATATCCTTACCATCTTCTTTATCATCATATGAGGCAAATACTATTATTATCCTTAGTCTACATGGAGAAAATCAAGAAGCCAAGGTTTGGGAAGGTCAAATAACCTCTCTATGGTTATACAAGTTGGTAACTGGAACCAAGATTTGAACTAAAGGAGTCTGGAGTCCCAAGTTTGTCCTGTGAACTACACTCCTATACCAAACCTGGATTATACACATATGCATGGATGGAAGGGTAAGAATAGTAAAAAAAAAAATGTTAAGGGGAACCTAGTTACAAGAAGGGGCAGTAAAAACAATAAAAGACATACTCTTGTTTATTCACTTTTTTTTTTTTT
>NW_012111919.1:2967-5244 GCF_000951035.1 Colobus angolensis palliatus | reverse complement strand
CCACTGCACCCCAGCCTGGGTGACAGAGAGACTCTGTCTCAAATAAAATAAAATAATCATGCCTATCTTTGGGGACAAAATAAGATTAGAACTAAAATACTGGATGAAAATGACAAAGGGGAGGAGATGAAAGTTAATGTCTTTTAAAGTCCTTGTATTGTTTGTAGGGGAGGGGGTGGTTAGATGCTTATTAACTTTAGACTTTGTTCATTTAAGTACACGTTGAAACTTTCAAGGTAGCCTCTATAGAAATAGGATATATAACTTTCAAACCCAAAACGTAAAAAAAAAGGTGTTTAAAGAAAGGACAAAATTAGCCAGACATGGTGGCATGCACCTGTAGTCCTAGCTATACAGGAGGCTGAGGCAGGAGGATTGGTTGAGCCCAGGAGGTTGAGGTTGCAATGAGCTATGACTGTATCACTGCACTCCAGCCTGGGAGATAGTGTGAGACCCTGTCTCAGAAAGAAAGAATAGAGAGAGAGAGAGAGAGAGAGAGAGAGAAAAGAAAACAGAGAAGAGAGAGTAAAAGAGAGAAGGAGAGAAAGAGAGAGATAAAGAAAAAGAAAGAAAGAACTAAACAAATAAATTTTAGACCCTAATCAGTTTAAAATGAGGCAAAAAGGAGATAAAAAAAGGTATGGAAAAGGACAAAAAGCAGCATCAAGCGCTCTACCCATACACACACCAGTCATCCTAGCCTAGCACAGGAGCCTGCCTCTCTTGTTTTCTCTGGCTCCCCCCAGATTTTGGAAGACTACCGGCTATGTGTGATGTTGTGGTAGGATAGAAGATCTGATCTGTAATTTAAGAAAAAAAGGCACTTTGAATGGCTTATAATGGAGAATCAGCACAGGAGATGACATTAGAACTGCCTCTCCTATCAGGGATTTCCAGCCTAGAGGGATCTCCATATTATGACCTGGTGACTTCCCAGGGCCACTGTAATGAACCCATACTCCAAGGGTCTAATATAACGTCAGGAATCTGAAAAAGGATGGTTCTGGGTGTTGGTCCATAAGTCTAGGCTTCATTTGCCAATTCTATCACAGAGATTAAGGGTGGTGGACACAGAAAACCAAGTAGCCTTCAGAGTCTCCTCATGGCTCTAACTAATCAGCTCAATACCACATCTGAGGGCCCCTAGTATTCCACATACCCTAATAGTGAACATGGTGACTGTCTCAGGTGCCTCAATGTTGTACCACACACACAGGCTGTTTCCGTTCTGAGCTACCAGCACATCACTTCCTGGGACCCACTGCACGTAGGAGCAGAAGTTGAGGATCATCGTCTTAGAGCAGCTTTCGATATCATATAGATGCAACTGAAGAAAGAAGAGACAGATAACACAATTAGAAGGGGATGTGGGGTTGTCTCCTGCTTTTGACCATTTCTCTAATGGTGAGATGTGGTGAGCTAACCCACCACTCAGGTTCATGCTGCATTTCAAAGCTTACTGATCTGCTTTCTGCTGAGCTGGTATATCCTAACTCTGGTCAAGTAAGAGATGGCCCACAGAACAAAGATCTACATCCCAGGAATTTTAAGTTAGGTGAAGGTCAGACTTTCCTTCTTGAAATAACTCTGGGCCAGAGTTACCAGCTTGGATTACAAATGGCAGGCCACTAGAAAAATTAAATTGTCTGGAAAGTTGTGATGTGGCTTTCACTGAAATTAAAATCATCAGGTTGTCTCTTTGATCTGAGGTTGAACACTCTGGTGCTACCATATTGGGATGAGAATCAATGAGGGACGAAGAGGCTGTCTGTCCTCCAGCCAGTTCATGCCATCAGATAAGTGTGGCTGAAAAGCACTGGACAGCAGGTCTAGGTGAAGGTCAGCTAGGCATGAGCAGGAGGAATGCAGGGTTAAGGAAGTTTCCTGAGGGCACAGACTGTGAACAATAAGAGACACCAACTTCCAAGCTCCCTTCTTGACTTTGTTGCCATAATACAATCACCTCTGAGGTAATACAGGATTGCTGGGCGTGGTGGCTCACACCTGTAATCCCAGCACTTTGGGAGGCTGAGGCGGGCAGATCACCTGAGGTCAGGAGGTCAGGAGTTTGAGACCAGCCTGACCAACATGGTGAAAACCCATCTCTACTAAAAATACAAAAATTATCTAGGTGTGGTGGCACGTGCCTGTAGTCCCTGCTACATCATCTGAGGCAGATGGGAGGCTGAGGCAGGAGAATCGCTTGAACCTGGGAGGCAGGGGTTGCAGTGAGCCTAGATCGTACTACCGCACTCCAGCCTGGGTGACAGAGTGAGA
>NW_012111919.1:0-1189 GCF_000951035.1 Colobus angolensis palliatus | reverse complement strand
GACAGAGTGAGACTCTGTCTCAAAAAAAAAAAAAAAAAAAGAAGAGGTAATAAAGGATGGATTTCGGTATCAGCTACAGAGAATGTTGATTCTTCTGTGCCTTCTGCTATGCTGATGATACAGCAAAGACAACAGGCTCCATCCTGCCTCCCTCAGTCCCTGGTGGCAGCTTGTCTCACACCCTCTGCGGTCCAGCCAATGCCTAAGGCCTTAGTAGCTCTTCTCACACGAAGTTTCCGGTCCCTGAAGAGGAGCCTGTGACCAGTCTCATTAAGTTCCAGCCAATCCACACGGCTCTCATGGCTCACGGTGCCAATGTTGTAGCCACCAATCAGATCCACTGTAGAATAAAGGAGACAGGGTTAAGAAGAGAGATTCCACACATGTACCTAGTGTGGCCAACACACATAATTTTGCTAGGAAGTCTAGGAAGCTGGGTCTCTTTTAGAATTGTAGAGGTTTTGTTTAACTACGTTGTTAACTCAAAAGGTCCAGACCCACAGAAATGTCGTCACTCTCTGGGACTTACGGAGTTACCTCAGAGCAGACTAGAACTATTGAGCAAGTGGCTTCTCCTACTCACCGAATCCCCTCGAAGGCAGCACTGAGCACATTAAAGATAAGCCTGATACAACACAGCAGTGAGACAAGGCTGATGAATAAATGACCTTGATGGTCATATGCTCTAAGAAGTTACCTGCAAATTTGAATGCCTACTGTGTAAGAGCACTGCAAGGGTAGATGGTGGGGAAGGCACGCAGACAAACCTCTGACTAAAGTTAGGCTGGTCACTGCAGAGGATGAATATTTTAGTTTGGTTTGAATCTTGTAGACAATATCAGAAACTATCACATTTAGAGCAGACCAATTAGGGTTGGCTGGGATGCTTTCAGGGAGTCTCTTGGTCAAAGCCTACTTATAAGTTTTAGTGATATCCATTATTAATGAACAACGTGCCTCACTTTGTTATATGTGCTTAAGCTAAGGACCAAATGTCTGCTGGTGTCTATAATTGTGAAGACCAATTTAAAAAACAATCTTCCTTTAATTAAAAAGTAAAATTGGCTGGGCATGGTGGCTCACACCTGCAGTCTCAGCACTTTGGGAGGCCGAGGTGGGCAGATCACCTGAGGTTAGGAGTTGGAGACCAGCCTGGCCAACGTGGTGAAACCCTGTCTCTACTAAAAAT
>NW_012111918.1:0-1889 GCF_000951035.1 Colobus angolensis palliatus | reverse complement strand
GCCTGTAGTCCCAGCTACTCCGGAGGCTGAGGCAGGAGAATGACGTGAACCCGGGAGGCGGAGCTTGCAGTGACCTAAGATCTGGCCACTGCACTCCAGCCCGGGGCGACAGAGCAAGACTCCATCTCAAAAAAAAAAAAAGTGTGGGCTAACATTGTGAGATGAATTCAAGCATCATAAAGCAGTTTCTCAGAAAGCTTCTTTCTCGTTTATATCGGAGGATATTTCCTTTCTTTCTGTAAGCTTCATTGCGCTAGGAAATATCTCCTTGCAGATTTCAAGAAAACAGTGTTGGCAAACTGATCACTGAAGAGAAACGTGTAACTCTGTGAGTTGCATTCACACATCACAATACAGCTTCTCAGAATGCTTCTTTCCAGTTTTCATCTGAGGATATATCCTTATCCCCCATAGCCCTCAATGTGCTCCCAAATACCACTTTGTAGATTCCACAAAAACAGTGTTAGCAAACTGCTTCATGAAGGGAAAGGTGTAACTCTTTGAGATGAATTCACACATCACAATGAAGTTTCTCAGAAAGCTTCTTTCTCGTTTTTAACTGACGATATTTCAGTACCAAATGCACTCCTGTATATCTCATTGCAGATTCTGTGAAATCAGTGTTAGCAAACACCTCAATGAAAGCAAAACTGTAACTCTGTGAGGTAAATTAACACACCACAAAGCAATTTCTGAGAAGGGTTCTCTCTAGATTTTATGTGAAGATATTTCATTGTACACCATGTGATTCAATGATATGCAAAATATCACTTCCGAGATTGCTCAAAAATAGTGGTAGCAAACTCCTCCATGAAAGAGTGGTGTAGCTTTGTGAGATGAATTCACGCATCATAAAGCAGTTTCTCAGAAAGCTTCTTTTTGGTTTTTATCTGAGGATATTTCCTGTGTCGGAGGAGTTTTCAAAATGATCCAAAATATCACTTCTGAGATTCCACACAAACAGTGCTAGCAAAATAGCTCCATGAAATACATGTGTAACTTTCTGAGATGAATTCACACATCACAAAGCAGTTTCTCAGAAAGTTGCATTCTGGTTTTTATCTGAGGATATTTCCTTTGGTGGTATAGTCTTCAAAGCTATCCACAATATTAGTTCTCAGATTCCTCAAAACAGGGCTAGCAAACAGCTCCATATAATACAGGTGTAACTCTGTGAGTTGAATTCACACATCAAAAAGCAATTTCTCAGAAACCTTCTTTTCAATTTTCATCTGAGGATATTTCATTTTCACCACAGACATCGATGCATCCCAAATATCACTTTGAAGAATACACAGAAAGAGTGGTAGCAAACTGCTTTATAAAGACTAAGGTGTAACTCTGTGATATGAATTAAACCATTGCAAAGAAGTTTTTCAGAAAGCTCCTTTCACGTTTTTAGTTGAGGATATTTCCTTTCTCAGTGCAGGCCTCAATGCGATGAAAGTATCCCTTCTCAGAGTCCCCAAAGACAGTGGTAACAGACTGCTCCATGAATTGAAAGTGTAAATCTATGAGATGATTTCACACATCAGATTGCAATTGCTCAGAAAGCTTCTTTCTAGTTTTCATGTGAGGATATTTCCTTCTTCACCATAGGCCTCAATATGCTCCTAAATACTACTTTGTTAATTCCACGAAAACAGTGTTAGTAAACTGCTTCATGGAGAGAAAAGTGTAACTCTGAGAGATAAATTCACACATCAAAAAGCACTTCCTCAGAAAGCTTCTCTCCAGGTTTATCTGGGATATTTCCTTCGTCTTCATAAGCTACATTGCACTAAGAAATATCCCATTGCAGATTTCAAGAAAACAGTGTTGGCAAACTGATCGATGAAAAGAAAAGTGTAACTCTGTGAGTTGCATTCACACATCACATTGCAGTTTCT
>NW_012111917.1:0-1571 GCF_000951035.1 Colobus angolensis palliatus | reverse complement strand
TAGCCAGGATGGTCTTGATCTCCTGACCTTGTGATCCGCCTGTCTCAGCCTCCCAAAGTGCTGGGATTACAGGCTTGAGCCACCGCACCCGGCCAGAAAAAATTCTTTAAAGAAAATAACTTAAGTACTCTAATCCAATTAATTAGAAGACTTGGAAACTCTGCTTCGGAAAAGATTTGATTCATGGGATCCGAAAGATTAAGGAAATGGTCCCACATATCTTGTCTGGATCTCTGATTTGACCTTTATGTTTCTTTTTATATTTTATCATTTTTTTTTTGAGACTTTTTTTTTTTTTTTTGAGACGGAGTCTCACTCTGTCGCCCAGGCTGGAGTACAGTGGCATGATCTCAGCTCACTGCAGCCTCCCCTTCCCAGGTTCAAGTGATTCTCGTGCCTCAGCCTCCCGAGTAGCTGGGTTTACAACTGCGAGCCACCATGCCTGGCTAATTTTCATACTTTTAGTAGAGGTGGAGTTTTGCCATGTTGCCCAGGCTGGTCTCAAACTCCTGGCCTCAAGTGATCCATGTGCCTCAGCCTCCAAAAGCACTGGGATTACAGGTGTGAGCCAACATGTCTGGCTACTTTTTGTATTTCTAATAGAGACAGGGTTTCACCATGTTGGCCAGGCTGGTCTCGAACTCCTGACGTCATGTGATCCACCCACCTCAGCCTCCCAAAGTGTTGGGATTACAGGCGTGAGCCCCTGCGCTTGGCCATGACCTTTACATTTCTTGTTACCAAAGCTATCTTTAAAAAGCCTCAACTTTACCTGCTATTTACAAAGGAACCTTTTGTCAGAAATGATGTCTCAGAAGCTAACTTAAAATAAATCTGCTGAATTTTAAGCTTCCTACACATAGTTATAAGCTCACTGAATGCTTCAGATACCATAAAATAGCGAATGTATTCATAGGCATAGTAATATAACTCAAAAATGTAACATCTTTAAAAATTAAAGATCCAGGGGTGAAATCTTTAAAAATTTTGCATCCAGGGGTGAAAAAACACATAAAATTATTTTATTTTTATTTATTTATTTATTTCTGGAGATGGAGTCTTGCTGTCACCCAGGCTGGAGTGCAGTGGTGTGATCTTGGCTCACTGCAACTTCTGCCTCCCAGGTTCAAGCAATTCTCCTGCCTCAGCTTCTCAAGTAGCTGGGACTACAGCTGTGCACCACCATGCCCAGCTAATTTTTGTATTTTTTTTTTTTTTTTAGTAGAGACGGGGTTTCACTATATGTTGGCCAGGCTGGTCTTGAACTCCTGACCTCAGGTGATCCGCCCACCTCGGCCTTCCAAAATGCTGGGATTATAGGCGTGAGCCACCATGCCCGGCCATAAAATTACTTTAAAAAAGAAAGGAACAATAAAATTTATCTGATGCCTTGTACCTTTGGTATTCAAAGTATTTTTTGTATATGATCTCATTTATTTTCTCAGATTTTAATTTTTTCAAGTTTGTCAAAACAACGTGTAAACTGCCTCCTAAAAACTCTTGAAAAATATATTTAAAATGTTGTAACTTTATGCATTAGTTTTATATTTTGTCAACTCTTTTTTTTTTTT
>NW_012111916.1:0-1681 GCF_000951035.1 Colobus angolensis palliatus | reverse complement strand
AAAATTAGCCGGGCCTGGGGGCGGGGTGGCGCATGCCTGTAATCCCAGCTACTCGGGAGGCTGAGGCAGGAAAATCACTTGAACCTGGGAGGCAGAGGTTGCGGTGAGCCGAGATCATGCCATTGCACTCCAGCCCGGGCAACAAGAGCAAAACTCCGTCTCAAAATAATAATAATAATAATATAAAATAAGAAAAGCAAAGCTCTTAAAAAATTTGTCCTACTGTGTTATTATAATAAGTGCTGAAGTTGACAGACTCTGTCATCTTAACTGTGTTAATGTTAGTGAAAAGAAATTAGCTGGGAGCAGTGGCGGGCGCCTATAGTCCCAACTACCCAGGAGGCTGAGGCAGGAGAATCACTTGAACCCAGGAGGCGGAGGTTGTAGTGAGCTGAGATGGCACCACTGCACTCCAGCCTGGGCGACAGAGCAAGACTCTGTCTCAAAAAAAAAAAAAAAAAAAAAAAAAGAAGCATTTTCTGCATCCTGCTGGTTGTGGAAGCATTTTCCCTGCAAAAAGCTGTTGAGATGCTTGAAGAAGTGGTAGTCGGTTGGCGAGAGGTCAGGTGAATAGGGCGGAGGAGGCAAAACTTCGTAGTACAATTTGTTCAACTTTTGAAGTGTTGTGTGACATGCGGTCGGGCGTTGCCATGGAGAAGAATGGGGCACTTTCTGTTGACCAATGCCGGCTGCAGGCATTGCAGTTTTTGGCACATCTCATCAATTTGCTGAACATATTTCTTAAATGTAGTGGTTTTGCCAGGATTCAGAAAGCTGTAGTGGATCACCACCAGTGACCATGACCTTCTTTTGGTACAAGCTTGGCTTTGGGAAGTGCTTTGGAGCTGCTTCTTGGTCCAGCCACTGGTCATCAGCAGTTGTCATATAAAATCCACTTTTTGTCTCACGTCACAACCTGATCAAGAAATGGTTGTTGTTGCGTAGAGTAAAAGAAGACATTTCAAAATGATGTTTTGTTTTTTTTTTAATTTTTGCTCAGCTCATGAGGCACCCACTTATCAAGCTTTTTCACCTTTCCAATTTGCTTCAAATGCTGAACATCCGTCCAATGTCCATGTTGAGTTCTTCGGGAATTTCTCGTGTAGTTTTAAGAGGGTCGGTTTTGATGATTTCTCTCAACTGGTCATTGTCAACTTCTAATGACTGGCGCCAGTGCGCTCCTTGTCTTTAAGGCTCTTGTCTCCTTTGCAAAACTGTTTTTTGAGACGGAGTCTTGCTCTGTCGCCCAGACAGGGTGGAAGCAGTGGCACAATCTCGGCTCATACAACCTCTGCCTGCCAGGTTCAAGTGATTCTCCTGCCTCAGTCTCCAATGTAGCTGGAATTACAACCGTGTACCACCATGCCCAGCTAATTTTTGTATTTTTAGTAGAGATGGGGGTTTCACCATGTTGGAAGGGCTGGTCTCGAACTCCTGACCTCAGGTGATCCGGCTGCCTCAGCCTCCCAGCGAGAACTACTTGAACCACCACTGCACCGTATGTTCATTAGCGGTTCCTGGGCCGAATGCACTGATGTTGCCAGTTGTCTCCGCTGCTTTACAACCCATTTTGAACTCGAATAAGCAAATACCTTGGGGCCGGGCGCGGTGGCTCACGCCTGTAATCCCAGCACTTTGGGAGGCTGAAGTGGGCAGATCACAAGGTCAGGAGATTGAGATC
>NW_012111915.1:0-1701 GCF_000951035.1 Colobus angolensis palliatus | reverse complement strand
CTGGGAGGCGGAGGTTGCGGTGAGCCGTGATCATGCCATTGCACTCCAGCCTGGGCAAACAAGAGTGAAACGCTGCCTAAAAAAATAAAAATAAAAATAAATAAATAAATAAATAAACTGTGTTCTTAACATTCCATCCAATGTAGAAAGAACAAACAGAGTTTGAGCTGGAAACTTTTCCCCCAAATCAAAATTGGGGCTCTTGGTTCTGTCCTTTTCCATGTTTGTTAAAACACATGGGTTGAAATTGTTGTTGGTAGTTATCCCTTTTTTTCTTTTCTAAGAGTACATAATTAAAGCAATTCCTCTCAACAAGTTTGTGGAAGACAGGAAATTTGGAAAGAGCATTCTGGTTTCTGAAGTTATCAGTGTTTGTTTTCTAAATAAGAAAATAATGCCCATGTGATGGTGCTTAAGATAAATGTACATTTGATTTTAAAAAGAGGTGATAGAGAGTGGTCCATGCCATGTTTAAAAGTTATTCATCCATTCCACAAACATGGATCAGCCCCTACAGAGGGCCAGGAATTTTCCTAGGACTCTTGTTTGAGGAAACACAAAAATCAATGGCATTGTGTTTGCTTTCAAGGAATTTGTAGGGAATTGAGAAGTCAGTAAGGGCAACCAAGACACTGCACTAGAGGGCATTTAGAGACAACAGGGAATTAGTAGTCAGTTTATTTGGAAATAGCAGTGGCCTTCAAAGGTTCCCCAGAGAATGTGATTTCTGAGTCAAGTCCTGGAAAATGAGTCCACAGATAGACGCTGAGAATAGGGTGGCCAGGGAGTGGCACAGTGCATTCTGGGATACAGGAACTGAAACCTGCGCTGCAGACTCCTCAGTAGAGGACTGCAGTGTGAATAGCATGGACTGAAATGAAAGAGGAGAGACAGGCAATTGAGATGGTAGAGAACCTCATGGGCAATTGAGATGGTAGAGAACCTCATGGGCCATACTAAGGAAACTGGGTTTTATCTTGTAGGCAATGGAACACTATTAAACATTTAAAACATTTAAAACATTTTAGGGAGTTTATTCCAGCAGCAGTTTTGAGGATGGTGAAAGAGTGGAAGCATGAACCTCGGGGGAGACCATGGCACTACCCTAGGGCAGAGAACAGCTGCCCTCCTATAGGGAATCTTGATGGTTAGATAATTATGCATGGATGTGTCATACTCTGATGACTTTAACACTTTTACAGGTGTGGTCTGGCTGGTGGCAGTCATCGTAGGATCACCCATGTGGCACGTGCAACAACTTGAGGTAGACTCCAGCTGAGATGGATCATCATATTGTTGAACTATTTTCTCACCCCTCTTAATTGTAATGATTTTCCTTCCTGCATGAGCAATACAGCAAATTTGTATGACCTCAGCTATTTCACTGGAGGTCTTTCAAGTGGAATAAAATTATTTTTTAAGGTTCATTTTCTCTGTTTTACCTAGCTCTTCCTGATATATTGTTAGGACTCTAATGCTTAAAATACAATTTTCAAAAAATACACAGGTCAGTTTCTACATTTTCCTGCAAGCTGAGCATGCTTTTCCCAGTGTCCCCAAATGTTTTGTTACATTTTAAGAGTTGAATGATTGCTGTAAGTTTTGCTTTTATTTTTAAGTCACGTAAAAAACTTGTAATAAATTATCTACTTAGTTAACTCTCATAAGTCTTTTCTTACCTGCCACCTATTCATTGACACA
>NW_012111914.1:0-1437 GCF_000951035.1 Colobus angolensis palliatus | reverse complement strand
CTGCAGTGAGCTGAGATCAGGCCACTGCACTCCAGCCGGGGCAATAAGAGCAAAACTCTGTCTTAAAAAAAAAAATACCACCTATGGGCCTGGCACCTGGGTCTGGGGTCTCAGAGGAAGTGAAGGCTCAGAGGAGAGGAAGGGAGGTGAGCTTGGAGATGGGACATTGGGAAGAAGAACAACAGGGCTTGGAAGAGAGAGATGGGAGTCCGGGGAGACAGGGTCTGGCTGCAGTCTGGGAAGTGGCCACCAGAGGGCGATTCAGGCCTGGCTCAACAGCCCCCAGGGCCAGGCTCCAGGCTGGCTCCAAGACGCTGGGCTCTTGGTCCCAGAACCTGGCTCTCCCTCAAGCCCCACTCTCACGACCCAGGACCTGCACAGGCTCTTGTGCCGACCTCATCCTCCAAGGCTCCCTCTCCCACCACTCTGGCCCCAGGCTCTTACCCTGAGGCTCCGGACCTACCCTTGTACCCCTGCACTCTGGCGCTATGGTGGGATCCCCAGTCTTGCCCTCCAGCCCCCAGCTGGGCCCCGCTCGGAACGGGGGCCTCAAGGGGCTGCAGCCCACATCCCTGGGCTCCCTTGTAAGCTCCCCCTCCTGGCTGTCAGCTCAGACTTGCTTCCCCGCAGGGGGATCAGCACTCAATTCAAGGTGACCCTTGGATGAGGTCCTGCAGCCAGGAAGGGAGCACAGGGACCTGGGAATTTTCCATTTCTCATCCAAGCTCTGGGTGCAGAACGTGCTGACAGGTAGAGCAACTAAGGAGGTGACCAGGCCTGAGTGAGCAGGATGGGGTGGGTGGGGGAAGGGAATCTGGGACTCCTGGGGCGGTGGGAGAGAAGTTGAAGGCGGGGTGGTGGGTCTGCCAGCAGGCGGGTCGAAGTAATTTTCAAGCTATTTCAATCAGCAACACCTGAGTGGATATGGAGCCACCACAGAAAACCCAATACCCCCCCACCACATTACACAGACTCACAGAGACCAAAGGGGGTGGATACATAGGGATAGAAACATGGGCCCTGCTTGGTGGAGACTCAGGGGTAAAGATGTCAAGTAAGGTGTTTGTTCTTGCCAGAGATAAAGGAATAATACAACAATAAACGTTTGCTGGCCAATAGGTGACTGTCTTCTGTTTGTCTAGCGCCTGAGAGTTTCTAACAGCACTTTCCACTGGGGCTTTTTTTTTTTTTTTTAAGGCGAAGTCTTGCTCTTGTCGCCCAGGCTAGAGTACAATGGTGCGATTTCGGCTCACTGGAACCTCCGCCTCCCGGGTTCAAGCGATTATCCTGCCTCAGCCTCCAGAGTAGCTGAGATTACAGGCATGCGCCACCACGCCCAGCTAATTTTTGTATTTTTAGTAGAGATGGGGTTTCACCATGTTGGCCAGGCTGGTCTCCAACTCCTGACCTCGTGATCCGCCCACCTCAACCTCCCAA
>NW_012111913.1:0-1356 GCF_000951035.1 Colobus angolensis palliatus | reverse complement strand
CAACTCATCAAATATTCACTGTCATTTATACAAGTATTTGCCTGTTTTCCTCCTGATCTACTTAAACAGTACCAAACTTTTTTTTTTTTTTTTTTTGAGATAAGGTCTCACTCCGTCACCCAGGCTGGAGTGCAGTGGTGTGATCTCAGCTCACTGCAACCTCCACCTCCTGGGCTCAAGCAATTCTCCCACCTCAGTCTCCCAAGTAGCTGAAAATACAGGCATGCCTCACCACACCTGGCTAATTTTTTGTATTTTTAGTAGAGATGGGGTTTCACCATGTTGCCCAGGCTGGTGTCAAACTCCTAAGCTCAAGCGATCCGCCTACCTCGGCCTCCCAAAGTGCTGGGATTACAGGTGTGAGCCACCATGCCTGCCCAGCAGGACCAAATTTAACAAAACAATTCCTAGGAAAGAAGATTGAGTGTAGAGCAGATAAATTTTTCCAAAGCTGAACTTCTACCACATTCTGAACAGTACTTCCAGAGGGTTAAGTTTTTGCTAAGGACCTCAATTGGGGGTCAGTGCCAGGTTGGGATGTGCTGTGTGGTAGAAGGAAGAGTCTAGTATCTATAGCTGGACTTTATTTCTGGCTTTCCCCTCTGTGCCAGAACCCTTCCATTTCTTGGTTCTTGGTTTTGGTACAAAAGCTGCCGCCACTAACTTCCTTTCTTTCCACCTCCCCACATCCAGTCTTTTCTAATCTAACAGAAATGTGGAAAAAAGTCTTTTCCTCTTAATTTGAGCCAAAGCACAATTAGAACTTTTAGTAGTAACTTTTACCTAGAAAATGAATGGAAAATGAAAACACAAAGGTCTGAAAGAGGCCAGATGTCTGATCTGGATCCAGGTGAGTCTGGCTTGCACATATTATGGGACACTGTAGTACCTTTTCCTCATTTCAAGCCTGTTGGGGTATCTTGTCTAAAAGTACTCCTTTTTCAGGTCTAGGACAGGGGTTGGCATACTATGGCCATGGGCCAGTTCTGGCTTGCTGCCTGTTTTTGTAAAGCTCTGTTGGAACACAGCCACCTGATTTGTTTACATATTGTCTGTGGCTGCTTTTGTGCTACAACAGGAGAGTCAAGTAGTTGCAACAGGGACTGGATAGGCCACAAAGGGAAAAATATCGACTATCTGGCCCTTTTTTTTTTTTTTTTTTTTTTTTATGGAGTCTTGCTCTGTCGCCCAGGCTGGAGTGCAGTGGTGCGATCTCAGCTTACTGCAAGCTCTGCCTCCTGGGTTCATGCCATTCTCCTGCCTCAGCCTCCTTAGTAGCTGGGACTACAGGTGCCCACCACCACGCCCAGCTAATTTTTTTGTATTTTTATTAGAGACGGGGTTTCACTGTGTTAA
>NW_012111912.1:0-1249 GCF_000951035.1 Colobus angolensis palliatus | reverse complement strand
GATCTCAGCTCACTGCAAGCTCCGCCTCCCGGGTTCCAGCAATTCTCCTGCCTCAGCCTCCTGAGTAGCTGGGTCTACAGGCACGTGCCACTACATCTGGCTAATTTTTTGTATTTTTGGTAGAAATAGGGTTTCACCATGTTGGCCAGGCTGGTCTCTAACTCCTGACTTCAGGTGATCCACCCACCTCGGCCTCCCAAAGTGTTGGGATTACAGGCGTGAGCCACTGAGCCTGGCCAAAAGTTTTTTTGTAGAGATGGAGTCTTGCTGTGTTGCCCAGGCTTGTCTCAAACTCCTGGCCTCAAGCTATCCTCTCACCTCAGCCTCCTGAGTTGCTGGGATTACAGGCCATAATGCTCGGCTGTGTCTCTTCCACGTATGGTATGTTTGGGTTTTTTCTTTATCATGTCTGACAATCTTAATTTTTTTTGTAATTACTAATATAGTTAGGTTTATATCTATGATACAATTATTCATTTTTTATTTTACTCACCTGTTTTATATTCTTTTTTCTCCTCTCTGACTTTTTTCCAATTTTTACAATTATTCTATTTTTCCTTCTATTTGCTTGTAAGTTATATATTCTCTTATTAGCCTTTTAAACGTTACCCTAGAGAATACAGCACTTTTTTTTTTTTTTTGAAACAGAGTCTTGCTCTTGTTGTCCAGGTGACAATGGTGCAATGGTGTGATCTCGGCTCACTGCAACTTGAACCGCCTTCTGGGTTCAAGCAATTCTCCTGCCCCAGCCTCCCGAGTAGCTGTGATTACAGGCACTCGCCACCACACCTGGCTAATTTTTTGTATTTTTAGTAGAGATGGGGTTTCACCACATTGCCCAGGCTGATCTTGAACTCCTGACCTTAAGTGATCCACCTGCCTTGGCCCCCCAAAGTGCTGGGATTACAGGTGTGAGCCACTGTGCCTGGCTGTTATAGCAGTTTTAAAATCTTATACTCTGATGATGAATTTGTTTATTTTTCCTGTTAAATATGCCAATTTTTGTTTCACTTATTCCAACTTGCGTTCTTTAGGGCCTCTAGATTTAGGATGTTGATACATTCTTGGTGGATTGACCCCTTTGTTTTGGTGAAAAGTCCTTCTTTTCCCCTAGTAATGGTTCTTGCCTTAAATCTTATCTGGTATTAGCATAATTGTACCTGCTCTTTCCATCTTGTGTTTGTCTACTAGCCCTTTTCTCATCCCTTTTTTTCAACCTGTTTGTGATCTTAAATTTGCATTAAAGTTG
>NW_012111911.1:0-1354 GCF_000951035.1 Colobus angolensis palliatus | reverse complement strand
GGAGAATGGCGTAAACCCGGGAGGCGGAGCTTGCAGTGAGCTGAGATCCAGCCACTGCACTCCAGCCTGGGCGACAGAGCCAGACTCCATCTCCAAAAAAAAAAAAAAAAATTAAGTCTTCCAGTCATGAACATGGGATTTCTTTACCATTAATTAGATCTTCTTTAACTTTTTTCAGCATTGTTTTGTGGTTTTCAGAGTATAAGTTTTGCCCTTCTTTTGTTGAATGTATTCCTGTTTTATTATTTTTGATGCTGTTCTACATGGAATAATTTCTTTCTTTTTTTTTTTTTTTTTGAGACAGGGTCTTACTCCAGTCACCGAGGGTGGAGTGCAATGGTGTGATCACGGCTCATTGCAGCCTCGACTTCCAAAGCTCAGATGATCCTCCCACACCAGCCTCCTGAGTAGCTGGGACTACAGGTGGGCATCACCACACTTGGCTAATTTTTTGTCTTTTTATTAGAGACAGGTTTTTGCCATATTGTCCAGGCTGGTCTCGAACTTCTGGGCCCAAGTGATCTGCCTGCCTTGGCCTCCCAAAAGTGCTGGGATTACAGGTGTGAGCCACTGCATCCAGTCATAAATGGAATAATTTCTTAATTTCATTTTAGATTATACTTTGCTAGTATACAGAAATGCAATAGATTTTTTCATATCGATCTTGTATTCTGCAACCTTGAACTCATCTACTACATTGTGTTTTATTTACTTACATTTGAACCAGAAAATACTGCATTCCTCAAAGAGTTCATAATTGTGAAATGCTACCATTTTGGAAGTAAAGGGCACAGAAAAATAAATTTTCAATTTATATGTGCCTTTCAAACCAAATTTTTTATATCTGCTATCTTTTTTTCAGAGAAAGTCATTGGTTTCTCAAGTGATTGAAAGCAACAGAGTTTAGATAGTCATGCTAAAAAAGTAAATAGTACTTGTAAATTTGTTTTTTCACTATTTTAAACAAAATGAACAGTTTTGCACTTACCTGCCAAATTTACTTATGAAATCAGCAATTTATCAATGGTTTGGTTTATCAGGATTCTTGTATATATCTAATAAGTTACTTGCTTATGATTTTAGACAGCTGTAGCTAGAATCAGATTGCTCCAGTTAACATGTCAAGATTTATATCAAGCACAACTTTTTGCTTTTTGTAGCTTTTTTTAACTTTTCAAATTAAACAAGTTATTATTTTCTTTTTTTTCTTTTTCTTTTTTTTTTTTTTGAGATGGAGTTTCACTCTCTCACCAGGCTGGAGTACAATGGATCTCTGCTCACTGCAACCTCCACCTCCTCAGTTCAAGTGCTTCTCCTGCCTCAGCCTCCCAAGTAGCTGGGACTATAGGCACGC
>NW_012111910.1:0-1174 GCF_000951035.1 Colobus angolensis palliatus | reverse complement strand
AAAAAAAAAAAAAAAAAAAAGCATATGATTATTATAGGCAATAACTATAACAATACTGCTGAGTTTATAGCATATAAGAGGTACATTGGCTCAAAGTTGCTATATAACACTGGAATTAAGTAAAAATTATTAAACCAAAGTAGATTGTAAAGAGTGAAAATGATCGATTATTATAATCCCCAAAGGTACTTGGGGGGCTGAGATAGAAGTATTGCTTGAGGCTAGTAGTTTGAGACTAGCCCAAGCAACACAATGAGACTCTGTTGATACAGTTTGGATATATGTCCCTGCCCAAATCTCATGTTGAATTGTAATTCCCAAAGTTGGAGGTGGGTCCTACTGGGAGGTGAATGGATCATGGGGGCAGATTTCTCATGAATGGGTAGTACCATCCTCTTGGTGCTGTCCTTGTGACAGTGAGTAAGTTCTTGTGAGATCTCATTTAAAAGTGTGTGGTACTGACCCTTGCTCTTTTACTCCTGCTTTCGCTATGTGATATGCATTTGTCTTCTGCCATGATTGTAAGCTTCCTGAAGGCTTCCCAGAAGCAGATGCCTCTATGCTTCCTGTACAACCTGCAGAACTGTGAGCCAATTAAACCTCTCATAAATTATTGACTCTCAGGTATTTGAAAGCAATGCAAGAATGGACTAATACAACTGTCTCTAAAAAAATTTAAGCAAAATTACCCAAGTGTGATGACACATGCCTGTAGTCCCAGCTACTTGACAGGCAAAGGTGAGAGGGCTGATTGAGCCCAGGAGTTTGAGGCTGCAATAAGCTACGACCATGCCGTTGTCTCTTAAAAAACTAAGCCCCAGAGAGGCCGGGAACGGTGGCTCACACCGGTAGTCCCAGCACTTTGGGAGGCCATGGCGGGCAGATCATGAGGTCAGGAGATGGAGACAATCCAGGCTAACATGGTGAAATCCCGTGTCTACTAAAAATACAAAAAATTAACCGGGCGTGGTGGCAGGTACCTATAGTCTCAGCTACTTGGGAGGCTGAGGCAGGAGAATGGCGTGAAGCCGGGAGGCGGAGCTTGCTGTGAGCCGAGATCGTTCCACTGCACTACAGCCTGGGCAACAGAGTGAGACTGTCTCAAAAAACAAAAAAACAAAAACAAAGGAAAAAAAAAAAAAAACCAGCCCCAGAGAAACCACTACAACAAAAA
>NW_012111909.1:0-1446 GCF_000951035.1 Colobus angolensis palliatus | reverse complement strand
GTTTTGTTGTTGTTGTTGTTTTTGAGACGGAGCCTCTGTCTGTCACCCAGGCTGGAGGGTAATGGCGTGATCTCGGCTCACTGCAACCTCCACCTCCCAGGTTCAAGCCATTCTCCTGCCTCAGCCTCCCAAGCAGCTGGGAATACAGGTGCATGCCACCACAACTGGCTAATTTTTTGTAATTTCAATAGAGATGAGGTTTCACTGTGTTAGCCAGGATGGTCTCAATCTCCTGACTTCGTGACCCGCCCACCTCTGCCTCCCAAAGTGCTGGGATTACAGGTGTGAGCCTCTGTGACCTGCCCAGGTTGCTATTTTTAAAAATTTTAGTAACTTGTGCAAACAAGGTTGATACATTTTGACTTGATTTTTGTACATGGTGTCAGATAAGGGTCCAACTTTATTCTTTTCATATAGAAGTTCAATTGTCCTGGCACCATATGTTGAAAAGACTATTCTTTCCCCCAGTGAATGGTTTTAACACCCTTATCAAAAATCAGTTAGCCACAGATGGCTGCATTCATATCTGGCCTTTCAATTTTATTTCATTCATCTATATGTCTATACTTATGCCAATACCACACTGTTTTGATTTTTGTACCTTTATAGTAATTTTAGAAATTGAGAAAAATGACCTCCAACTTTCATCATCTTTTTCAAGATTGTGTTAGCTATTCAGGGCCCCTTGTAGTTTCATATAAATTTGAAGACTAAAAAAAATTTGAGGATTAGCCTTCCCATTTCTGTAAGAAAATACCTGTTGGAATTTGACATGGATTGCATTAAATCTGTAGATCATTTGAGATAGTACTGTGTTTTAAAAAATATTAAGCCTTCATATCAATTAACATGGAATGCTTTCTGTGTATTTAGGTTTTCTTAAACTTATTTCAGCAAGGTTTCCTAGTTTCAGTATACAAGTTTTTCAACTCCTTGGTTAAATTTATTTTTAGGTATTTTATTCTTTTAGATGCCATTTTAATGGAATTTCTTTCCAAATCACCTTTCTGGATTCTGTTGAATAGAAATACAAGTGATTTTGTGTATTGACATTGTACCCCACAATTTGGCTGAATTTGATTATTAGCTCCAATAGTTTTTTTTTTTTTTGTGGATTCTTTGGGATTTTTAAATATATGGGATCATGTCATCTGGGAATAGAGGTAGTTTTATTTCTTCTTCTTTTTTTTTGTGAGATGGAGTCTCACTCTGTTGCCCAGGCTGGAGTGCAGTGGCTCCATCTTGACTCACTGCAGCCTCTGCCTCCTGAGTTCAAGCAATTCTCCTGCCTCAGCCTCCTGAGCAGCTGGGATTATAGGCACCTGCCACCACGCCTGGCTTATTTTTGTACTTTTTTTTTTAGTAGAGATGGGGTTTCACCATGTTGATCAGGCTGGTCTTAAACTCCTAGCTTCAAGTGATTCACCTGCCTCAGCCTCCCAAAGT
>NW_012111908.1:29603-30511 GCF_000951035.1 Colobus angolensis palliatus | reverse complement strand
ATAAAGACTCTGTCTCCAAATACAGTCATATTGGAAGTTAGGGCTTCAGTATATAAATTGGGGTTGAGGGGATGGGGTGAGACAATTCAGTCCCTAACAGCCTGGAAATATGAAATACTATTCCCATTCAAATTGTATTGGCTAGAACAGGTCACATGGCTCCACTAATTACAAGATGGGCTGGAAAGCTTCATCTTCACTTGTGCCAGGGAGGAAAGGAGAACCAGGTATGAGTGAGCACCAGCAATTTTTACCTCACAAGAATATGATGAAACGATTTAAGAATATGTATGATTGGGCACAGTTTTCCCACTCCTAGAATGAGAGCAGTGAAAGAAAAATGATGAGGGGAATTGACAAAGAGCCTTATTTGGAGAGACCATGTGGACAGAAGCACAAACAGACAGCATCCAGAGATATACCCCCGTACCCCACCTCCTCTAAGCAGCAACCCCCAGCACCAGGGAGACAAACAGAACCTGACTCAGTGCTACAGATAGTCAGATACTCCAGACTCCATTAGAGCTCTACGTGGCCAGAGCTGAGGAGTCACACTAGTCATCCTTCCCTCTGGCATCTGGGCAGGACCTTTGATCAACAGCAGCCAGCACACTGCCCGGTGACCATCCACAGGACTGATGCCCACGGGAACCCCCAGACTTAGTCATTATCCAACAACTCCAGTGGACAATCTCCCTCCACACACATTCACATCTTCTCAGAGATCCAGAGGCAGAGTAGGGATGGTGTAGGAGGGTGGTACCCAGTTCATGGAACTCTGTTATGGCAACAGAAAATAGATGAAGACAGGTCAGTACTCTTTAAATCTTTCTAGGTGGAGGGAAAGAAGCTTCATCAGCCATCCTCCTCTCCTGCGGGATTGAAAAAAAACAGCACTAGGCCAGGCG
>NW_012111908.1:25976-27223 GCF_000951035.1 Colobus angolensis palliatus | reverse complement strand
AAAAAATACAAAAAAACTAGCCAGGCGAGGTGGCGGGCGCCTATAGTCCCAGCTACTTGGGAGGCTGAGGCAGGAGAATGGCGTAAACCCAGGAGGCAGAGCTTGCAGTGAGCTGAGATCCGGCCAGTGCACTCCAGCCTGGGTGACAGAGCGAGACTCCGTCTCAAAAAAAAAAAAAGAAATTAGAAAATAAAACCCTAGCTCTAGAATCCTCAAACTTGCAGAAGCTGGCAGTTGGGTGAGATCATAGCCGAAGATTCCAGAAAAAGTTGTTACAGGCCGGGCGCAGTGGCTCATGCCTGTAATCCCAGCACTTTGGGAGGCCAAGGCGGGCAGATCACGAGGGCAGGAGATCGAGACCACCCTGGCTAACACGGTGAAACCCCATCTCTACTAAAAAATAAGCCGGGCGTGGTGACAGGCGCCTGTAGTCGCAGCTACTCGGGAGGCTGAGGCAGAAGAATGGCATGAACCCGGGAGGTGGAGCTTGCAGTGAGCCGAGATGGCACCACTGCACTCCAGCCTGGGCGACAGAGTGAGACTCCGTCTTAAAAAAAAAAGAAAAAAAAGAAAAAAGAAAAAGAAAAAGTTGTTTCAATCATCTTTTCACTAACTTCTAAAAGTCTGCCATCTTTCCCATCTCTCTCATCTTCGCAGGTCCTTCTATTTATATATTATTATATAAAATTATAATGCTTGGCAGTATAACTTTATCACTTCAATATAACCTGCTCTAATATACAGACCCATGTTTTCTACTTGCTCGTTGCTGTTGTTGTTCAGAGAAGGATCACTGGGACTGGGGCAATCAGAGGAGACCTCATGAGGACTGGAAAATAATATTTCTTCAAGTTTAAGCTCAAGTGTCAACAAGGGACAGCACGCCAAATAGAAGGAATGATATGAGCAAAGGTGGTGTGGAGGTAGGGAAGTTCTAGACGTGCCCTATGTAAAATATCACTTGTGCATCCACACACACAAGTAGAAAGAGAGATAGACACGCCCACAATCACGAAACATTCACTCTATCCCCTTACTCTGCTTTATTCTTTCTCACAACATTTACTATTACCTGATTCATATGTATTTGTGTGATTACTGTCTCTTTCCAGGGCAAGCTCCACGACAGCAAGAACTTCATTTCATTCACTGCTGTGTCCTTAGTGACTGGTTTGGTGCCTGGCACATTGCAGCTTCTAGATAAGCATGGATGGATGGATGGATGGATGGATGGATGGATGGATGGA
>NW_012111908.1:20574-21845 GCF_000951035.1 Colobus angolensis palliatus | reverse complement strand
ATTTTATGCCTATGAATTTGATCAGAATCATCTTTTTTACAACTGGGAGACATGACACAGAGATGCAGCTTTCATGCTGGCTGGGAGTGAACATGATTACCAGGGGATAGATAATTGTCGTTTCACTAATCAATGTTGATTTTCATTACCATTTTGTCTTGAATTATGCTGATGATAAAGTAATGGTTCTCTGATTCCCTTCGCAGGATGTGCGACAGGGGCGTGGCTCACCTGTATGGTCGCCCCTGAGCTCAAACCCCTGAGAGAAGGGGGAGGATGTCAATGGACAGATGCTAGGTCCTAAGTGGGTGTGTGTTACTGTGCTTTTTTAGCCTTGCTGCTCAGGAACAGCTAAGTGTTAACCCCGCCAGATTCTTGTCCAGCGTCCTGGATAAATCAGGTCACATGAACTGTTTGAACGGTGATGAATGCAGAGACTTTATTGAGCCGTGGAGGTGGCTTCCAGCAGGATGTGGAGCTGAAGTGGGAAGGTGGAGGTCGGGGAGATAATCTTCCCCTGAAGTTTGGCCATTCTTGGCTGAACTCCTCTGGATGTTCAGACACCTTTTGCCTCCTCTGCTGTGCTGCCCTGTTGTACTCTGCCACTCTCCACCACTGTGTTCCTCTGCTCCACTTGGCATTCAGCCACTTGTGTGTGTGCCCACTAAAGTCTCAGGTTTATATGGGCACATAATTGGGGGCATTGCAGGCCAGAGTGGTCTTGGAAAATGCAACATTCGGGTGCCAAAACAGGAGGGCCTGTTCTCACTTAGATCTGCGAGCACAGGCCTGAAGATGGAGCCCTCACAAGGGACCCTATTATTCTCTACCCTGCCTTCCCTGTCCCCTCCCATGTCATTTTCCCCTCTGAAGAGGCACATCTAACTGCCATTAGAATATACATGACCACTGGTATTAGCTACTTTCTGCCGATAGGGGGCATTGTTTTGAGAAAAACAGCAGTCAGATTCGTCCCAGATGTCTACTTAAGGGTTCTTGACAAAGGGGAGTCATTGTCCGGGGCCTCAGTTGCCTACCTTTTTGGAGTGTGATGGCCTCTAGGTGAGAGAAAGAAAAAAAACTTCTGTAAGGTTAGATACGCAGGGGTAAAACGTGTATTATACTAGTAAAGAATTTAGCGCCAAAGATTTCAGAAATAAAAAGTGAAATATATTAATTATTCTAAAAACACGACTGTGCCCCGTGCTTATAGAACAGAACAAAGGTAAGAACAGCAGCACAAACAAGACTATAAAGAGAATATTCATGGA
>NW_012111908.1:14982-16545 GCF_000951035.1 Colobus angolensis palliatus | reverse complement strand
ATGTTGAGTGCATTTTTCTGCCTACCAAAATTCTTTTTGTATTGCCTTGGAAATCCTAGGAAGACACCTAAAAAAATACTACATTCAAATGCATTAGCCGGAATTTTAGATTTTAAAAGGTCAAGAACTTAGTAAGTGAGCAAAGGCAAAATCTTGTCTTTGCTTCTATTTAGTAATCTGGCCATTTCAAAAAGCATGGCAATTATGCCAAGCCATTGAAAAAATGTGGTTTTAATTTTATCTCATTTCAAATGTTTTCTCTAATTGTTACTTTATCATGTTAATCTAAGGGAAACTATCTACATATTCAGTCATGCAGGAAAGAAACATTTATATTATAGCCAGGTGCAGTGGCTCACACCTGTAATCCCAGTATTTTGGGAGGCCAAGGCGGGCAGATCACTTGAGGTCAGAAGTTTGAGACCGGGCTGGCCAACATGGTAAAACTGCATCTCTACTAAAAATACAAAAGTTAGCCAGGTGTGGTGGTGTGCACCTGTAGTTTCAGCCACTCTGGAGGCTGAAGCAGAAGAACTGCTTGAGCCTAGGAGATGGAGGTTGCAGTGAGTCGAGATCACACAACTGCATCCTAGCCTGGGCGACAGAGTGAGACTCTATTTCCAAAACCAAACAACAAAAAAAGAAATGTATGCATATGCATATAGGTGTTTAAAGTTCAGTATTGTATTACAGTATAGTAGAATTCCTCTAAAATTATCAGAGGATAAGTTCATTATTAATAAATTTCTTAGGCTTTCAGGATTTTTCAACTTTAAAAACAATTAGGTATGCTTTTTCATGATAATGTTAATTCTAGGAGGGTACCCACTGGTCTCCGTGGTAATTTCTGTAATGGTGGTAAAACTGGGCAACCAGAATAGTGCACACATGCTGATTTAATCAGAGTAAGTTCAGCCTTCTTGGTGGACTATTGATATCTCAGAGGCTGATCATTCACTATAGCTTACTAAATATTGCTCCATGATGCCAGTGAGCCCTTTCAGCCCAATTTTCTTTCTCCTGCCATTGACGTAGTCATGTTGTTGTCTTCTCCGTTTATCTTAATCTAGCTCAAATGAGAGGTAATTATTTCTTGCAGGAATAAGAACCTCTTTTATTCCTCTGCCATGGGATCCTCCTGCCCTCTCTACTACAAGCAACATGCAAGAGGCAGGAATGATGACAATATGCAAATATATTTTCTGTCGTGTGGCCACTATAAGTACTTACAACATGACCCAATTAGAATTCACTTCCAGGTCAGCAGGAGTGTTTTTCTATGATGTATCTCTTCCTCTTAAAAACACCTCTAATTAAGTTCAGCCCAATCAGGATAAATGTGTCTTTTGATAAACACAAAGTCAACACATGAGTAACCAAATTTTATGAGAGATTTCTCACCACATTCACACATATTTTTACACTCAAAAAGAATTGCACAGTAGGTATGCAACAGACTGAAAATCCTGGGGATTATCTTATAATTTTGCCTACCGTCTCAACAGATTTTTTAAACAGTCTTTTAGTTGCTTTTGTTATCTAAGTCAACAAAGATATCATCTG
>NW_012111908.1:13472-14082 GCF_000951035.1 Colobus angolensis palliatus | reverse complement strand
TGTTAATTTTTATTAAAAATGACTGTTAAATTTTTTTTGTTGTTGTTTGAAGGGTTGTTATTGTTGTACTCAAGGGTGTTATCTCTGGAGACAAAGTTTCTTGTGTTTTATTATTGGCTCTGCTGTTGTCAGCCAGTCATTTCTCTTGGTGCCTCTGTTACTTCCTCTGTAAAATGAAAATAGCAATAATACCAACATTATTAAGTTACTATGAGAATTAAATTCATTACAGACATATATTGTGTTATGGTAAGTGCTCAATACAAGTTAGCTATTATTAATAAGATATGTGTATGCTGAATTACATTAATATATGCATTTTGTTTGCTTGCTTGAGACAGAGTTTTGCTCTGTGGCCAGGCTGGAGTGCAGTGGCGTGATCTCGGCTAACTGCAACCTCCGCCTGCCAGGTTCAAGCAATTCTCCTCCCTCAGCCTCCCAAGGAGCTGGGACTACGGGCCGAGCCACCATGCCCATCTAAGTTTTGTATTTTTGGTAGGGACAGGTTTTCTCCGTGTTGGCCAGGATAGTCTCGATCTCTTGACCTCGTGATCCACCCGCCTTGGCATCCCAAAGTGCTGGGATTACAGGTGTGAGCCACTGTGCCTGG
>NW_012111908.1:6639-9137 GCF_000951035.1 Colobus angolensis palliatus | reverse complement strand
CAGAAATATTTCCTAATGTATTCTCTAATCCTGAGAAAAGAGAATGGCATAAGATCCACACCACCAGTGTATCTATAATACTTTTCTGGATGATAAAGTATAAAATTAAGGGCATAAACACAAATGTGCACACTTTTCAGTGCTCTGTTTGCATCATACAGAATCAGTTATGTATATTTTTCAGGTGGAAAAGATATGTTGAGTTGGAAGTTACCTCCATGATTTGTGATTTTTAGTAACGATTTTAAATAATCTGTCTTTAACACCCTAATAGCAAGTATCTCCTAATATAGTTTTTAGAAGTTTTTGTGTAATAAATGCCATCTTGTTTAAATCAGCATTTTCTAAACAGTGTCCTGCATAGAGCTAATGGAGAATACAGACGGAAACTCGACACTACATGTTCTTCTTTTTCACTAAGGATCCCAGCTTTTCCCCAATAGGAATCTTGAGTATCCACACCTTCCCGTGTTCAGCACCACAAGGGGAACATTTTTAATACTGCAGACCATAAATTCCTGGTGAGAATTTTGCATGGCATATAAGAAGCCATGATGTAGAGAATGTAGAGAAAGCTATGGTATATAGGAAATAAATATTTTTCAGAGACCTTGACTATCATAAAAAATTTAAAACATATCTAAAACAAACTTATTAGGGAGAAAAAACAAGTAGAGAGATTAAGGTTTGCAAGTACTGAATACATGGCATTCCAGGAGGCAGAGTGGACATAGCTCTTTATACGAGACATGTTTAGCTGGAAAAAAAGTCATTTTTTTCCTTT
Organism: Colobus angolensis palliatus; assembly: GCF_000951035.1. Classification (NCBI taxonomy): domain Eukaryota; kingdom Metazoa; phylum Chordata; class Mammalia; order Primates; family Cercopithecidae; genus Colobus; species Colobus angolensis. Next base: position 8,353 of record NW_012111908.1, on the reverse strand, counting down.
CTTCTCCTTCTCTGAAAATTCACTTCAGATGAGATTCTCTGGACAAATTACATCTGGATCTGGAGAATATGCCTTAAAAGTGTCAGCACCACATGTTTACCTGCTACCACCACACCCACAGGCAGAAGGACCAAGAGCTGCAAAAAAAGTCCACCCATTTCTGTTTTTTATATTAAAAAAAAAGACTCAGGAATGATGAGCTGTTCCATGGAAATAAAAGTAAAAGCTTCTTTCCTGTCCTCAGGTGACCTCCCTTTTAACAGACTCCATCAATTTCTGCTACAGTAATGAAAATATGAGCCACACTTTCCTGTCACTACCAAACCCAAATAGAACAGGTCCTGTGACCACCTTTTAGTTCAAAGGTGGAACTTAACTCTCATAAATGCATCTTAAACCTCTCATACTTGATTCTGGCCTCACCTAAGAGTCACATGAGGCAGTTAATTTAAGCAACATGAATGCTTCTACTCAAAATTATAAATAGAACCTGTAGTTTAAAAAAAAATAAAATAAAAGCATGAGTAAAGAAATTTCAGCAAATTAGCCATGTCATCCTAACTAGAAACACGGGCTGATAACCATTTAGCCAAGCATTGCCCCTTAAGCTTTAATAAGCTTAAAAATCAATTGGTAATTTTGGCCCCACTCTGTGTGATATAATCCTGCAGGTTTGGAAAGCGTCCCTGAGTGAGTATTTTACACAAGTTCCCAGTTAATGCTAGTGTTGCTTCCCCTGGGCTCATCATTAGCAGTAGTTAGAGAAAGCAGGCACACCAAAGAGTCCCTTACACTCAGCACCCTTGTCACAACACACATACTTCTTGGACAAATGAAGACTACCAATTTCCTTATTCTTTGCTGGTTCCTTAAATTTTACAGAACAAACAGAAGCCAGCAATGTGTGAATAAGTTTACATTTGGAAACCAACATGTGCACATGCAAAGTTTATTAAGGAGGTACTATGGGCTCAAGAGTATATTACAGAGCATTGTGTTGGGTATAACATACTGTGTGATTTAATCCTCATAACACCCTGGGAGCTGGTACTGTCTTTAATAATTCCCAGATTTTAGACAGGGGGCCTAGCATTTTTATGTCTCCTTCTGGTTATCTGTCATTGATATTTTTTTTAAAAGTATAGAATAAAACCTAAATAAAGACAGGTAAAAGGGATATAGAAAGAGTTTATATAGTTTAGCAGAATTTGTATTGTGTTTATATTTACTTTTTGTGACTTGTGGAACAACTACTGGATCTGCAGAAATAGAGAACAAGTTGTACTTGGACTGTCTCTGCTAGCACTGTTTAAAAAAAAAAAAAATAAGCCAAGCACGGTGGCTTACATCTGTAATCCCTGCACTTTGAGAGGTTGAGGCAGGTGGATCTCATTTTAGCAAGAGGAGAAAAGGGAAAGGGGAGATTCTCACATCTACATGTCTACTCACTGCACACGTTCCTCTGATTGGGTATCTGCGCTCCACGGTCTGCAAATCAGTTTCAGGACTGAAGATACAAGAGTCATTGAAAGAGGTAAAACGGTTGATCGCTCCCCTGTCAAGTTTGTAGAAATCTGGTCTAGTCTCTCTAGAAGTGACTATAGAAAACTACAGGTACCTAACAGGCAGAGACCCAATTTTGTCTGCATATTTAAGGGAAAGCAGGCACTTTGCAGCAAATTTGTGAGTTGACTGGAAGGCTGAGGGGGAAAAG
>NW_012111908.1:5459-5764 GCF_000951035.1 Colobus angolensis palliatus | reverse complement strand
CCAAAGGGGCCTGACTTCCGGGGTTGGCACTGGGGTACCCGCGGGCGAGGCAGCGGAGGCTGAGGGGAGTCGCCGCTGCGGCGGGTTCCGAGTCCACCGAGTTCGCTGTCCGCTGTATCGCCTCCGGCTACAGAGATGGGGTCGGGACCGTCGCTGCCACTACCATCAGCAATAACAACAACACAATGTCAACATCCGCCCAGAGGCTGACACCTCCACAAGCACAGACCCAGCTGCCTCTGCAGCAGCAGTAGCAACTCAGGCAACCACAGCAACAGCCTGAGCCACCCGCAGTGGGAGCAGCC
>NW_012111908.1:0-339 GCF_000951035.1 Colobus angolensis palliatus | reverse complement strand
TAGCCAGGATGGTCTCGATCTCCTGACCTCGTGATCCGCCCGTCTCAGCTTCCCAAAGTGCTGGGATTACAGGCTTGAGCCACCGCGCCCGGCCTTAATAGAAAATTAAAAAATGAAGACCTTAAAATATTACTTTATTTTTCCCATTTATCTTCTTTGGGATGCAGAAAATTGTGAGCACCAGTTTTAGAAACGCAGCAGGATTCACCAGCCAAAACTCTCATCTCTTCTGTGAGGTAAGACTCCAGAGTGGGGCCAGATCTAAATAGAACCCCCAAATAGAGTGAATCTGAACAGAACTGGGGCAGGGAGTGGACCTTATGTAGAATTCTGTTCTCT
>NW_012111907.1:0-3094 GCF_000951035.1 Colobus angolensis palliatus | reverse complement strand
CAAGCTCCACATCCCAGGTTTACGCTATTCTCCTGCCTCAGCCTCCCGAGTAGCTGGGACTACAGGCGCCCGCCTCCTCGCCCGGCTAGTTTTTTTTTATATTTTTTAGTAGAGACGGGGTTTCACCATGTTAGCCAGGATGGTCTCGATCTTCTGACCTTGTGATCCGCCCGTCTTGGCCTCCCAAAGTGCTGGGATTACAGGCTTGAGCCACCGCGCCCGGCCCTAGTTTCTATGTTAATACTAAGAAAGAGGCAGAGAAAAGAACTCACATGGGCACTTAACATCCTTCCAGACACATACAGGATATTTTATAGGCCTGATTCCATTCAGTCTTTCAACAGCCCTCTGGAATGGGCGTTTGCTATATTTCTCAGATGAAAAAACTATTGCCCAGAGGTAAAATGCCATTCCCAATTTCACATATGTAGTAGTTAAGAGGATTGAGATTTGTGTTCAAATCCTAAAGACTTTTTTTTTTTTTTTAAATTATATGAATCCACTGAGCTAAAAACAACTTTAAGGATTTTAAATGCCATACAGTGACAATTTCTACAAACTGTAGACAAAAGATCCCAAATGTCATTTAGAGTCATTCGGGGGCATTCCTGCTAACTTTAACCCATTCCCAAAATAGAAAATACTATACTGAGTTCCTATATAATAAAGGATACTGAGTTGATCACCTGAATTTATCTGCGGATCCAAAGGGTTCATCTGATTCCCAGCAATCCACTAAGCACAGGAAAGCCAGAATACAAAATAGCATCTTTTGCACCAGAACAAAATAGAGATTAAAACTTTTGATGTGGAAGTCAATTTAAGCATATTTGCTTGAAAGTTAATAAAGTATTAGACTTTTCAGTATCTATTCACCGGGAATAGAGGCACAACGCAAAACAATTACAGATGAGCAGTCTGCTAAAATCATTATCTACTGACCAAAAATCATCATTATATCAGCATCATAACTCAGATCAATTAGATGTACCAGGGAAATGAAAGCAAATGAAATGGAGTGAAAATAGGATTGCTGAATTTGGCAAAATAAAAGAAGAAATGTCCATCAGAAGAAATGTCCATCAACTTTGAATTTCAAATAAACTCCATTTTTTTAAAGTGTAAGTATATCCCATGTAATATTTAGTAAATGCTTATACTAAAACATATTCACCATTTACAAGAAATTTAAATTTAACTAAGTTTAACTGTATTTTTATCTGGTAGTCTTAAAGCAAATGCTATATACAGTTTTACAGGGAACCTAGTCATTCTAATCAATAAAACAATAGCTAACATTTTCATATCAATTATCCTTTAAGCACTTTATAAATGCTAATTTATTTACACAACCCTATAAAATAGGTACTATTATTCCCGTTTAGAAAATAAGATTATTGAGACAGTAACAGATGAATTTGCCCATTGTCATGCAACTAGTAGCAGAGAAGGGATTTGAACCCAGAAGTTGCTGTTACAGAGTTTAACACTCTAACCATGTATCAGTGAATTCAAAATCCTACAAACCGCACATAGATTGATAACTCTTGAAAATACTATTCAACACAATATTAACATGCATCATGTACTTATTTTACCCAAAGCCTCTTTAACAGACAGCAACCATAAACTTAACATTACATCTTCACTGACCGTATTTTCTCTCTTCAAATGGTACTTCAGAAATTGGTAATACCTCATGGTCATTGTTTTTTGTTTTTTGTTGTTTTTTGTTTTTTTGAGATGGAGTCTTGCTGTGTCACCCAGACTGGCATGCAGTGGCTCGATCTTGGCTCACTGCAAGCTCCGCTTCCCAGGTTCACACCATTCTCCTGCCTCAGCCTCCCTAGTAGCTGGGACTACAGGCACCCACCACCAAGCCCGGCTAATTGTTTGTATTTTTTTTTTTTTTAAGTAGAGATGGGGTTTCACCATGTTAGTCAGGATGGTCTCGATCTCCTGACCTCGTGATCCGCCTGCCTCGGCCTCCCAAAGTGCTGGGATTACAGGCGTGAGCCATTGCGCCCGGCCCTGCCTCACAGTCATTGTTAAGAATATCTGTTATTGTGTTACATATATCAAAGGGCAAAATAAAAAAATTGATTTAAATTTCATAGTTTAATTTTATATATATATATTCTAGCCAGAGAACACTTAAATTACAGATACTAAAACAGATCTTCTTTCTCATAAATTTTAGATTTGATTCTATATATGGGTGTCTAATATACTTTATTTCCTACAGAGTTAAGAGAAATTAAAGATTTGTTGTTGGATTTATTCATTTAATAAAAGATCAATATAAGCTTGGATTTTTATCATTTGCATACTGGTACCATAGAATTTCTTTAACTTGGAGTGTCCTGATACTTTAATCTTAAATTGCAATAAGATTCATGCTCAAGTAATCTTCAAAAGTCAATATACCTAAGTAAGTCCCATTAGAATGGGACTTCAGGCCAGGCACAGTGGCTCACGCCTGTAATCCCAACACTTTGGGAGGTCAAGGCGGATGGATTGCTTGAGCTCAGGAGTTTGAGACCAGCCTGGGCAACATGGCAAAACCCTGTCTATACAAAAATACAAAACTTAGCCAGCCTTGGTGGTGTGTGCCTGTGGTTCCAGCTACTTGGGAGTCTGAGGTGGGAGGATCTGAGTCCGGGAAGTGGGGTTTGCAGTGAGGCAGAATTGTGCCACTACACTCTAGTCTGGGAGACAGAGCAAAACGATGTCTCAAAAGAAAAAAAACAAAAAACAAAACAAACCAAGAGGTTGCCTTTAAACGAACATGTTTCAAATAATAAATAACCAATTCCTTTTTTCTTGAACATCATCTTGCACAAGAACCCAAATATATTTGTCCATAAATACACATTTCTATACCCAACACAGACCTAATAACATCAGAATATGTGGGGATAAAATTTAAGAATCTGCGTTTTCAGCCAGCCCATGCCACCAACTGATTCTGATGCAAGAGGTCTCCAAACCACGCTTTGAGAAAATGACTTTGACACCAACATGTAAGCACATATAGGAAGCTGGTGTTGTGCTTTTTCCCACTGAGATCTTTAAAGCTGCTTTATTTTTAGAA
>NW_012111906.1:0-2398 GCF_000951035.1 Colobus angolensis palliatus | reverse complement strand
AGTAGAGACGGGGTTTCACCGTGTTAGCCAGGATGGTCTCGAACTCCTCACCTCGTGATCCACCCGTCTCGGCCTCCCAAAGTGCTGGGATTACAAGCTTGAGCCACCGCGCCCGGCCGAGTTTTCTTTTTCTTTACTTTCTTTTTTTTTTTTTGAGACAGGGTCTCACTCTGAGCCCCAGGCTGGAGTGCAGCGGTGAGATCACTGCTCACTGCAGCCTCGACCTCCTAGGTTCAAGAGATCCTCCCACCTCAGCCTCCGAGTAGCTGGGACTACAGACACACACCACCATGCCTGGCTAATTTTTAAAAATAGTTTTGTAGAGATGGGGGTCTACTATGTTCCTCAGGCTGGTCTTGAACCTCTGGGCTCAAGTGATCCTCCTGCCTCAGCTTCGGAAAGTGTTGGGATTGCAGGCATGAGTCACTGCACCTGGCCTCAAGTTGAATTTTCTTTTTTTTTCTTTTTTCTTTTTTTTTTTTTTTGAGACAGAGTCTTGCTCTGTCGCCCGGCTGCAGTGCAGTGGCATAATCTCTGCTCACTGCAAGCTCCACCTCCCGGGTTCACACCATTCTCCTGCCTCAGCCTCCTGAGTAGCTGGGACTACAGGCGCCTGCCAGCACGCCTGGCTAATTTTTAGTATTTTTAGTAGAGATGGGGTTTCACCGTGTTAGCTAGGATGGTCTCGATCTCCTGACCTCGTGATCCGCCTGCCTCGGCCTCCCAAAGTGCTGGGATTACATGCGTGAGCCACCGCGCCCGGCCCTCAAGTTTTCTAAACCAAATAAAATCTGACTCCCAGCCCCAGAAAATGGGGAAAGGTGCCCTGATGCTCATGATGGTCACCTTAGTACCTGAGGCCATGGGGTATGGATGTGGAGGGCTACCCCTCCACCTCCACCAACCACCAAGCTCCAAAGCTCTGTGTTGGCTCAGAAAGGCCCTGCAATGGTCCTTACTGCATTGCCTCAGAGACATCTTGGAATGTAGTCTCCATAAGCACAGGCAAGTTTCCCTCCATATGGGGTGCTCTTGGGGTCACTCCCTCAGTTCATTGTAAGGCACTGGCCACCTCCCATTCCCTCCTCTTTAGGATAAGCCATGGTAATCTTCCTCAAGTATTCTTTTTTTTTTTTTTTTTTTTTGAGAGGAGTTTCGCTCTTGTTGCCCAGGCTGGAGTGCAATGGCGCTATCTTGGCTCACCACAACCTCCGCCTCCCAGGTTCAAGTGATTCTGCTGCCTCAGCCTCTCAAGTAGCTGGGATTACAGGCATAAGCTACCACGCCTGCTAATGTTGTATTTTTAGTAGAGACTAAAACAGAATTCTAAAATATTTAGTAGAGACTAAATAGAAATTTTAGATTTCTCCATGTTGGTCAGGCTGGTCTCAAACTCCTGACCTCAGGTGATCTGCCCGACTTGGCCTCCCAAAGTGTTGGGATTACAGGTGTGAGCCACTGCTCCAGGCCCAACGGTTCTTTTTTTAGACAGGGTCTCACTGTGCCACCCAGGCTGGAGTGCACTGGCATGATCTTGGCTCACTGCAGCCTCAACCTCCTGGGTTCAAGCAATTTTCCCACATCGGCCTCCCAGATAGCTGAGACTACAGGTGTGAGCCACTACACCCAGCTAATTTTTTGTGTATCTTTTGTAGAGATGGGGTTTTGCTATGTTGCCCAGCCTGATCTTGAACTCCTGTGCTCAAGCACTCCTCCTGCCTGGGCCTCCCAAAGTGCTGGGATTATAGGCATGAACCACTGTGCCCAGCCCTTCAATGGTTCTGAAGCCAAAAACCCCTCTCTTTTTTTTTTTTTTTAGACACAGTCTTGCTCTGTCACCCAGGCTGGAATGTAATGGTACAATCTCCGCTCATTGCAACCTTTGCCTCCTGGAGTCAAGCAATTCTCCTGCCTCAGCCTCCCAAGTAGCTTGGATTACAGGCATGCACCACTACACCTAAGTTTTTGTATTTTTAGTAGAGACGGGGTTTCACCATGTTGGCCAGGTTGGTCTCAAACTCCTCTGACCTCATGATCCACCCACCTAGGCGCCCCAAAGTGTTGGGATTACAGGCGTGAGCCACCAGGCCTGGCCCTTTTTTTTTTGGTTTGTTTTTTGTTTTTGAGGCAGGGTCTCACTCCCATCGCCCAGCCTGGAGTGCAGTAGTGCAATCTCAGCTCACTATAGCCTCAACCTCCTGAGCTCAGGTTTCTCCCAACTCAGCCTCCAGAGTAGTTGGGACTACAGGTGTGTGCCACCATGCTTGGCTAATTTTTGTATTTTTAGTAGAGATGGGATTCTGCCATGTTGGCCAGGCTGGTCTCGAACCCCTGGGATCAAGCAATCACTGCCTGGCCCTCTCAGTGCCACTGTACCCGGCCTCGCTCTTTTTTTTTT
>NW_012111905.1:0-1088 GCF_000951035.1 Colobus angolensis palliatus | reverse complement strand
GTGTTGATCAGGCTGGTCTCAAACTCCCGACTTCAGGTGATCTGCCTGCCTTGGCCTCCCAAAGTGCTGGGATTACAGGCAAGAGCCACCACGTCTGGTCTCTGTCTATTTTCTAATTTGAAAGTAACTTGCCAATCCCTTGGCCCTTCACCCATAAACACGAAGGTATACATCTCCTAAGAACAAAGACATCCTCCTACAGAACCATCATGACACCCAAGAATAACATTAATTCAACAAGATCAGCAAACATGCAGTCCGCAGGACATTCACATTTCTTCAACTTTTCCCTTAAAGTGTCTTTTCTACTTCCTGATCCAGGATCCAATCAAGTTTCTTGGCTGCATTTGGTTGTTCGGTCCCTCTGGTCTGGCTTAGACTGAAACCATCTCCCACACCTGTGTGTTGTGGGGGTGACTTTGCTGGGTCTCAGGGCCCTTATTGATACTTCTGGTACACAAGATACTCAAATTTTGGTTGTGATTGTTCCTGAGCACCTTAGTTTGGGTTTGTCACCTGCAAAAAAAAAAACCAGGGTTTGTTTTGAACAATAGGCATTTTATTACTTAGCGTGAGTAAGGACACTGGGAGAATTATCTAAAGCAGTGTCTCTTCCAGGGACAGTGACAGGAGGGTTTTATCGGGTGAGGAGAGGGGAGAGGGTGTGTGGTTGTGCGTAGAGGCGGGGCCCCAGTGGCGTAGATGCAGTGAGCCATCACGCCAGCACCTGGGCCACATGCGATGGTGATGAAGCTATCGCTTCTCCCAAGTGGAGACTGTAGCAGGCTCATGAGGAGAGGTCACTTGGGTTCATCTGTAAGTTGACGGCTCTGTCAGGGGGCTGACTTTTTTTTTTTTTTGAGACGGAGTCTCGCTCTGTTGCCCAAGCTGGAGTGCAGTGGTGTAATCTCGGCTCACTGCAAGCTCCACCTCCCGGGTTCACGCCATTCTCCTGCCTCAGCCTCTCGAGTAGCTGGGACTACAGGCACCTGGCACCACACCAGGCTAATTTTTTGTATCTTTAGTAGAGCCAGGGTTTCACCGTATTAGCCAAGATGGTCTCGATCTCCTGACCTCGTGATCCGCCT
>NW_012111904.1:0-1142 GCF_000951035.1 Colobus angolensis palliatus | reverse complement strand
CAGGCTGGTCTTGAACTCCTGACCTCAGGTGATCCGCCCTTCTTGACCTCCCAAAGTGCTAGGATTACAGGCGTGAGTCATGACGCCCGGCCTAGAAATATTTTTTAAATTAAGAAAAAGTTGGGCTGGGCACAGTGGCTCACACCTGTAATTCCAGCACTTTGGGAGACCAAGGCAGGTGGATCATGAGGTCAGCAGATCGAGACCATCCTGGCTAACACGGTGAAACCCCTTCTCTACTAAAAAAGAAAAATACAAAAAATTAGCCGGGCATGGTGGCGGGCACCTGTAGTCCCAGCCACTTGGGAGGCTGAGGCAGGAGAACGGCATGAACCCGGGAGGCGGAGCTTGCATTAAGCCAAGATCATGCCACTGCACTCCAGCCTGGGCGACAGAGCAAGACTCCATCTCAAAAAAAAAAAAGAAGAAAAAGTTGAGTGTGTCATAAATGCATAAAATATATGTAGATACTAGTGTACTTTATTATTTACTGCCATAAAAGATACATAAATTTGTTACAAAAAATTAAAATTTCTCAGAGGCCAGGCACGGTGGCTCACACCTATAATCCTGGCACTTTGGGAGGCCAAGGCAGGTGGATCACCTGAGGTCAGGAGTTTGAGACCAACCTGGACAACATGGTGAAACCTTGTCTCTACTAAAAATACAAAAAATTAGCCGGGCGTGATGGCACATGCCTGTAATCCCAGCTACTTGGGAGGCTGAGGCAGGAGAACTGCTTGAACCCAGAAGGTAGAGATTGCAGTGAGTCGAGATCGTGCCATTGTACTCTAGCCTGGGCGACAGAGCAAGACTGTCTCAAAAAAAAAATTTTTTTAATAAAAACTTACACATAGGCCAGGCGCGGTGGCGCAAGCCTGTAATCCCGGCACTTTGGGAGGCCAAGACGGGCGGATCACGAGGTCAGGAGATCGAGACCATCCTGGCTATAATGGTGAAACCCTGTCTCTACTAAAAAATACAAAAAACTAGCCGGGCGTGGTGACGGGTGCCTGTAGTCCCAGCTACTCAGGAGGCTGAGGCAGGAGAATGGCGTAAACCCGGGCGGCAGAGCTTGCAGTGAGCTGAGATCCGGCCACTGCACTCCAGCCTGGGCGACAGATCGAGACTCCGTCTCAAAA
>NW_012111903.1:0-1622 GCF_000951035.1 Colobus angolensis palliatus | reverse complement strand
AAAAAAAAAAAAAAAATTCTTCAGAAACTTTTCACTGGCTGAGGAAAAGGGAGGACCAGTGGTGGGGAATCAGGAGATTGAACTGCATTTCCCACCTCATAGGTGCAAAACTGGCTAGGTTCTGTTTTTTTCTTTCCTTATGAAGGGATCAAAAACTCAACAGCAGACACAGAAAGAAATCCTAACTGAAGTTACCTTATCTAGTTAAAGCAGAGCTTTAAGGGACTCAGCTGCCACCACAATCCCTCCATACAGATCTGTGGAGGTCAGGATGGTGACTGACTTAGGCACCATGACATTCCAAAAAGGAAATTGTGTGAAGCCTTATCAGAATCTTTCTGGCTTTGAAGCTCTAAACTTTTCCTTTTGCTAAGCTGCTGCATAAACCTGTACCTCTGGCTAGACAGCGAGTTACTCTTTACAGGGTACTCCTGCATGCAGGTAATCAGCCTTGTCTTTTCTCCTGTTTCCATATCTATGGCCAGTTAATTCTCAGGCTTCCAATCATTTAAACCTAATATGGTAGAGGAAAAGTTTTCTTCCTGACAGTTCTGACAGTGAAAGTGATGTGGCTGGTACTCCTCACTCTATGACCAAATTGGATGAAAGATGCTTTCTCACTAGTCAGACGCCAAGATTTCTGTCCGGGGCCAGCCCAGCAAGGGTGGATGAGACTCTCTTTGTCTTTTTCAAAATGTAGATTTACAGGAGAATGTTTTTGGTTAGAACTAGGTCTTTGGCTGTTGTGACCCCTGTTACAGATAGCAACTGTGTATCTGTTCTGTTTTGTGTTGTGCTGTTTAAAAGTATTGTTTGTTATAAGAAAGCGAATGATAGGGCAGAACCCAAATATTGGTCTTATAAGTCAATATTGCTTATAAATATTGCTTTCAAATATTGTAATTTTAAAAGTATTATTTGTTATAAGAAAGCAAATGATAGGGCAGAACCCAGGTATTGGTCCTATGAGCCAATATTGCTCACTGATAGTGTCCTGAGAGCTTGGCTTTAGAAATCAGAGAGGGCATTCTCTCTGGTTTTCCACCTGCCAGTGTTGTCAATTGCCAGATCTGTGTCTAGAAGTCAAGTTGGAAACCTGAGACACAGGGCACACTCCTACCTACCATTGTCACCTCTCAGAGGATGTCCGAATCTAAGCCCTTTCCTTGACCATTGCCTTCGATGCCTGTGATAACTTGGTTTCCTTCTTTCTGTTATCTTTGGGCATGATTTTGGATTACGAGGGCTGCATTTTCTGTGCCCCCTTTGGAGATGCCTCTTGTGTCCGTGGTTAAGTCATAAAAAGTCTTATTCATTTGAGTCACTTTTGAGACTGAATATAGTCTCTGAGGCTGGATTAGAGCATGGGCTTCTTTGTTTGAGGGGTACCTCTCGGACTGGAAGCTCCTCCTAGCTTTTGTTTCAAGGCCTTGCGAATCTCCCTACTTGATCTTACTGCTTCCATGGAAACTTCTTAGTCAACTAGAACCCCATTCTCAAGCCCCTGCTGCTGCTCCACCACTGCGAGGCCAGCTTTACCCACTTCCTTTACGGTCGGCATCATTGCATGAAGGACAATTTAAAATGTCAGTGGCTTCTTTGAGAAAATTTAAGATCTTCCA
>NW_012111902.1:0-1301 GCF_000951035.1 Colobus angolensis palliatus | reverse complement strand
TACTTTTTCCATCTGACTACAGACATACGGTCTTTTTTTTTTTTTTTAATACAGATGGGGTTTCGCCATGTTGTCCAGGCTGGTCTTGAAATTCTGGGCTCAAGCAATCTACCTGCCTAGGCCTCCCATAAAGCTAGGATTATAGATGTGAGCCACTGCACCCAGCCTGATACACTGTCATACTGACATAAAAGTAATCTGTTTAGATTACTTTTCATTGATTGTGTAGGAGAAAGCAGATTTATTGACAATCAAGTTTAAAAACTGCTTTGTTTCTGGTTTGGGAACAGAATACATATTAAAAGAAAGACTGAAATTTATTTGGATCTTGTCCTGTAAAAATAGACAAAAACTCTTTTCATAATCTAATATTTGGTTTTAACTTAACTGACTGGCTTGTTCTTAGAGTTTTGTTTAAAAAATGATATCAGACTGAGCTTTGCAAGTAGGTTTGTCCTCCATGAAGCAACAGGTTGTTTTATTGCCAATTTTTTTTTTTTTTTTTTTTTTTTTTTTTTTTTTTGGTGGAATCTTGCTCTGTCACCCAAGCTGGAGTGCAGTGATGCGATCTCAGCTCATTTTAACCTCCGCCTCCCAGGTTCAAGCGATTCTCCTGCCTTAGCCTACCAAGTAGCTGGGATTACAGGCACCTGCCACCATGCCTGGCTAATTTTTGTATTTTTAGTAGAAACGGGATTTCACCATCTTGGCCAGGCTGGTCTTGAATTCCTGACCTCAAGTGATCCACCCACTTTGGCTTCCCAAAGTGCTGGGATCACAGGTGTGAGTCACTGCGCCCCGCCATTCTGCAAGTTTTGATGCTGGCTCATTTGATGTTCACACATGTGCAATTCTAACTATAGTCACAGCTGCAACCTGGCTGACTTATATTGTTAGATGCTACTGATTATAAGGTGCATCCTGATTTAGTGGGAAATGTTCATCTTTAAATAGATTGAACAGTGAAATGTAAATTTTCTTTCATACATGGTCAAGCTGAAGGATAATTACAGACGGACAGGAAGGAGTAGATTTATTTTGCTAATAATACATATTTTTATTCTCATAAGTCTTTTGAGTGTTAGAAGTGGTTCAGGTGACTGATTACAGAGACTATCCACATGGTCCCATACTTCTCTCTTTTCTTTTCTTTTTTTTTTTTTTTACTGCAAACCTCTTTCACTCTACCACATAATTTTGCAAATTCTGTTAATCATTTTGCCATTTCTGTGTGGCATGATAAAGAAGGAAATTTAAGTACAACATTTTATCGTAGATAATATTATTAAAAATTTATTATC
>NW_012111901.1:0-2603 GCF_000951035.1 Colobus angolensis palliatus | reverse complement strand
GAGTAGCTGGGACTATAGGCACGTGCCACCACACCCAGCTAATTTTTTATTTTTAGTAGAGACGGGGTTTCACCGTGTTAGCCAGGCTGGTCTTGAATTCCTGACCTCAGGTGATCTGCCCGCCTCAGCCTCCCAAAGTGCTGGGATTACAGACGTGAGCCACCACACATGGCCTGTTCTGAGGATTCTGCTCGGTTTGCTTTTGTGTAGAATGAAAGGGCTAGACTAAGGTTTCTGCCAGGCACAAAAGCCCTAACTGTAATAAGTCAACTCAGTTTAATTTTTTTTATTTTTTATCTTTTTGAGACAGGGTCTCACTCTGTCACCCAGGCTGGAGTGCAGTGGGACTACCTTGGCTCACTGCAGCCTTGACCCGCCTCAGGCTAAAGTGATTCTCCTGCCTCAGCCCCCTGCGTAGTTGAAACTACAGACGTGTACCACCACACCTGGCTAATTTTCAGAATTTTTTTTTTTTTTTTTTTTTTGATAAAGGCTATCACTCATTCTATCTTCACATTCCATTCTTCCTTTGTTTCTGTGTAGATACAGGCTTTCATCATGTTGCCTGGGCTGGTCTTGAATTCCTAAGCTCAAGCAATCCTCCTGCCTTGGCCTCCCAAAGTGCTGTGATTACTGGTGTGAACCACCATGCCCGGCCAGCTTACCCCATTTTATAGATCAGTTTGCTTGCTCCCACTCCCCTAGTAGTACCTCTGTTTTCTGTGACCCTTAGATTTCCTCCAAAAGCCAGAAACCAGCTGCATAGGATCATCAGACCCTTCACAGCTGTGGCAGACATGCAGGTGTGCACGTAAGTGTGTGTGTGTGTGTGTGTGTGTGTGTGTGTGTGTGTTAGGGGGTGTTTTGGAAACCAGCATGGGTCTGTAGACCTTCTCTGCTCTTGAAGTAAATCTCTAGACATGGCTAACAGAGGGAGGGCTGAGCTTGGCAGCTTGAAAGAAAATAGTTAATTCCCACCACTCAGTCTGGTGTGGTGGCTCCCACTTGTAATCCCAGCACTTTGGAAGGCCCAGGTGGTAGGATTGCTTGAGACCAGAAGTTGGAGGCCAGCCTGGGCAACATCATGAGACCCTATCTCTACAAAAACAAAAAAGAAAGAAAGAGAGAAAGAAAGAAAGAGAGAGAGAGAGAGAAAGAAAGAAAGAAAGAAAGAAAGAAAGAAAGAAAGAAAGAAAGAAAGAAAGAAAGAAAGAGAGAGAGAGAGAAAGAAAGAAAGAAAGAAAGAAAGAAAGAAAGAAAGAAAGAAAGAAAGAAAGAAAGAAAGAAATTAAATTAAAGAAATTAAATAAAATAAAAAAATAGCCAGGTATGGTGGTGTCGCCTATAGTCCTAGCTACTTGGAAGTCCTAGCTACTGAAATGGGAGGATCACCTGAGCCCAGGAGCCCAGGATCACCCCACTGCACTCCAGCCTGGGCGACAGAGTGAGACCTTGTCTTTAGAACAACAATAACAACAACAACAAAACCAAAAACTTCCAACCCTCCATATCCAGCCTCACCACAATTTCTGAGCATAGAAAATTACTGTGTATTGCCAGGTAATATTCTCTCTCTCTCTCTTTCTCCCTGCCCCCTGCACTTTCTCCCTCCCTCTCCTTGCTAAGGAGCAAGGGACTCTGAAAGGGTCACCTTATCCTTCCTATCACCTCCAGAAAGAACTGTGCTGCACCCATATTTTCCCCATCACTGGCATTCTGGTGACAGCATTAAAGTCCCTGGATCCAACAATGCCTGATGTCAGTCTACTTTGGACTTTGCAGTTGTGAGCCAATAAATCTGCCCCTTCGACCTCTTTTTTCCCAAAGCAACTCAAGTTAGATTTCTGTCACTTCCATTCTAAAGATTCTTTTTTTTTTTCTGAGACGGAGTCTGGCTCTGGAGTTTCCCAGGCTGGAGTGCAGTGGCCAGATCTCAGCTCACTGCAAGCTCCGCCTCCCGGGTTTACGCCATTCTCCTGCCTCAATCTCCTGAGTAGCTGGGACTACAGGCGCCCGCCACCTCGCCCGGCTAGATTTTTTATATTTTTTAGTAGAGACGGAGTTTCACCATGTTAGCCAGGATGGTCTCTATCTCCTGACCTCGTGATCCACCCGTCCCGGCCTCCCAAAGTGCTGGGATTACAGGCTTGAGCCACCGCGCCCGGCCTCTAAAGATTCTTAACTGACAATCTCCAAAAGAAACTGCCTGCCTTTTTCTTAGAAATGTTTGAAATCACATTTCAAAACATAGGTTGGTGCAAAAGTCATTGTGGTTTTTGCCATTAAAAGTAATGACAAACTGCAATGACTTTTGCACCAACCTAATATTTACCCCTTTAAGGGCCCTGTCTTCAAACATAGTCACATTCTGAGATACTGAGGTTAACTTTTTTTGGGATAGGATCTCACTCTGCTGCCCAGGCTGGAGGACGGTGGTACAATCATGGTTCACTGCAGCCTTGACCTCCCAGGTTCAAGCAATCCTTCCACGTCAGCCTCCTGAGTAGCTGGACTACAGGCACATACCACCACGTCCAGCCAATTTTTTTTTTTTTTTTTTGAGACGGAGTCTCACTCTGTCGCCCAGGCTGGAGTGCAGTGGC
>NW_012111900.1:0-1873 GCF_000951035.1 Colobus angolensis palliatus | reverse complement strand
TGACCTTGTGATCTGCCCACCTCAGCCTCCTAAAGTGCTGGGATTACAGGCGTGAGCCACCATGCTCAGCTTCTTCAGACTTTTTTTTTTGTGACAGGCTCTCACTCTGTCACCCAAGCTGGAGTGCAGTGGCATGATCTTGGCTCACTGCAGTCTCAACCTGCCAGGTTCAAGGGATCCTCCTGCCTTATCTCCTGAGGAGCTGGGACTACAGATGTGCACCACCATGTCCAGCTAATTTTTGTATTTTTTTAGAGATGAGTTTTTCCATGTTGCTCAGGCTGGTCTTGAACTCCGAGCTCAAGTGATCCACCCACCGCCTCTCACAGACCTCTTATTTTTTCAGAAATAGGGTCTCATGAGCCAGGCATGGTGGCTTACACCTGTAATCCCAACACTTTGGGAGGCTGAGGAGGGTGGATCATGAGGTCAGGAGTTCAAGACCAGCCTAGCCAATATGGTGAAACCTCGTCTCTACTAAAAATATAAAAAATAAAATTAGCCAGGTGTGGTGGCTGGTGCCTGTAGTCCCAGCTGCTCAGGGGGCTGAGGCAGGAGAATCACTTGAACCTGGGAGGCGAAGGTTGCAGTGAGCCGAGATGGCTTACAGAGAGAGACTGTGTCTCAAAAAAAAAAAGAAGAAGAAAAAGAAAAAAGAGGCCGGGCGCGGTGGCTCAAGCCTGTAATCCCAGCACTTTGGGAGGCCGAGACGGGCGGATCACGAGATGACAGGAGATCAAGACCGAGGCAGGGGGATATCATGAGGTCAGGAGTTCAAGACCAGCCTAGCCAATATGGTGAAACCCCGTCTCTACTAAAAATATAAAAAATAAAATTAGCCAGGTGTGGTGGCTGGTGCCTGTAGTCCCAGCTGCTCAGGGGGCTGAGGCAGGAGAATCACTTGAACCTGGGAGGCGAAGGCTGCAGTGAGCTGAGATCCGGCCACTGCACTCCAGCCTGGGCGACAGAGCGAGACTCTGTCTCAAAAAAAAAAAAAAAAAAGTATTAATTTGGGGAACAAATAAATGTCCATGAAATCTTCACAATGTATGTTCTTCTGCTGCGGCTTCAGCCGGTCCCTCCCTTCAGGGTCCCTGACTTCCTGCAACACCTTGACCCTATCTCTCCTCTGCAGCCTGTGCCTGTGACCCACAGGGCTCCATCTTGCCCAGCTGTGACTCACACATGGGCACCTGCTTCTGCAGAGAGGGCATCTTAGGGCTGAGGTGCCAGACGTGCTCATGGCTCCAGAGGTGCCTTCCCACACTATACCTCCTGTCCCACCTGCTTCACCTTCTGAAGCAGCTGGCTCTGAGGCTGCCGCAGCTGGAAGCTGTGGCCCAAGAGGTGGCCACCCTATGCTAGGGGATGCCTGGTTGGGGTGTTAGGGGCCAGGGTGAACACCTGCAGGTCCTAGATCAGGTACTGAAGCAGGCACAGGCTGCTCCCTCCAACCTGGGACCCTGCCCACTGCTCAGTGGGTTCTTGCTGCCTTCCACTATTGGGAGCAAGCCCCCTGAAATCTGGCCATAAACTGGCCCCAGAACTGGCCATAAACAAAATCTCTGCAGCACTTATAACATGTTCTTAATGGCCCTAATGCCCAAGCTGGAAGGTTGTGGGTTTACGGAATGAGGGCAAGGAACACCTGGCCCGCCCAGGGTGGAAAACCTCTTAAAGGCATTCTTAAGCCACAAACAAAACATGAGTGATCTGTGTCTTAAGGGCATGTTCCTGCTGCAATTAATTTGGTCCATCCCTTTGTTTCCCATAAGGGATACTTTTAGTTAATTTAATATCTATAGAAACAATGCTAATGACTGGTTTGCTGTTAACAAATATGTGGGTAAATCAGGCCGGGCGCGGTGGCTCA
>NW_012111899.1:0-1171 GCF_000951035.1 Colobus angolensis palliatus | reverse complement strand
GGGAGGCTGAGGCAGGAGAATGGCGTGAACCTGGGAGGCGGAGCTTGCAGTGAGCTGAGATCCGGCCACTGCACTCCAGCCTGGGCCACAGAGTGAGACTCCGTCTCAAAAGTAAAAAATAAAATAAAAAAAAAAAATTAAACCTAGAACTATCCTCTGACCCGGTGATTCTTCTTTTAGGTGCGCACCCAGAAGGAGAAACAGTTCACACAGGCTGGTCCGAGCGCAGTGGTGTTTACAACTAGCTGATCACAACTGTTACTGATGTTATTGTGCTTTCTCCACTCCCACTACTTTACTTGCCTTTACAAAAAGTTCAGGCTGGGCGCGGTGGCTCATACCTGTAATCCCAGCATGTTGGGAGGCCGAGGCAGGCAGATCACCTCAGGTCAGGAGTTTGAGACCAGCCTGGGCAACATGGTGAAACTCAGTCTCTACTAACAATACAAAAAAGATTAGTTAGGCGTGGTGGTTCGCACCTGTAATACCGGCTACTGGGGAGGCTGAGGCAGAATCACTTGAATCTGGGAGGCGGAGTTTGCAGTGAGCCGAGATTGCGCCATTGCACTCCAGGCTGAGCAGAAGAATGAGACTCTATCTCAAAAAAAAAAAAAAAAAAGAAATAAAAAAACAAACTAGTAGTTATTTATGTTCATAGCAGCATTATTCACAATACTTAAAAGGTAGAAACAATTCAAATGTCCATCATTGGATGAATGGATAAAGAAAATGTGGTATGTCCCTATAATGGAATATTATTCAGCCATAAAAAGGAATGAAATGCCCATCATGCTACAACATGGGTGAACCTTGAAAACATTATGCTAAGGGCAAGAAGCCAGTCACAGAGGGACATACATGATCCTATTAATAGGAGATGTGATTCTGTTCATGTGAAATGTCCAGAATAGGCAAATCTGTGGACACAGAAAGCAGATTAGTGGTTGTCGGGGACTAGGGGAGGGTGTGATGAGGAGTGACCTCTTAGTGGGAGTGACAGTCTGTTTGCATTACTATAAAAGAATACTTGAGGCTGGGTAAGATTTATTTATTTATTTATTTATTTGAGATGGAGTCTCGCTGTGTTCCCCAGGCTGGAGTGCAGTGGCGCAGTCTCAATTCACTGCAACCTCCACCTCCCGGGTTCAAGCGATTCTCCTGCCCCAGCCTC
>NW_012111898.1:0-1042 GCF_000951035.1 Colobus angolensis palliatus | reverse complement strand
AAAAAAAAAAAAAAAGGAAAACATAGTCTATATGTTTATATAGACTATGTTCTATAAACATATAGAACATGAAGTGAAACATATAGACTACGTTCTATAAACATATAGACTATGTTATAGGATTTGGTACTGTCTATGGTTTCAGGCATCCACTGCGAGTCTTGGAATAGATACCTCTCAGAGGAAGGGTTACCACTGTGTGCAGTGAATGAATAGCAAGAGCCAGTGTCTAAACAAAGGTCTTTGACTTTGGAGTTTTGGTTCTTTTAACTACGTGATGTATAGTCACTAATTAGTGAAATTAATGTGAAAGATATTTTTGAGTGTGTGTGTGTGAGACATCTCTGTTGATGATTCTGAAATGTAGCTACCTGTTAACCTATTTATAAACTAGATTGCTGGAAAATAAAGTACCTAGATCAGTCAAGTCACTGATCATTTGTCTCCCTTACCCTTTCTCTTGTGTGGTTCTGTACCCATGGAATTAGAATTTAATAATAATTATCTATTGTATGGGTTGTTTAGTGGATTGAATAATGGCCCACCTCCCCAACCCCCAAAGATGTTCTATAAAATTGTTAGGAGAAAACACAGAGGTAAATCTTTATGACTTTGGATTTGGCAAAGGATTCTTAGATATGACATCAAGAGCATGAGCAACAAAATTACAAATAGGTAAATTGGACTTTATCAAAATTAAAAACTTGTGCTCCAAAGAACACCATCAAGAAAGTGAAAAACAATTCACAGAATGTGATAAAATATTTGCAAATCATGTATCTGATAAGGAATTTGTATCTAGAATATATGAAGAAGTCTTACAACGGAAACATAAGACAAGTAACTCAATTAAATGGGCAAAGGATTTGAATAGACATTTCTCCCAGGAAGATATATGAATGGCCAGTAAACATGTGAAAAGATGCTCAACATCATTAGGCATCATAGAAACGTAATCAGAACAGCCGGGTGAGGTGGCTCACGCCTGTACTCCCAACACTTTGGGAGGCCAAGGCAGGTGGATTACTTGAGGTCAGGAGTT
>NW_012111897.1:31111-31352 GCF_000951035.1 Colobus angolensis palliatus | reverse complement strand
GGGTTCGGATACGCTGGCCGCCTCCCTTCCGCCTGCTTCTACCTGCGGCACAGCCTGGGGGGCTGGGGCCTGAGGCCCGGAGGGGTATGGAGGGGGTTCTGTGGACAGTGGGTCCTCACTATCAGGCAAAACAGGATGGGGGGGGACAGTCGGTTGCTTGGATTTTAGTGGCCGAGCAACCAGTGCCTTACAAGGTTCAAGGGCTAATAAGAAAGGGGACAGCCAAGGGGGCAGGTTCTCA
>NW_012111897.1:27847-29052 GCF_000951035.1 Colobus angolensis palliatus | reverse complement strand
TTATGTGTGTGTGTATTTTTAGTACTGATGGAGTTTCACCATGTTGGCCAGGCTGGTTCTGAGCTCCTGACCTGAGGTGATCCACCCACCTCAGCTTCTCAAAGTGCTGGGGTTACAGGCATGAGCCACCACACCTGGCTCAACTCAATTTTTAAAAAGGCAAAAAGTTTCACCAAAAAAAGGCATTTCGCCAAAAAAACAAAAATATACATATATATATACAAATAGCTAATAAGCACAAGAAAAGATGCTCAACATCATTTGTTATTAGGGAAATGTATATCAAAACTATAGTGAGATACCACCTTATACCTGCAAGAATGGTATGTGTTACTGCAGATGTAGAAAGCAGAAAGTGGAAGAAACCTTTGGCCAGGTGCAGTGGCTCACGCCTGTAATCCCAGCACTTTGGGAGACCGAGGCAGGTGGATCGCTTGAGCCCAGGAGTTTGAGACCAGCCTGGGCAACATGCCAAAACCCTATCTCTACCCCAGAAAAATAAATAAATAAATAAAAAATAAAAAATAATAAAATAATAAATAAAGAAAAATTAGCTGGATGTGGTGGTACACGCCTGTAGTCCCAGCTACTCAGTAGGCTGAGGTGGCAGGATCGATTGAGCCTGAGAGATTGAGGCTGCAGTGAGCCAAAATCATACCACTGCACTCCAGCCTGGGTGACAGAGAAAGACCTTGTCTCAAAAAAAGAAAAAAAAGGAAATTAGAACTGTTATACACTGCTGATGGGAATGTAAAATGGGGCAGCCACTTTGGAAGACAGTTCGCTAATTTCTTAAAATGTTAAATGTATATTTCCTGTATGACCCAGGAATTCCACTGTTGGGTATCAACCCAAGAGAAATGAAAACATACGTCCACACAAAGTCTTGTACACGAATGTTCATAGCAGTGTCGTGCAGTTGAAAATAGCTAAAAAAGCGGAAACAGTCAAAATATCCTTCAATTAAGGAATGGATAAGCAAACTGAGGTCTATCCGTACCACAGATTGTTCAGCAATAAAAAGGAATTAAATACTGATACATGCTACAACATATCAGAATAATGAATCTCGGAAACATTATCTAAGTGAAGGAAGTCAGATGCAAAAGACCATGTAACATAGGACTCCATTCATATGAATTGTCCAGAAAAGCAAAACTCCACAGCTTATATACCTTCTAAGCTATATGTCCATGTGTAATGTG
>NW_012111897.1:21304-22072 GCF_000951035.1 Colobus angolensis palliatus | reverse complement strand
GGGAGGGGACAGCGAGAGGCGGCCAGGGGTCCCCAGGGACCCCTGCTAGGAAGGGACGGCCCCTCCTCGCGCTCGCCCCCGATGGCACCGGCGTGCCCCATCGCAGCCCTGGTCCCCTGGGGCCCTGTCACTGCATCCTGCCCGAGGCCGAGCCGCTCCGCTTGTCTCTGAAGCCCCACCTCCGGGGGGACCGCTACACACCCTGTCCCCGGGGCGAGCGTGGGCGGGGACGACCCCTTGACATCCTGCTCCCCTGGGGGGGGCGGGGGAGACGAACCCCTGAAGCCCCGGGCCCAGAACCCACGACCCCTGGCTTCCTGGCTAGCGCGCACCGCAGCCTGTAGCCCTCCAGTCCCGCAGGACCCTGTGTCCCGCGCCCGCGACGCCTTCCTGGGCAGAGTCCCTCCCCTGGCCCCTGCCCGCGGCCCCACGGAGCTCTGCGCCCCGCTGACTGAGGATCCTTCTCGTCCCGCCTGTGGTGGAGTCCCCTCTGGCGTCCGCCCCGGGCCCTGAGGCCCCTTCGTGCGTTCCACGGACTGAGCCCTGCTCTGCTGCGCTATGAACCCCGCTCCTGCTTGACCTCCGCCCGAGGAAGCCAAGGAGACGGCGTTTGGCGGCAGGGACAGGGGAGACCGCGCCCCGCTGCTAAGAGGAGGAACCTCCCGAAGGCTCCAGGCGGCGTCCCAGAGGCTTCTTCCAGCTTTTGCGGGTATCTCTCAGAGGGGTTTACACTAATACCCCGTTCACAGGACCCTGATCCCGTCCCGC
>NW_012111897.1:18097-20194 GCF_000951035.1 Colobus angolensis palliatus | reverse complement strand
AAATCAAATAAAACAAAATAAAATAATCCATTCTGCCAATCTCTGTCTTTTAATTGAAGTGTTTAATCAGCTTACACTTAAAGTAATTACTAATAAGGAAGGACTTCTGCCATTTTCTTATTTTTTAAAATGCCTTATACTTGTTATTTTATTTAAGTTCTGGAATACATGTGCAGAATGTGCAGGTTCGTTACATAGGTATACATGTGCCATGGTGGTTTACTGCACCCATCAACCTGTCACCTAGGTTTTAAGCCCCATGTGAGTTAGGTATTTGTTTTTCCCCTCTATTCCTCCATTGCTGCCTTCTTTGGTGTTTAAATGGTCTTTTGGTAGTGAGCCATTTTGTTTCCCTTTTCACTTACTTTTCTGTATATTTTAAAGTTATTTTCTTAGTGGTAACCACAGGGATTACAATTAACAACTTAAATTTATAAAAACGATTTTAAATTTATACCAACTTAGTTTCAATACTGTACAAAAGTTCTACTCCTGTACTTCTCTGTCCTTCCCCCTTTACATTGTTAGTGTCATATATTACATCCTTGTATGTTCTGTGCCCAGCAACATAGATTTATGATTATTGTTTTAGGTATTTGTTTTTTGTTTTTTTTTTTGAGACGGAGTCTCGCTGTGTCACCCAGGCTAGAGTGCGGTGGCGCAATCTCAGCTCACTGCAATCTCCGCCTCCCAGGTTTACGCCATTCTCCTGCCTCAGCCTCCCGAGTAGCTGGGACTACAGGTGCCCGCCACCTCGCCTGGCTAGTTTTTTGTATATTTTTTAGTAGAGACTGGGTTTCACTGTGTTAGCTAGGATGGTCTCGATCTCCTGACCTCGTGATCTGCCTGTCTTGGCCTCCCAAAATGCTGGGATTACAGGTGTGAGCCACTGCGCCCAGGCTTTCTTCTTTTATTGACTTCTAGATTCGTTTCATTGTGGTAGAGAAAATACTTGGTAGAATTTCAATCATTTAAAATTTATTAAGTCATAACTTGTTGATTTACATATGGTTTGTGCTGGAGAATGGTCCACGTGCACTTAAGAAGAATGTCTGCTGTATTATTATTATTTGAGATGGAGTCTCACTCTCTCCTCCTGGCTGGGGTGCAGCCCCAAACTCCTGAGCTCAAACGATCCTCCCACTTCATTCACCGAAGTAGTTGGGATTACAGGCATGCACCACTACCCCAGGCTAATTTTTAAAAATTTTTGTAGAGAAGAGTCTCACTATCTTGCCTAGGCTGGTCTTGAACTTCTGGGCTCAAGCTATCCTCACACCTCAGCCACCCAAAGTGCTTGGATTACAGGTATAAACTGCCATACTCAGCCTTATTATTATTTGTATATATGTACAAATATATACAAATATATTTGTATATATGTTTGTTACATCTGGTTGGTTTATAGAGTTGTTCAAGTCCTCTACTTCCGAATTGATCTTTTTTTCAATAAAACTTCTTTAAAGGACTTGCTTTATGCCTTATTGAAAGTGGGATATTTAAGTTTCCTACTATTTTGTAGAACTATTTCTCCACCTTTCTGTCAATTTTCAATTTATATATTTTGGGGCTCCGTTGTTAGGTGTGCATATGTTTATAATTATTATATCTTCTTGATGGATTGAAACTTTATCAATATATAATGTCTTCTTTGATCTCTTGTAACAATTTTTGGCTTAAAGTTTATTTTGCCTGATATTGATATAATCACCTCAGCTATCTTTTGGTTACTACTTGTGTGAAATATGGTTTTCTGTCCTCTTTCAACTGTTTGTGTGTGGATCTAAAGTAAGTTTTTTGTAGATAGTATATCAATGTATTATTTAAATAATCCATTGTAGGCTGGGCACAGTGGCTTATGCCTGTAATCCCAGCATTTGAGAGGCTGAGGTGGGTGGATTACTTGAAGTCAGGAGTTTGAGACCAGCCTGGCCAACATGGAGAAACCCCATTTCTACAATGCAAAAAATTAACCAGGAATGGTGGCGCACACCTGTAATCCCAGCTACTCAGGAGGCTGAGGCACGAGACTTGCTTGAACTCGGTAGGCGTAGGTTGCAGTGAGCTGAGATGGTGCCATTACACTCCAGCCTCAGC
>NW_012111897.1:15143-16521 GCF_000951035.1 Colobus angolensis palliatus | reverse complement strand
AGACGGGGTCTTGCTCTGTCACCCAGGCTGGAGTGCAGCAGCACAACCTTGGCTCACTGCAACCTCCACTTCCCAGATTCAAGACTTCTCCTGCCTCAGTCTCCCAAGTAGCTGGGATTACAGGTACCTGCCACCACGCCTGGCTTATTTTTGTATTTTTAATACAGATGGGCTTTCACCATGTTGGCCAGGCTGGTCTTGAGCTCCTGACCTCAAGTAATCTGCCTTCCCCAGCCTGCCAAAGTGCTGGGATTATAGGCGTGAGCCACCATGCCTGGCGACATTTGTCTTTTAAATTATATTTTAAAAAGAGGATTTACAGCACAGTGGCTCACACCTGTAATCTCAACACTTTGGGAGGCTGAGGTGGGTGGATCAGAAGGTCAGGAAATCGAGACCATCCTGGCCAACATGGTGAAACCCCGTCTCTACCAAAATACAAAAAACTAGCTGGGTGTGGTGGCATGCACCTGTAGTCCCAGGTACTTGGGAGGCTGAGGCAGGGGAATTGCTTGAACCCGGGAGGCGGAGGTTGCAGTGAGCCGAGATTGTGCCACTGCAATCCAGCCTGGCAACAGAGCAAGATTCCATCTCAAAAAAAAAAAAAAAAAAAGGCTTTACAAACTGGAAGTACAACAATACTGGCTTTTATATTTATTTATGTGGTTACTTTTACCAGTGTTCTTTATTTTCTTCTATGGCTTAGACTTATTGACTTACTGTTTGTTATTCTCCATTTCAGTCCAAAGGATTTCCTTTAACATTTCTTACAGGGTAGATTGGCCAGCAATGAACTCAGTTGTCTTCTGTTTACTTATGAATGTCTTAATTTATCCTTCATTTATGAAGGCTAGCTTTTCTGAATGTAGGATTCTTGGTTGATAGTTTAAAAAAATAATTTCAGTACTTTAAATATGTTATCCCACTGCCTTCTGAACCCCACTGTTTTTGATGGGAAATTGGCTGTTAATCTTATTGAGGATCACTTGTATGTGACAAGTAACAGCTCTCATGCAGCTTTCAGGATTGTCTTTGACTTTGCGTTTCAAAGGTTTGATTATATAATGTGTCTTGGTGGTGTTCTCTTGGAGTTGACTCTGAAATCACCTTTGCAAAATTATGATTGAGACAGTGAAAGAGACTTAAACTAACTGACTATTTTGGTTTTAATCTTTAAGTTGTCCTTGTTCCTTCTTGGGGGTAGGTTGAACTAACTTTGGGAGGAAATTAGTTTATAGTTACAGTTTAAAACAAAGACAATAATAGCCCTTTCCAAAAAGAAGCTTCTGGCTGGGCGCGGTGGCTCAAGCCTGTAATCCCAGCACTTTGGGAGGCCGAGACGGGTGGATCACGAGGTCAGGAGATCGAGACCATCCTG
>NW_012111897.1:11234-13238 GCF_000951035.1 Colobus angolensis palliatus | reverse complement strand
TTACAAAAACAAAACAATTACCATTTGAAGTACTTTGAGGACTTCATCCAAGACTCACTTGCTCTGTTACAGAAACTAACCTAAAAGGCTGGAAATTAAAGGATATAACCTAAGAGTTTATAACAGCAGACTGATAAAACATGGCAAAAGGAGCTCTCTCTTTCCTACCCAATCTACCTACACCAAGCTCCTGTGCATTTTCACCACATAAATCTGCTAGCTTACAAAAGATGCACATAGTCAAGGCAGGAATTATAGGCCTACTCAGAGGGTACCCAGACACAGAAAGTTTTGGGGTAAATAATAAACTACAAATACCCTCTTGGTTAAGTTAATTCATCAAGTTAATAAAGGTCATATTATCTATCTTCTGCTGGTGACAACTTATTGTCTCAGTATAGTCTGTCTCAAGAAGGAACTGGTTCAGGTTGGGTTGTGGAAAAGGAAAAAGACTTCCATCAGCTTCACTCCAGAGTGGAAGAGGCACCAAGTTCTCTCCTACAGTTAGGAGCAGAATCTTAAACCTGCATAAATCATTTTCAGTGATCAACATCTGCATCCTCAAACTGTCCAGCAACTGTTGGTGTGGTATCCACCTCCATCCCATCTTCATAATCTCTTATTGAATCTTCTGTCCTGATCCCAGCCATATTATACTGGCTGCTCACAGACTGAGAGAGCATTCCTTCTAATCTCTCCAAGGTGGCTTGGCCTTCTGCTGTTAGATGGGATAATCCTTCTTCATAGGTGTAAAATGTAGGGATGTCCCCCTGTCCTTGTTCATGCGCTTCCACATCATATTCTTCTCCATCGTAGTCATCTGAATCCTCATCCTCAGGATTTGGATGCAAGGCCTGACACTCGCACATTGCAGTGAACATCGCCTCCAATGCTGATTTATCACTAGGCACAAATCTAAATTCAGTAATAGGTTCAACGTCATCATCACTGTCTTCCTCTTCTTCATCAGCAACAGGTTCTTTTGATTCTTCTTCAAATTTGGCATTCACCATAACATACAAATGCTCTCCTAGACAGTCACTTCGGTCCCTGGATAATGCATGTAAACTAATGGTGGGGTATTCCAGTGAGAATCCTAATCCAGAACCATCTAACCAAGACAGGCGGCTCTCAGCGATGTAAAGGGTACCAGTGCCGAGGCCCTTCCCGTTCAGCACAGCCTGGGTCTCTGGTTATTGCCGCAGGAGCCCCTCCGCTGGCCCAGGCGGCGGGAAACTTTTGAGGAAGCTCATAGCAGCAGACAGTGCAACAACTCAGTCCCTGAAGGAGTTAGAACACAGCCATGATTTTCTTTTGTAAAGTGACTTGAACCCCACAGCTATGGCACAGTGAGCAGGGTCATCAGAAGCTGTTCCATTCTTCTGGAAGCTGCAGAGAAAGGGAACCCAGAAACGTGGTATGCCAAAGAAGGATAAGAAATTCTTACCAGCCAAGTTTCTGGTCTCTCTTTCTCTGTCTGCATAAATGGTAAATGTCACTGTTTGTCTCCTCTGCAAGAGTTTGATTAATAGAAAAATGGATTTGTAAGACTGGTCTTAGACTGTGGCAAATCTGGTGTACTTGCAATAAAAATTTTTCTTTCTATGTTCTGTAATGGAGAAAGGAGTATCACAGGATACCATGTGGGTTTAGGACCCCTATAAGCCCATTTTCCAAGCTAACCCAGCAGACTGGTCAGTTACAAACTATGCTATGGGTCCCTGAAAACAATACTGGGTAAGATTGGTCTTGTTTTTTGTCCTTAAGAGCTTAACCTTGTGACCATGTGGGGATACTTTCTCTTGGTTTCTGCCATCCAGAGGACAGGAATTTTGAGGTTCATGTCACAGCCCTAAGAATTATCTTGAGCAGGCTGGGCGCGGTGGCTCAAGCCTGTAATCGCAGCACTTTCAGAGGCCAAGACGGGCGGATCACAAGGTCAGGAGATCGAGACCATCCTGGCTAACATGGTGAAACCCCATCTCTACTAAAAAATACAAAAAA
>NW_012111897.1:6528-6859 GCF_000951035.1 Colobus angolensis palliatus | reverse complement strand
TTTAATAATCTTTTGGAAATAAAGACAGTTTTAGAAACTATTGGTAAAAATAAAAATGTCTTCAAAATTTAGGCATTTGGTCTAAATTAAGGTCAAATATCAGATTTACCAAGTGTTTTAAGGTCGGAAGCTGTTTCTTTGACTTTTGAAAATTGTTTAATTTGCCTCCTTTGGAAAGAGTCAGACCTTATCTTCACTTCTGTCTGATGTCCTAGACTCCATACCTAGTACATAATTAAAATCACTTACTTATCAGGTTTTTTTTTTTTTGAGACGGAGTCTGGCTGGAGTGCAGTGGCCGGATCTCAACTCACTGCAAGCTCCGCCTCCC
>NW_012111897.1:0-918 GCF_000951035.1 Colobus angolensis palliatus | reverse complement strand
GGCGCCTGTAATCCCAGCAACTCTGGAGGCTGAGGCAGGAGAATCACTTGAACCCGGGAGGTGGAGGTTGCAGTGAGCCGAGATTGTGCCATTGCACTCTAGCCTGGGCAACAAGAGTGAAACTCCATCTCAGAAAAAAAAAAAAAAGAATCAAAGTTGAGTTATTGAGCTAATAAAAGCCCCTTAGGAAATCTGGCCTTATACCTTATCTACACAATCCCTGTACAAAGTTCCTGACTTGTGGTAAGTAAAGGATGTCACTTTCTAACAGGCTCAGGAGCCACAAGTTATCTTGGGACCTCAAGAGGAGAGAAATTTACCCAACCCATAAGTATTTGAGTGTACAAACCCATGACTGGGCTCAACTTTAAAAAAGTCTTATTTGAGATTCCTTATGACACAGTTCTATCAAAGCCAATTTTAAAAGCCTATGTGAAAAATAGTTATTCTTAGTGTGCTTTGTGGAAATAATCAGGCCAAGTACAATAAGACTAAAGTTTATTTTGTAAACAAATCATTCTATCATGATTTGTTTTTAATAAAAATGGGGACTGAAGAGAGAAAAATTATGCTTCAAAAGAAAAGTTATAGTTTACCTGTTGTTAGCAGTTCATTAGTTTTTTTTCTGTAATTTAGACAAAAGCCTAAATTTTTTGTGGGCTACAAGTCTGCAAACTAATGCTTTCAAATCTTTACTTTTAAAACTGGGAATTACACTCCTTACTAGCTCCCCTTTGCCTTCCGCCTTGAGTGGAAGCAGCCTGTGGCATAACCAGAAGCCCAGCAGATGTAGGTGCCATGCTTCTCATATAGCTTCCCCATATAGGTTCCCTGGGGACCCCCGGCCGCTTCTCACGCCTCGCTGTCCCCTCCCGAGTCCGGCTTTGGCAAGTCCGGGCGGCGGGCGGCGCGGGCCGG
>NW_012111896.1:0-1682 GCF_000951035.1 Colobus angolensis palliatus | reverse complement strand
CAAAACAAAACAAAACAAAAAAACAAAACAAAAATTTGCCAGAACTACATCAATGTCAAAAGTAAGGTCTCTCTCCAACTTTATACAAATATGGTTAGATTTGACTCTTTTTGAGACGGAATCTTGCTCTGTCGCCTAGACTGTACTGCTGTGGCGCCATCTTGGTTCACTGCATATGGTTACAAATTTCAAATGGCTGCTTTTTTCTTTAGATTTTTGCCAAATGAGATAAAATATCAAGTTGAAAATAAGCAGTATTTGTTCATTCACCTTCCTTGTATGCACTGGCACACGTGATGAAGCACTGTTAGTCCAACACAAGACTCCAAAAGACCACCACTTGAAGAATGTTCAGTAAAAAGTCATGTGAGCAGCTGGATGCGGTGGCTCACACCTGTAATCCCAGCACTTTGGGAGGCCAAGGAGGGCAGATCATGAGGTCAGGAGATTGAGACCATCCTGGCCAACGTGGTGAAACGCCGTCTCTACTAAAAGTATAAAAAAAAAAAAAAAAAAAAAAAAGTCATGTGAGCTGTACAAGAGGCCTGTTAAGTGGACAGCAATCATTAGCAAGGCACTTGGTGACTCCATCAATGCTTAGCAAACAGGTTGCATCATGCCCTCGGCTGACATATACCTCTACTTTGAATTTATTTTTTTCTTTTCTTGTTTTTTATGAGCTGGAGTCTCACTCCGTCACCCAGGCTGGAGTGCAGTGGCATGATCTCAACTCACTGCAACTGCTGCCTCCTGGTTCAAGTGATTCACCTGCCTCAGCCTCCCAAGTAGCTGGGATTATAAACATGTGCCACTATGCCAAGCTAATTTTGTACTTTGAGAGACGGGGTTTCTCCATGTTGGTCAGGCTGGTCTTGAACTCCCAACCTCAGGTGATCTGCCTGTCTTGGGTCCCAAAGTGCTGGGATTACAGGTGTGAACCACCACGCCCAGCCTTAATTTACTAGAGATGGGGTTTCAACATGTTGGGCAGGCTGGTCTCAAACTCCTGACCTCAAGTGATCTGCCCAACTCAGCCTCCCAAAGTGCTGGGGTTACAGGTGTGAGGCACCGCGCCCAGCCGCATTTTCTTCTTTTCCTTTTTTTTTTAATTTTTTTTTTTGAGATGGAGTCTTGCTGTTGCCCAAGCTGGAGTGCAGTGGCGCAATCTCAGCTCACTGCAAGCTCTGCCTCCCAGGTTCATGCCATTCTCCTGCCTCAGCCTCCCAAGTAGCTGGGACTACAGGTGCCCACTACCATGCCCAGATAATTTTTTTTTTTTTTTGTATTTTTTAGTAGATATGGGGTTTCACTGTGTTAGCCAGATGGTCTCGATCTCGACCTCATGATCCACCTGCCTCAGCCTCCCAAAGTGCTAGAATTACAGGCACCAGGCCCTAAACTCACTGCTTTTTAAAGCTAGAACATCTCTGCCTACGGTGAAGAAATAACTATTATAGCTAGTCCTGTCATTTGACTAAATACCATTACATTACATGTAGATTTACAATGCATTTATTAGGATAACTGTAGTATTAAAACTTGCCAGAGGGCTGGGTGCCATGGTTCACACCTGTAATCCCAGCACTTTAGGAGGCTGAGGTGGGCAGATCACGAGGTCAGGAGATCAAGACCATCCTGGCTAACACGGTGAAACCCCATCTTTACTAAAAATACAAAAATTA
>NW_012111895.1:0-1254 GCF_000951035.1 Colobus angolensis palliatus | reverse complement strand
GGAGGCTGAGGCAGGAGAATGGCGTGAACCCGGGAGGCGGAGTTTGCAGTGAGCTGAGATCCGGCCACTGCACTCCAGCCCCGGCGATAGAGCGAGACTCCGTCTCAAAAAAGAAAAAACAAAATTAGATGGGGTGGTGGGCGCCTGTAGTCCCAACTACTTGGGAGGCTGAGGCAGGAGAATGGCATGAACCCGGGAGGTGGAGCTTGTAGTGAGCCGAGATGGCACCACTACACTCCAGCCTGGGCAACAGAGCGAGACTCTGTCTCAAAAAAAAGAAAAAAGTTACTTTTTAAAAAAAGATCAAGTGTATTATTTCATTTTCAATTTTGTAAGATAATGTATGCTTAGTGATCATATTTTGACAAAAAAAAAATTTTTTTTGAGATGGAGTCTCACTCTGTCACCAGGCTGGAGTGAAGTGGTGTGATCTCAGCTCACTGTAACCTCTGCCGCCTGGGTTCAAGTGATTCTCCTGCCTCAGCCTCCCGAGTAGCTGGGACTACAGGCGTGCGCCACCATGCCCAGCTAATTTTTGTATTTTTAGTAAAGATGGGATTTCACCATGTTGGTCAGGATGGTCTTGATCTCTTGACCTCGTGATCCAGCTGCCTTGGCCTCCCAAAGTGCTGGGATCACAGGCATGAGCCACCATGCCTGGCTGACAAATGTTTTTATATAACATTTCTGAAATGAACTAGTATTAGTTTCACTGATTTCTATGAATGTGGAACATTTACTGATTGACATATTGCTACTGGCATTTAGGTTTGGTATCACACTCACAGTGTCTTTAAACAACGATCTAGTCATGGGGATGAGACATATTCATGTAATCAGTACATGTGAAAAGAATATTCACACTGTAGATGAGCGGTCAAGACCAAATGAAAGTTTGGTAAGAAGGAACAGCAAGAAAAGAGTGCTGGGCAGAAGGTTTAGATTTTTGGTTTTATTACCAAGGTAGGCAGACTACAGCATTAAAAGGAAGAGGAAAAAAAAAAAAAAAAGAAAATGAAGTGAGGAAAACAAGGTGACGGTGTTTACCTTTTTACACAGTTCTGTTTTGATCTTGAGCAGGTTGACTTTGAGGCACTCTTCCACCTGACCTGTCTGCTCTTGGGCTGCTGCTTCTTCAGCACATAGACTGGAGATCTGTTCAGGAGATAAAAAAAAACAAAGCCACCCCACTGAGCACAGAAATGAACCGATAGTTTCTTTTTTTTTTTTTTTTTTTTTTTTTTTGGAGACGGA
>NW_012111894.1:0-1428 GCF_000951035.1 Colobus angolensis palliatus | reverse complement strand
CCGAGCCTGGGGCCCCGCACTCCGCTGCCGTGGAAGGGAGTTGCATTTCCCGGGGTACCCCGAGCTGCCCTCCTGTGACTCCTTGGCGGGGCAGCTGGTCAGAGTGTGCCTCTGGGCCGGTGGGCGACCCGGAGGAGGGGGAAGATGCCGCCGGCCACGGGCGGAGGCCTGGCAGAGTCCGAACTGCGTCCCCGGAGGGGCCGCTGTGGGCCCCAGGCTGCTAGGGCCGCAGGCCGGGACGTGGCCGCCGAGGCTGCGGCGCGAAGCCCCAAACGGCCTGCCCTGGGCTCACGGCGCTTCGAGGCGGCCGGCCGGTGGGCCCTGCTGGCCTTGGTGACGCTGCTGTCCTTCGCTACCCGTTTCCATCGCCTGGCCGAGCCGCCGCACATCTGGTGAGTGATGGGAGGGACTCGGTGGCCACCATGGCAACCACGAGGGGACGCCGTCCTCTGATTGGCCCGAAGGTACGGAGGAGGCGGGATCTACAGGAGGAGGGGCGGGGCCGTGATGGAGGGGAACTTGAGGTACCGGGTGGGTTGGCCTCTGGCGAGGTGCATTCTCTGGGAGGGGGGGATCGTTTTGCTCTGGTGGTGGGGCAATGGGATTGTTAGGATCTGAGGAAGCAGCCCTCATGTCTTCCGCGTTATGTTACAGTGCATCACTTGGCTTGCAAATTGTGGCTTTTAAAGATGCTTTCAACTTTCCAAAGAGAATTGCAAATTCTTGGGTAGAGAATTTTCTAAGGCCTGAGTTCCGATATCTGCAGGATTTTCAGGCATCAACAGAGGGGAAAATACCTAACTGTGTACCTTTGTCTTATAGGGCAAGGACAGTTTGATTGTTCAGGTATGGTGACAAAAGGATTTTAGAGGCAGAACTCTTCCTGTGAGAAGAGATTTATTTTCTTAAAGGTTTTAGCTTGTACTACCCAGATACTGGGTGTCTGGGTGTCTGGGTGTCAGAAACGGAACTCCTTTTTTTTTGAGACGGAGTCTCGCTCTGTCGCCCAGGCTGGAGTACAGTGGCGCGATCTCGGCTCATTGCAAGCTCTGCCTCCCGAGTTCATGCCATTCTCCTGCCTCAGCCTCCAGAGTAGCTGGGACTACAGGCGCCCACCACCACGCCCGGCTAATTTTTTTTTTGTATTTTTAGTAGAGACGGGGTTTCACCGTGTTAGCCAGGACGGTCTTGATCTCCTCGTGATCTGACCGCCTTGGCCTCCCAAAGTGCTGGGATTACAGGCGTGAGCCACCGTGCCTGGCCCAGAAATGGAACTCTTTGAGCAAAGAGCAGGCAAGAAAACAGACTGTCAGGGTTGCTTTATTTAGAAATTAATAAATTAGGCCGGGCGCGGTGGCTCAAGCCTGTAATCCCAGCACTTTGGGAGGCCGAGACGGGCGGATCACGAGGTCAGGAGATCGAGACCAT
>NW_012111893.1:0-1265 GCF_000951035.1 Colobus angolensis palliatus | reverse complement strand
TTTTTTTTTTTTTGAGATGGAGTCTTGCTCAGTTGCCAGGCTGGAGTGCAGTGGCACGATCTTGGCTCACTGCAACCTCTGCCTCCTGGGTTCAAGCGATTCTCTTGCCTCAGCCTCCCAAGTAGCTGGGACTACAGGTGTGTGCCACCAGGCCCAGCTAATTTTTGTATTTTTAGTAGAGACAGGGTTTCATCATGTTGGCCAGGATGATCTCGGTCTCCTGACCTCACCTTCACCCACTTTTTAACTTGACATCTCACCTTTTCCTGATAAGTGTAAATAGTTGAAATGGATCACAGAACATTAGAATTTTTAAAAAATCTAACATGACAAAATCTAAGAAAGAGAACTTTTTATTGAAGATCTGCCTGATTCATCTCTATTATGCTTTTGCATAGACTGGCTTCTGGTTGTGTACATTTCCAACCTTATTTCCTCCCTACTGTCCACACATTCATGGTGCTGGTCACTACAGAAAATGAATATCACAGCATGACTTCTGGCCCTCAGGACCATGGGCAGAGGGAGTATTTCTAGAAATCATTTTTACACCAGAGGGGGTAGCAATGACATAACCATATGTGGAAGTTACTGCACCAGTAAATACATCCTGTGAAACCCCAACTAACTTATTTATCTGAATTTAATTAGTGGACTTTCAAAAGCACCCATGGCCACTGCAATGCCACCACACATGAGGAGAAGAAAGACAAAAGGGAGTGTAAAAAGAGGTATTGATCCTTAAGGTTGACAGGTGTTAGTCTTGCAAATTTTACTAAAATATGTGACCCAGAAGAGCCATTTCTAGGCCTTGGAGGTGGCCTGTGCTAGTGAAAGCCTCTGAAGATTAGGGTTCGTTAGCTTCAGGGTGAATCTACCTCTGCGCTGTCAATAGGGACATTATGATAAAAATGTCATGTAACTTTGTAAAATGTATCCATGGAGCCTAAACACTATAATGACATGCTATCCATCATCATTTACTTTAAAAAATATTTGAACAATCTCTTTAATTTTTGAAAATTTTGTTTGTCTTTTTACTCTTTGAACATACATTTCCATTTCACTTTCTTCTCAAGATTCCTTCATAATGTAATGTGTGTGTGTGTATGTATATATATATAAAACTATATGTGTGTATATATATATAACTATATATATATATAACTATATATATATATATATTTTAGACAGGATCTCACTTTGTTGCTCTGGCTGAAGTACAGTAGTGAAATCAAAGCTCACTGCAGCTTTGAACTCCTGGG
>NW_012111892.1:0-1440 GCF_000951035.1 Colobus angolensis palliatus | reverse complement strand
TTTCTTTCTTTCTTTCTTTCTTTCTTTCTTTCTTTCTTTCTTTCTTTCTTTCTTTCTTTCTTTCTTTCTTTCTTTCTTTCTTTTTTTTATGTCTTTCTCTGGTTTTGGTTTCAGGATAATACTAGCTACATAGAATGAATTTGGAAGTATTCTCTCTCTCTCTCTTTCTCTCTCTCTCTCCAACACCCCCCCCTTGGAATAGTTTAAATAGAATTGTTATTCTTTTTTAAATGTTTGGTAGAATTCAGCAGTGAAGCCATCAGGTCTAGAACTTTTTTTTTTTTTTCTGGGAGACATTTTATTATGACTTCAATCTCATTACTTGTTATTGGTCTGTTCAGGGTTTGGATTTCTTTCTGCTTTAATATTAGTAGATTGTATGTGTCTAGGAACTTGTCAATTTCTTCTAGGTTTTCCAATTTATTGGCATATAGTTGCCCATAGTAGCCACTAATAATTCTTTGAATTTCTGCAGTCATTGGATGACATGTTCTATAAATATCTGTTAGATCCATTTGGTCTATAATGTAGATTAAGACAAACATTTCTTTGTTGATTTTCTGTCTGGAAGAAATAGCCTCCAACTATTGTTGTACTGGGACCTCTGTCTCTCCTTAGCTCTAATAATATTTCCTTTATATTTCCTGGTGCTCCAGTATTGTTATATCTTCTTCTTTAATTAAACCCTTTTTCACTGGGATAGATAGAAGGACATACTTCCCGTAATAAAAGCTATATATCGCAGACCCTCAACTAGTGTCAGACTAAATGAGGACAAACTGAAAGTCTTTACTCTGATTTCTGAAATGCAACAAGGATTCCCACTTGTACTACTGTTATTCAACATATGACTGGAAGTCC
Source organism: Colobus angolensis palliatus (assembly GCF_000951035.1). Classification (NCBI taxonomy): domain Eukaryota; kingdom Metazoa; phylum Chordata; class Mammalia; order Primates; family Cercopithecidae; genus Colobus; species Colobus angolensis. The sequence continues at coordinate 579 of NW_012111892.1, read as the reverse complement.
TAGCTAGAGTGATCAGACAAGATAAATAAATAAAAGGCATCCAAACTGGAATAAAAGAAGTAAAATTTCCCTTGTTTGCAGATGATATGATCTTGTATTTGGAGAAAAAAAAAAAAAAGCAAACCTATAGTGACCTTTTCGGTTTCTTCTTAAAGTTTTTTTCTTGTAATCTATTTATCTGATATAAGTATAGATAGGCCTATTTTTTTTTTTTTTTTTTTTTTTGGTTTCCATTGGCATGGAATATCTCTTTCCATCTCTTTATTTTCAATCTATGTGTATATCTTTGCAGGTGAGGTGTGTTTCTTATAGCATATCAATGGGTCTTTATTTTATTAATCCATTTAGCTACTCTGTCTTTTGATTGGAGAGTTTAATCCATTGATAATCAATATTATTATTAACAAATAAGGATGTACTCCTACTACTTTGTTATTTGTTTTCTGGTAGTTTTTTGGTTCTTTCTCTTCTTTCTTCTTTCTCTCTCTCTCTCTCACTCTCTTTCTCTTTCTTTCTTTCTTTCTTTCTTTCTTTCTTTCTTTCTTTCTTTCTTTCTTTCTTTCTTTCTTTCTTCCTTTC
>NW_012111891.1:0-1135 GCF_000951035.1 Colobus angolensis palliatus | reverse complement strand
CACTGCAACCTCCGCCTCCCAGGTTCAAGCAATTCTCCTGCCTCAGCCTCCTGAGTAGCTGGGATTACAGGTGCGCACCACCTGCTCCTGACTAATTTTTGTATTTTTACAGACGGGGTTTTGCTATGTTGGCCAGGCTGGTCCCAAACTCCTGGCCTCAAGCAATCAGCCTGCCTTGGCCTCTCAATGTACTGGGATTACAGGCGTAAGCCACCGTGCCTGGCCCCCTTTTTTTTCTCAATTTTGAGACAGGGTCTTTCTCTGTTGCCCAGGCTGGGGTACAGTGGTGTAATCACGGCTTACTGCAGCCTCCACCTCCCGGGCTCAGATAAGCCTCCCAACTCAGCCTCCCAAGTAGCTGGGACTACAGGTGCTTGATACCACACCTGGCTAATTTTTTTTTTTTTAATTTATGTAGAGATGGGATCTCACCATGTTGCCCAGGACTGGTCTTGAACTCCTGGGCTCAAGCAATCCTCCCACCTCAGCCTCCCAAAGCACTGGGATCATAGACATGAACCATCTACAGGATTCCCCTCCCTGCCCAGAAACTACTGCCATCTGGGACATTTCCTCCACACATCTGGCTCTGATGGAGAAGCTGTGAACTCGGCCCCCACCCCCTGTCCCTGCCCAGCCCTGCCTCTCCAAGTGGCCTCAGGCTTGTTCCAGCCCTTGATGGGAGCAGGTGGGCTAGGTGGCCCCAAGCTCAGCCCACTCAACTTGAATTCCTGCTTCTTCCTTTCTTTCCTTTCCACTCCATCTTATTTCTTTTTTGAGCTACATCCCCACACACATACCACTGACCTTTGTGGTGGGGAAGGGGTGCTAGGGGCCAAATAAAGTGCATACACTTGGGCATCTTAAAAGAGATGCCATCATCAAGCTGGTCAGGGCACCAGGTGCCCCGATCACTGTCCCTGTACCCCTGTTCCCTGCCTCAGCACCCTCCATGAGGACTCATCAGGGAAGCCCCCCAATCACTTCACACCTTTCTCCCCCAGCCTTCCCACCACACCCCTCAGCCCGTCTTTCCACCATTGACATTCACCACTCCTATTCCTCTTCCCAACACCTGCCAAGTCCCACCCACTTTGCAGACCCTTCCTATGCCACCTGTAGCCTCTACCCCAGG
>NW_012111890.1:0-1326 GCF_000951035.1 Colobus angolensis palliatus | reverse complement strand
AAAAAAAAAAAAAAAAGAAACGCAAGAGTGAAGGAAGCTTGGCAGCTCCCACCTAGATTTCAAAGAATGTATAGGAATGCCTGGATGTTCAGGAAGAAGCCTGCTGCAGGGGCAGCGCCCCCACAGAGAGCCTTTACTAGGGAAGCACCAAGGGGAAATGTAGGGTTAAATCCCCCACACAGACTCCCCACTGGGACGCTGCCCAGTGGAGCTGTGGGAACAGGACCACCACCCTCCAGACCCCAGAATAGTAGAGCCATCAGTAGCTTGCACCCTGAGCCCGGAAATGCTTCAGGCCTTCAACTCCAACCTGTGAGAGCAGCCACAGCCTACAAAGCCACAGGGGTAGAGATGCCCAAGGCCTTGGGAGCCCATTCCTTGCACCAGTGTGCCCTGGATGCAGGACTTGTAATCACAGGAAATTATGTTGGAGCTTTAAGGTTTAATGTTTGCCCTGCCGGGTTTCAGACATGTGTGGGGCCTGTTGCTCTTTCTGTTGGCCTATGTTTACCTTTTGGAATGGAAACATTTGCACTATGCCTATACCACCATCTTGGAAGTAAATAACTTGGTTTTGATTTTACAGGCTCATAGGTGGAAGGAAAGTGCCTTGAGTCTCAGATGAGATTTGGACTTTTGAGTTAAAGCTGAAATGAGTTAAGACTTTTGAGGACTATTGGGAAAGGGTGATTGTATTTTGCAATGTGAGAAGGACATGAGATTTGAGAGACCAGCAGTGGAATGATAGAGTTTAGATATTTGTCCGCTCCAAATCTCATGTTAAAATGTAATCCCCTGCTGCAAGATGTTTTGGTCGTGGGACAGATCCTTCATGAATGGCTTGGTGCCCTCCGTGCAATAATGAGTTCATGCAAGATCTGGTTGTTTAAAGGAGACTGGCACATCCACCTCTCTCTCTTTGCTATCTAGCTCACTGTGTGACACGTTGGCTCGCCCTTGCCTTCTGCCGTGATTGCAAGCTTCCTGAGACCCTCACCAGAAGCAAATGCCAGCATGCTTCCTGTACAGTCTACAGAACCATGAGCCCAAACTTAAACCTCTTTTCTTCATAGATTGCCCAGTCTCAGATATTCCTTTTAGCAACACAAACACACATGGTATATTATTTCATACTTTTTTTTTTTTTGAGACGGAGTCTCTCTCTGTCCCCAGGCTGGAGTGCAGTGGCGCGATCTCAGCTCACTGCAACCCCTGACTCCGTGGTTAAAGCTATGCTCCTGCCTCAGCCTCCCAAGTAGCTAGGATTACAGGCGTGTGCCACCATGCCCAGTTGATTTTTGTATTTTTAATAGAGATTGGGTTTCA
>NW_012111889.1:0-1185 GCF_000951035.1 Colobus angolensis palliatus | reverse complement strand
GGATTGCTTGAGCTCAGGAGTTCAAAACCAGCCTGGGCAACATGGCAAAACCCCATCTCTACAAAAAAAAAAAAAAACAAAAAACAAAAATCAGCCAGCCAGCCAGGTGTGGTGGCATCTGCCTGTAGTCCCAGCTATTCAGGAGGCTGAGATGGAAGAATTGCTTGAGCCCAGGGAGGTTGAGGCTGCACTGGAGCCCTGATCATGCCACTGCACTCTAGCCTGAGCAACAGAGCGAGACTCTGTCTCAAAAAAAAAAAAAAAAAAGAATGGAGAGCATATATAAATTCATTCCTTCATATATTTATTCAGAGGTATTGCTTTTGTGAGTTCTTTATGTTGGGCCTTATTTAAAAGGTAGTGAAGATTCTACAAACTTCCCTCTTAGTACTGCTTTTACTGTATCTCATAGATTTTTGGTATGTTGTATTTCTACCTTCATTTGTTTCAATAATTTTTAAAATTTTCTTCTTAACTTCTTCACTGATCCATTGGTCATTCAGGAGCAGGTTGTTTAATTTCCATGTGTTTGTGAAGTTTCTGAGGTCCTCTTTTTGTTGATTTCTAATTTTATTCCATTGTAGTCAGAAAAGATACTTGACATAATTTCTACTTTTTTGAATTTGTTCAGACTTGTTTTGTGGTCCAAGATATGGTTTATTCTAGAGAATGTTCCATGTTTTGATGAAAAGAATGTGTATCCTGCAGCAGTTAGGTTCTATATGTTCTATAAATATCAGTTAGGAGGTCTGATGTGTAGACTAACTCCAATGTTTCTTTATTAATTTTCTATCTGGACAATCTGTCCATTACTGAGAGAGGAGTGTTAAAGTCCCCTACTATTACTGTATTGTAATCTCTCTCTCCCTTTAAATCTATTAATGTTTGCTTTATATACTTGGAAGCTCCAGTGTTGGGTACACAGATATTTAAAATTGTTATATTCTCTTGCTGAACTGACTTCTATATCATTATATAGTGAGGAGGCTGAGGCACAAGAATTGCTTGAACCTGGGGGGTGGAGGTTGCAGTGAGCCAAGAGCATGCCACTGCACTCCAGCCTGGGCAACAGAGTGAGAATCTGTCTCAAAAAAAAAAAAAAAAGGAATATGTATATATTCAATGCAATCCTAATAAAATTCCAAATGAGTTGTCACTTCCTGTATATTTGACATTTTTATTTTA
>NW_012111888.1:0-1869 GCF_000951035.1 Colobus angolensis palliatus | reverse complement strand
GGCAACAAGAGCAAAACTCTGTCTCAGAAAAAAACAAAAACAAAACCAAAAACAAACAAAACAAAACAAAAGAACATTTCAAAGTTTAGTGACTGAAGGTAAATGTATTTAAATTTGTGTGGAAAATAACCAGCAACTTAGGCAGGCCTGATGGTTCCGTGCTTGAGTTTAAATGGTCATTCATTCAACAGGTAGTTATTAAACCTCTAGCAAGTATACAGGGCAGTTGTTGATTGAAGGGATGAGGTGCTACAAATAATTCAGAGACATTCCTGTCCTCTAAGAACCATATTTTATTAGTAACATAATAACTCCCATTTACTGAATGCCTACCATATGCCAGCTGGGGTGCTGGTCACCTTACAGTTATTATTTTATTTCATTCTTCCCCCACATGAGCAGGGCACGTATAATTAACAACATTTCATTGAAAGACGAATAACTGAGGGTCAGAGAACTACTTTGACCAGGATGGCACAGCTGGCAAGTTGACAGAAGATGGACTTGCCCCCTCATGTGGACCCCTGATTCCCAAATTCACATCCTTCCACTATTCCATACTTTCTCATCGATGTGCACAGGAAAATTCGGCAGCCATTCAACACCCTAGACTGAATCCCACAGGACTCCAGAGGACCACTGCGGACTGAAGGGATTTGGAAAATAATTTCTCTCCACATCTTGAATTTTGATTTCAGGCTGGGAAATTAAAAGGCAAAAGCAGCAGCATGTTTAAAAATCCTGACTATGGCGCATGCCTGTAATCCCAGTACTTTGGGAGGCCGAGGCGGGTGGATCAAGAGGTCAAGAGATCAAGACAATCCTGGCCAACATTGTGAAACCCCGTCTTTACCAAAAATGCAAAAATTAGCTGGGTGTGGTGGTGTGCACCTGTAGTCCCAGCTACTTGAGAAGCTGAGGCAGGAGAATCACTTGAACCCGGGAGGCGGAGGTTGCAGTGAACGGAGATTGTGCCACTGCACTCCAGCCTGTGCAACAGAGTGAGATTTCATCTCAAAAAAAAAAAAAAAAAAGCCCTTATTTGCATTAAAGCCATCTCGTAACACAGACTGGACGAGGTAGGTGACCTGCCACGTGGGTACACCATGCTCTGGAAGCACAAAGCCAGCCGCTTCCTCCCCGAGGCCACTTCTAGGTGGCCAAGCACAGAGGTGGGGCACAAAAAACTCCTCACTGCTGGGGTCTTTCTGTTTGACTCACACATGCCTGAAATTCCTTACATGAGGGACAAAGCTTTGGATCCCATGATTAGTGATGAACACTGATGGGCTGGGAGAGGTGGCGCCTTCCCATTGCAGGGCAGGGGCTGAGGACCCGTTCTTTGGCACATGTGGGTGGGGGAAAGTTGACCACTCACAGGCGGACAGGGACACCAAACCCCCTCTTCTGTTTCCACCAGCCGATGGTCCCACATGAATACAGGGGAAACTCGCTGCCACACCTGTGACTCCGCTCAGAGTTCGTTCTGACAGAATACTTTCCACACTCAGAATTCTTTTTTGAAGGGAGGGGCTGAAAAAGGAAGGAAGGCATGGCTCCCAAATAGGAACTGTATTTTCTAATGTATTTTTAAAGGGCCAGGGCCTTTTTGGATCACAGTTTAAAACTCACACCCCCGGTTGGTGCTGCAACCCAAAGCCTGGCACGGGACCAGGTAACTGGGGTGCCAGATGCCTTTATCTCTTAGCAGTGCCCCGTGCTGTGTGGCCAAGGCTTCCAGGTCACCATTCCGACACTAGGTTTATAAGATCTGGGAAGGGGTGACATCAGGGTTCAGCTCATTCAACGCATGTTTTTTTGTTGTTGTTCTTTTTTTTTTTTTTTTTTTTGAGACGGAGTCTTGCTCTG
>NW_012111887.1:0-1228 GCF_000951035.1 Colobus angolensis palliatus | reverse complement strand
CTTGACGAGGGCTCCCTAGAAAGAGCTGAGTCAAGGCCGGGTGCGGTGGCTCACGCCTGTAATCCCAGCACTTTGGGAGGCCAAGGCGGGCGGATCACGAGGTCAGGAGATCGAGACCATCCTGGCTAACACGGTAAAACCTCGTCTCTACTAAAAATACAAAAAAATTAGCCTGGCATAGTGGCAGGCGCCTGTAGTCCCAGCTACTTGGGAGGCTGAGGCAAGAGAATAGCATGAACCTGGGCAGTGGAGGTTGCAGTGAGCTGAGATTGCATCACTGCACTCCAGCCTGGGCAACAGAGTGAGACTCCATCTCAAAAAAAATACAAAAAGAAAAAAGAAAATCACAGTGATTGTGTCTTACTTTTTTTACTTAAGAACAAATTATACCTGTTTTCTCTAAGAATCAAGTACCTATCATTTAAAAGTGAAGATGTGGTGGGGTATGGTAGCTCACGCCTATAATCCCAACATTTTGGGAGGCCAAGGCAGGCAGATTGCTTTAGCCTAGGAGTTTGAAACCAGCCTGGGCAACATGTCAAAGCCCAGTCTCTACAAAAAATACAAAAATTAGCCGAGTGTGGTGGTGGACGCCTGTAATCTAGGTACTTGGGAGGCTGAAGTGGGAGAATCTCAAGAGCCTGGATGGTGGAGTTTGCAGTGAGCCAAGATCACGCCACTGTCATCCAGCCTGGGTGACAGAGCAAGGCCTTGTCTCAAAAAGAATAAAGTTTTGGGAGTCTGATGCGGGTGGATCATTTGAGGTCAGGAGTTTGAGACCAGCCTGGACAACATGGTGAAACCCCATCTCTACCAAAAATACAAAAATTGGCCAGGTGCAGGGGCTCACGCCTATAATCCCAGCACTTTGGGAGGTTGAGGTGGGTGGATCACCTGAGGTCAGGAGTTCGAGACTAGCCTGGCCAATATGGTGAAACCCCTTCTCACTGGACGCGGAGGCTCATACATGTAATCCCAGCACTTTGGAAGGCCAAGGCAGGTGGATCATGAGGTCAAGAGATCGAGACCATCCTGGCCAACATGGTGAAACCCCTTCTGTACTAAAAATAACAAAAATTAGCTGGGCGTGGTGGCATGCACCTATAATCCCAGCTACTTGGGAGGCTGAGACAGGAGAATTGCTTGAACTCAGGAAGCAGAGGCTGCAGTGAGCTGAGATCACACCACTGCACACCAGCCCGGGTGACAGAGCAAGACTCTGTCTCAA
>NW_012111886.1:18378-18691 GCF_000951035.1 Colobus angolensis palliatus | reverse complement strand
GGCGAAAAGTGAAATATCCAGAAATAAACCCAGAAGGAAGTATTCCAAGAAACTACTTTCTGATGTGTGCATTCATTTCAGAGAGTTAAAGCTTACATTATGTCGCCCAGTTTGGAAATTCTGTCTTTGAGGAATCAGTGAAGGGATATTCAGTGGTGCCCACGGGCTTGTGGTAAGAAAGGAAACGTCTTCTGATGAAAACTGGAGAGAAGCTTTCAGAGCAACTGCTTTGTAATATTTGTATTCATCTCATAGAGTTAAATCATTTTTTGGAATTAGCAATTTGAAATAACTGTTTCTGTGGAACCTGGGA
>NW_012111886.1:11020-12143 GCF_000951035.1 Colobus angolensis palliatus | reverse complement strand
TTTTATGTCAAACTGCTTTGCAATAGATATGTCTACTCATCTCACATAGATAAGACATTCCTTCTATTAAAAAGTTTTCTAACTGCGTCATGTACGGACTGACGAAGGGACTTTCGGGAGCACATTCAGGCCTATGTGGAAATAGAAAGTATGTTCAGATAAAAACTGGGTAAATCTTTCTGAGGAACTGCTTTGTGATGTGTGCATTCCACGCAGGGACTTATACCTCTTTTCTCATAAGGCGGTGTTTGAACAGTGTTCCTGTAAAAGTGAAAAAGTGATAATTTGCAGTATATTGAAAACTATGGCAAAAAGTGATATATCTGGATATAAAACCAAGAGAGAAACATTCCAAGGAACTCTTCCCTGACGTGTGGATTCATTTCAGAGAGCTAAAGCTTACACTACGTCACCCAGTTTGGAAACTGTCTTTGAGGAATCTGCAAAGGGATACTAAGTGGAGCCTGGTGGCTTGTGGTGAGGAAGGAAACGTCTTCCAAAGAAAACTGGAGAGAAACATTCGGAGCAACTGCTTTGTGATGTGTGTATTCATTTCATAGAGTTATATAGTCCTATGGATTGAGCAGTTTGAAATCATTTTTTCTGTGTAACCTGAGAAAGGATAATTCGGAACATTCTTAAGAATATGCTGAAAAAGAAATACCCTCCGATAAAAACCAGAAGAAAACTTTCTGTGAAACTGCTCTTGGTCACGGGAAGTCCACTTGCACATTGAAGCTTCTGCTTTCATTGAGCAGTATTCTAACACTCTTTTAGGTTAGACAGCTAAGGCATATTTGGGAGCGCTTAGAGGCTAACGGTGAAAACAGAAATATATTCAGATAAACAGCGGAGAGAAGATTTCCGAGGAGCTGCTTTGTGTCGTGTGCATTCCACTCACAGAGTTATAGTTTTCTTCTCATACAGGATTGGGGAATCCCGTTTGTAGAAAAAGCTACCAGGGGACAGTCGGGAGTAAATGGACGGCTATGGTTAAAAAGGAAATATCCTCAGACAAAAACCAGAAAGAACCTTTCTGTGAAACTGCACTGTGATAGATATGTCTATTCATCTCACATTGATAAAACTTCCTTTCTATTACACAGTTTTGAAATTGCATCAT
>NW_012111886.1:4865-6080 GCF_000951035.1 Colobus angolensis palliatus | reverse complement strand
AACTTTCATTCTATTACACAGTTTTGAAACTGCTCTATGGATAGATTCGAGAAGGGACATTTGGAACACATTCAGGCCTGTGGGGAAATGGGAAATATCTTCAGATAAAAACTGGAGAGATGCTTTCTGAGAAACTGCTTTGTGATGTGTGCATTTCACTCAAGGAGTTATATCTCTTTTCTCATAAGGCAGTGTTTGAACTCTGTTCCTGTAAAACTGAAAAAGTAATATTTTGCAGCTCATTGCAGAGTATGGCAGAAAAAGAAATATCCTGAAATAAAACCCAGAAAGAAGGGTTCGAAGAAACTGCACTCTGACGTGTGCATTCGTTTCAGATAGTTAAAATTTCCACTACGTTGCCCAATTTTTTAAACTCTGTCTTTTAGGAATCTGTGAAGGGATATTAAGTGGCACCCCTGGTTATGTGGTGAGAAAGGAAACATCGTCCAATGAAAACTGGAGAGAAGCTTTCGGAGCACCTGCTTTGTGATGTGTGTATTCATCACATATAGTTAAATCATTCTTTGGATTGAGCAGGTTTAAATCACTGTTTCTGTGGAAACATTCTGTGAAACTGCTCAAGGTCTCCTGAAGTCCACTAGCACAGTTAAGCTTCTGTTTTCATTGAGCAGTATTCTAACACTGTTTTGGGTTAGTCAGCAAAGGAAAACTCGGAAGTGCTCTGAGGCCTACAGTGAAAATGGAAATATCTTCAGATAGATACTGGAGAGAATATTTCCGAGGAATTGCTTGGTGATGTGTGTATTCCACTTACAGAATTTTACTTTCCTTCTCATAGAGCACTGGGGAATCCCGTTTGGAGAAAACGCTACCAGGGGACATTTGGGAGTAAATGGATGGCTATGGTGAAAAAGGAAATATCTTCAGACAAAAACTGGAAAGAAGATTTCTGTGAAACTGCTTTTTGATTGATAAATCTATTCGTTTCACATAGATAAAAGTTTTATTCCATTACGTAGTTTTGAAACTACGTCATGGACCAATTCACAAAGGGACATTAGGGAGCACATTCAGGCTGGTGGGGAAATAGGAGATATCTTCAGATTAAAACTGAAGAGAAGCTTTCTGAGAAACTGCTTTGTGACGTGTGCATTCCACTCAGGGAGTTATACCTCTTTTCTCACAAGGCAGTGTTTGAATACTGTTCCTGCAAACCTGAAAAAGGGATATTTTGCAGTGCATAGAAGACTATGG
>NW_012111886.1:2352-3685 GCF_000951035.1 Colobus angolensis palliatus | reverse complement strand
TCCTATAAAAACCAGAAGGAAACTTTCTGTGAAACTGCTCTGTGTCACGTGAAGTCCACTCGCACAGTTAAGCTTCTGTTTTCACTGAGAAGTATTCTAACACTGTTTTAGGTGAGTCATATAAGGGATACTTGGAAGTGCTTTGAGGCTTACGGTGAAAACCAAAATATCTTCAGATAGATACTGGAGAGAGGATTTACCAGGAGATGCTTTGTGACGTGTGCATTCCACTCAGAGAGTTTTACCTTTCTTCTCATAGAGGATTAGGGAATTCTGTTTGGAGAAATAACTACCAGGGGACATTCGGGAGTACATAGACGGCTATGGTGTAAAAGGAAATATCCTTACACGAAAACTGGAAAGAAGCTTTCTGGGAAATGGCTTTATGATAGATAAGTCTAATCATCTCTCATAGATAAAACTTTCTTTCTATTACACCGTTTTGAAACTGCCTCATGGATGGATTCGCAAAGGGACATTCAGAAGCACATTCATGCGTACAGTGCAAAAGTAGATATGTTCAGATAAAAACTGGAGAGAAGCTCTGAGAAAATGCTTTGTGGTGTTTGGATTTTACTAAGGGAGTTATACATCTTTTCTTGTAAGGCAGTGTTTGAACACTGTTCCTGTAAAACTGAAAAAGTGACATTTTGCCACTCATTGAAGACTATGGGGAAAAGTGAAATATCCGGAAATAAAACCCAGAAAGAAGCATTCCAAGAAACTCCTCTCTGACATGTGCATTCATTTCAGACAGTTAAAGCTTACACTACATTGTGCAGTTTGGAAACTCAGTCTTTGCGAAATCTGTGAAGGGATACTCAGTGACGCTTGGAAGCTTGTGGTGAGAAAGGAAACGTCTTCTGATTAAAACTGGAGAGAAGCTTTCCGAGAAACTACTTTGTGATGTGTGTATTCATCTCATAGATTTAAATCATTCTTTGGTTTGAGCAGTTTGAAATCACTCTTTCTGTGGACCCTGAGAAAAGATATTTGGGAACGCTCTTAAGAATGTGCTGAAAAAGAAGTACCCTCTGACAAAAACCAAAAGGAAATTTTCTATGAATCTGCTCTAGGTCACATGAATTCCACTCGCACAGATAAGCTTCTGCTTTTATTGAGCAGTATTCTAACATTGTTTTAGGTTAGTCTGTGAAGTGATATTCGGGAGCACGTTGAGGCTTACGGTGAGAAAGGAAATATCTTCAGATAAAATCGGAGAGTAGATTTCCGAGGAACTACTTTGCTACGTGTGCATTCCACTCACAGAGTTATACTTTTCTTCTCATAGAGGATTGGTGAATCCTGTTTGGAGAAAACACACCCAGGGGAC
>NW_012111886.1:383-2302 GCF_000951035.1 Colobus angolensis palliatus | reverse complement strand
GGACCCTGAGAAAAGATATTTGGGAATGCTCTTAAGAATGTGCTGAAAAAGAAGTACCCTCTGACAAAAACCAAAAGGAAATTTTCTATGAATCTACTCTAGGTCACATGAATTCCACTCACACAGATAAGCTTCTGCTTTTATTGAGCAGTATTCTAACATTGTTTTAGGTTAGTCTGTGAAGTGATATTCGGGAGCGCGTTGAGGCTTACGGTGAGAAAGGAAATATCTTCAGATAAAATTGGAGAGTAGATTTCCGAGGAGCTACTTTGCTACGTGTGCATTCCACTCACAGAGTTATACTTTTCTTCTCATAGAGGATTGGTGAATCCTGTTTGGAGAAAAGTCTACCAGGGGACATTTGCAAGTATATGGATGGCTATGGTGACAAAGGAAGTATCCTAAGACAAAAACTGGAACGAAGCTTTCTGTGAACCTGTTTGTGATAGATATATCTATTCGTCTCAAATATTTAAAACTTTCTTTCTATTATGCAATTTTGAAACTGCATCACGGATGGATTCATGAAGGGACATTCGGGAGCACAGTCAGGCCTGTGGGGAAATAGGAGATATCTTCAGATAAAATCTGGAGAGAAGCTGTCTGAGAAACTGTTTTGTGATGCGAGCACTCCATTCAGGGAATTATACCTCTTTTCTCATTATACAGTGTTTGAGCATTGTTCTTGTAAAACAGAAAATGTGGTATTTTGCAACACATTGAAGACTATGGCGAAAAGTGAAATATCCTAAACTAAAACCCAGAAAGATCATTCCAAGAAACTGCTCTCTGACGTGTGCATTCATTTCAGAGAGTTAAAGCTTACACTGCATTGCCCAGTTTGGAAACTCTCTCTTTGAGGAATCTGTGAAGGGATATTTAGTGGCACACGAATGCTTGCAGTGAGAAAGGAAACGTCTTCCGATGAAAACTGGAGAGAAGCTTTCAGAGCAACTGGATTGTGATGTTTGTATTCATCTCATAGAGTTAAATCATTCTTTGGATTGAGCAGTGTGAAATCACTGTTTCTGTGGAATGTGAAAAAGGACATTTGAGAACGCTCTTAAGAATATGCTGAATAAGAAATACCCTCCGATAAAAACCAGATGGAAACTTTCTGTGAAACTGCTCTAGGTCACATGAATTCCACTCACACAGTTAAGCTTCTATTTTCATTAATCAGTAGTCTAACACTATTTTAGGTTAATCAGATAAGGGATACTCGGGAATGCTTTGAGGCTTACGGTGAAAACAGAAATATCTTCCAATAGATACTGGAGAAAAGATTTCCGAGGAGCTGATTTGTGCTGTGTGCATTCTATTCACAGAGTTTTACTTTTTTTCTCAAGGAGAATTGGGGAATCCCGTTTGGAGAAATATCTACCAGGGGACATTTGGGTGTATGTGGACTGCTATGGTGAAAAAGGAAGTAACCTCAGACAAATACTGGAAAGAAACTTTCTGTGAAACTGCTTTGTCATAGATATGTCTATTCATCTCACATGCATAAAACCTTCTTTCCATTACGCAGTTTTGAAACTGCATTATGAACAGATTCACGAAGGGACATTTGGGAGCACATTCAGGCCTGTGGGGAAGTAGGAAATAACATCAGATAAAAACTGAAGAGAAGCTTTCTGAGAAACTGATTTGTGATGTGTGCATTCCACTCAGGGAGGTATACCTGTTTTCTCATAAGGCAGTGTTTCAACACTGTTCCTGTAAAACTGAAAAAGTGATATGTTGCAGCGCTTTGAAGACAATGGTGAAAAGTGAATTATCCTGAAAGAAAACCCAGAAAGAAGTGTTCAGTAAACTGCTCTCTGACGTGTGCATTTATTTCAGGGTTTTAAAGCTTACACTACGTTGCCCAGTTTGGAAAGCCTGTCTTTGAGGAATCTGTGAAGGGATATTAAGAC
>NW_012111886.1:0-333 GCF_000951035.1 Colobus angolensis palliatus | reverse complement strand
CATAAGGCAGTGTTTCAACACTGTTCCTGTAAAACTGAAAAAGTGATATGTTGCAGCGCTTTGAAGACAATGGTGAAAAGTGAATTATCCTGAAATAAAATCCAGAAAGAAGTGTTCAGTAAACTGCTCTCTGACGTGTGCATTTATTTCAGGGTTTTAAAGCTTACACTACATTGCCCAGTTTGGAAAGCCTGTCTTTGAGGAATCTGTGAAGGGATATTAAGACGCCCCCAGAGGCTTGAGATGAGAAGGAAACGCCTTCCGATGAAAACTGGAGAGAAGCTTTTGGAGCAACTACTTTGTGATATGTGTATTCATCTCAGAGAGTTAAAT
>NW_012111885.1:0-2028 GCF_000951035.1 Colobus angolensis palliatus | reverse complement strand
CATTTTGGGAGGCCGAGACGGGCGGATCACGAGGTCAGGAGATCGAGACCATCCTGGCGAACACGGTGAAACCCCGTCTGTAATAAAACTACAAAATTAGTCGGGCATGGTAGCGCATGCTCTGATCCCAGCTATTTGGAAGGCTGAGGCAGGAGAATTGCTTGAACCCAGGAGGTGGAAGTTGCAATGAGCCAAGATCACACCATTGCACTCCATCCTAGGCAATAAGAGTGAAACTCCATCTTAAAAAAAAGAAAGAAAGATCAGAATGCAGTATAGTGTTTCAAGGATTTTTTTTTTTTTCCTGAGACGGAGTCTCGCTGTGTCACCCATGCTGGAGTGCAGTGGCGCAATCTCAGCTCACTGCAACCCCCGCCCCAGGTTCAAGCGATTCTCCTGCCTCAGCCTCTTGAGTACCCGGGATTACAGGCACCTGCCACCGAGCCTGGTTAATTTTTTTGTATTTTTAGTAGAAATAGGGGTTCACCATCTTGGCCAGGCTGGTCTTGAACTCCTGACCTGGTGATCCACTTGCCTCGGCCTCCCAAAGTGCTGAGATTACAGGTGTGCGCCACTGCACCTGGCCGTGTTTCAAGGATTTCTAACCCTCAACAAGATGGTCAGCATTTAATGTAATTTATGGAGAGCCTGGTAAATGGTTTTTTAAATATTTGTTTTACTGGCTGGGCATGGTGGCTCATGCCTGTAATCCCAACACTTTGGGAGGCCAAGGTAGGTGGATTGCCTGAGGTCAGGAGTTCAAGACCAGTCTGGCCAACATGGTGAAACCCCGTCTCTACTAAAGATACAAAAAAATTAGCTGGGCGTGGTGGTGGGTGCCTGTAATCCCAGCTACTCAGGAGGCTGAGACAGGAGAATCGTTTGAACCTAGGAGGCAGAGGTTGCAGTGAGCCGAGATCGCACCACTGCACTTCAGCCTGGGTGACAGAACGAGACTCCGTATCAAATAAATAAATAGATAGATAGATAAAACTTCAGGTAGACACCTGTAATCCCAGCTGCCAGAGGCTGAGGTGGGAGGATTGCTCAAGCCCAAGAGGTCGAGGCTTCAGTGAGCCATGATTGCACCACTGCACTTCAGCCTGGGTGACAGAGTGGGACTCTGTCTCAAAAGAAGAAATAAATAAAATTTCATTTTAACATCTGCATCTGTTAGAATTCTTATGTTACAAGAAGCAGATATGCCAACTCAAACATTAAAAGAAATTGATTGGCATATTTAACTTTAAAGTCTAGAGCAGCAGTGTCCAACAGAAATACAATGTGACCCACATATGTCATTTTAATTGTTCCAGTAGCCACATTTTTAAAAGTAAAAAGAAATAGATGAAATTAATCTTAGTATATTTTATTTAACCTAATACATCCAAAATGTTTTAATTTTAACATGTAATCAATATAAAAATTATTGAGATTGTTTACCTTTTCATATTAAGTCTTCAAAATCGGGTATATATTTTATATTCACAGCACATCTCAGTTTGGGCTGGCCACATTTCATGTAGACATTAGATAAGCCACTTGTGACTAGTGGCTACCTTACTGGACAGTCCAGGTCAAGGCCAGGCAAGGTTGGTTTGATTTAGCAGTTCAGTGGTGACAAAAATGTGGTTAACCTAGTGCTATTGAAGGGCTTGCAATAGTTCCTGGCATCACATGTATGCAGCATACCGTCCAGAAGAACCAGAAACTTTCTTGCCTACAAGCTCAATCAAAGCTGTCCTCCTAAACCAATTCCTGTGACCAAAGGGATGTCCTGAACTTGAAGACGTGGAGTACCTGAGTCATTCACCCTGGCAAGGCTCACAGTGTGAACCTGAGTTAGAGCAGGGTCCAAACTGCATGGTTCCCATACGGTGGGGAAGGGGCAAAACAGATGTTGGGAAGACGTCTACAGTGCCACAGCATCAGCATAAACAAAATGCCATAAAAGCATACAGTGTATCCCAAAGCTACAGAGATTTTTGATTCATCTAATATCTTCCACTTTTTTTTTTTTTTTTTTTT
>NW_012111884.1:0-1059 GCF_000951035.1 Colobus angolensis palliatus | reverse complement strand
ATTTTTGTATTTTTAGTAGAGATGGGGTTTCATCATATTGGTCAGGCTGGTCTTGAACTCCTGACCTCAGGTGATCCGCCTACCTCAGCCTCCCAAAGTGCTGGGATTATAGGTGTGAGCCACACAGTGCCTGGCCCAGAGATGAAGGCTTTAGATGGGTTAATTAGGACGGACTTCTCAGAGTTAAAATTAAAGAAGAGCACATTGCTGGGCGCATGGCTCACGCCTGTAATCAGAGAGGGAAGATGGCTTCTTCAGGAAAGCAGAACTGAAACCTAGATCTTTTTGGCTCTATGAACTCAGCAGTATTCCAGCTATGCATCTGGGGACATTTTGCAGGATTGTAAAGACCAAGATGGGAAGGAAAGAGGGGAAGAAGTTGATTCCTGGCTCTGTCTTCCCCATCTCAAGGACTGAGGGAGACCAAAACATCAGAAGCTGCATGCATATCTGAATGTCTACACACGTGCCATGAGCACCAACCATGGCCACAGACAACTGAGCCCCTAACTTACCTTGGGTTACCTTGCACCTAGAGTCTAACCCTCCTCTTCTTCTTCTTCTTCTTTTTTTTTTTTTTTTTTTTTGAGACAGGGTCTCACTCTATTGCCCAGGCTGGAGAGCAGTGGCACAATCTTGGCTCACTACAACCGCCCTTCCCGAGCTCAAGCAATTCTCCAGCCTCAGCCTCCCAAGTAACTGGGATTACAGGTGCATGCTACCAATGCCCAGCTAATTTTTTTGTATTTTCTGTAGAGACACCATTTCACCATGTTGCCCAGGCTGGTCTTGAACTCCTGAGCTGAAGTGATCCACCCACCTCAGCCTTCCAAAGCATTGGGATTACAGGTGTGAGCCACTGCGCCCAGCCAGGCCCTCTTCTTCTTTGCCCCACCTGCACCCTAGCCATTGAAATGTGCCTCTTTTGGCTGGGCATGGTGGCTTACACCTGTAATCCCAGCACTTTGGGAGGCTGAAGAGGGTAGATCACCTGACGTCAGGAGTTCAAGACCAGCCTGGCCAACATGGCGAAACCTCATCTCTACTAAAACAAAAAAA
>NW_012111883.1:0-1217 GCF_000951035.1 Colobus angolensis palliatus | reverse complement strand
TGAGGTAAGCACTATTCTAGTTCCCCCCTTCCTCTTCCTCTTCCCCTTCCCCTTCCCCTTCCCCTTCCCCTTCCCTTCCCTTCCCTCCTTTCTTTTCTTTGAGATGGAGTTTCACTCTTGTTGTCCAGGCTGGAGCACAATGGCGTGATCTTGGCTCACCACAACCTCTGCCTCCCAGGTTCAAGCTATTCTCCTGCCTCTGCCTCTTGAGTAGCTGGGATTACAGGCATGGGCCACCATGCCCAGCTAATTTTGTATTTTTAGTAGAGACAGCGGCTTCTCCATGTTGGTCAGGCTGGTGTCAAATCCTGACCTCAGGTAATCCTCCCACCTAGGCCTCCCGAAGTGCTAAGATTACAGGTGTCAGCCACCGCGCCCAGCCTCTTTTTTGTGTGTGTAATGTATTTTTTTTTTTTTTTTCTTGAGACGGAATTCTTTCTTTTTTCTTTCCCCCCCTTTATTTCCTTTTTTTTTTTTTTTTTTTTTTTTTGACAAAGTCTCACTCTGTCACCCAGGCTGGAGTGCAGTGGTGCGATCTCGGCTCACTGCATGCAATCTTCGCCTCCCAGGTTCAAGCAATTCTCCTGCCTCAGCCTCCCAAGTAGCTGGAACTACAGTTGTGCACCACCACATCTGGCTAATTTGTATATTTTTAGTAGAGGCGGGGTTTCACCATGTTGGCCAGGCTGGTCTTGAACTCCTGACCTCAGGTGATCCACCTGTGTTGGCCTCCCAAAGCACTGGGATTATAGGCGTGAGCCACCGCACCTGGCCTAGCAGCATTCTTTTAATTGCTGAGGTGTATTTAACTGTGAGAATATAACACTATTTATTTACTCATTATTACTATTGATGGGCATTCAGTTTGAGGCTATTACAAATAAAGCTCTTACAAACATTCTTGCACATGTATTTTGGTGAACGTGTGCCCTCATTTCTCTTGGATACTTACTTAGGAGAACAATTTCTGAGCCATAAGATAGTGAATACTGAGCATTCAAAGACACAACCAAATGGCTTTCCAAAGTGGTTGCCCCAGTGTATACTTCTCTCAGCAATGCTGGGAGTACAGCTACTCTGTATCCTTGTCCACACATGATATTGTCGACATCATTTTAGCAATTCTGGTGAATGTCAAGTTCAGAATATTTTTTTTTTTTGAGACAGAGTTTTGCTCTTGTTACCCAAGCTGGAGTGCAATGGCGTGATGTCGGCTC
>NW_012111882.1:0-1334 GCF_000951035.1 Colobus angolensis palliatus | reverse complement strand
TTATGTAATATGTATATATTTTTTAAGATGGAGTCTCGCTCTGTCACCCAGGCTGGAGTGCAGTGGCATGATCTCGGCTCACTGCAGCCTCTGCCTCCCAGGCTCAAACGATTCTCCTGCCTCAGTCTCCCTAGTAGCTGGGATTACAGGTGTCCACCACCATGCTCGGCTATATTTTTTTTGTATTTTTAGTAGAGAGAGGGTTTCACCATGTTGGCCAGGCTGGTTTCGAACTCCTGGCCTCAAGTGATCCACCCACCTTGGCCTCCTAAAGTGCTAGGATTATAGGTGTGAGCCATTGTTCCCAGTCAGAAATAATATTTTATAAGAAGCACTTTCATAGTGAGACGGCACGATGGCACAAAGTGGAATAAAAAAAGACAGTGATATATCCTGATGTCACATGCAGAATATTTAAGTTCAAATGTGTTTCTCAGACTGTTACCTCCATGTTATTGAAATACCTTGCACACTTATGTGCATTAAGCCATGAGTCAAGGACACTACCTCTATGCAAAGTTCAAGCTAGATATGCTGATCTTAGCTGTTTCCTGGACATTATACCATGTACTAGTAGTAAAAGAGAGGTAGTTAAGTGAATGCTTTTCTTCCCATATTACATAACTCTTCACCTTTAAGACAGGAATTAGATTTTACTTGTTGGTTCAGAGAATTAGGTCAATTATTTTAATGCAACATAAATAATTTCTCTCAGCGCAGACACTCTTTGATACACTTAAAACCCCTGCCTGTGAAATCTGCACAAAGAAAAGAAATACGAAGAGATCTGCTATAATTAAGATTAAGCTCAACGGCAAAGCAGGCATTGAATTTAAAATTAATTGGTAATGTCAACCACAAAATGGTCTAATTCACCTTTTCTACTGTTCTATGGAGATAACAAAAGCAAGGGAGCCTGCTCTGCTTGTTTTTCTGTCCTACCCCCTCCCTGGTACAGTCCAAATTGTCTTTCTAACACAATCCTCAACATCCAATTCAACTTCTTCCTCCACCGAAACCTCCTGGGCTACTACAGCCCTTATCTCCAGACTTCCTGGCACTCACTGAAAGGGCAGTAAAGAATAGGCATAAAAGCTCAAACAGTGCAGTCAGTCAGACCTGCAGTCAACCCAAATCTCAATCTGCCAGCTATGTGACTGAGAGCAAGTTATTCATCCACTTTAAGCCTCAGTTTCCTCCTCTGAGATAATGCATGCAGAACACGCAGCACAGTGCCTGGCTAGAAGCAGTGAAAGTCAGCTCTTACTCATATTTCTTTTCTTTTCTTTCTTTTTTTTTTTTTTTTTTTTTGGCTGAGTAGGCATGAAACAAAG
>NW_012111881.1:0-1595 GCF_000951035.1 Colobus angolensis palliatus | reverse complement strand
TCTGGCATGTTGAGACTCTTGGCCAGTCACCGACAATAATGAACTTGTAGTAGGTAACAACCATAGCCCCAGTTGCCCACCAAGCCTGCCCACCATCCATGCCCCTCACCATCCATGCCCCACATCACTGGGGTGCCATCCCATTCTTAGTGAGGACTCAGCCATGAGACTTGTTTTGGCCAATGGGATGTTGGGGAATGTGACACAAGCAGAGGCTTTAAAGTGCTTGTCTATAATCACTAGAGAAATGCAAATCAAAACTACAATGAGGCCAGGAGCAGTGGCTCATGCCTGTAATTCCAGCACTATGGGAAGCCGAGGGAGATAGTTTCACTTGAGGCTAGGAGTTTGAGACTAGCCTGGTCAACATGGTGAAACCTCGTCTCTGCTAAAAATGCAAAAATTAGCCAGGCATGGTGGCGCACACCTGTAGTCCCAGCTACTCAGGAGGCTGAGGCACGAGAATCACTTGAACCCAGGAGGCGGAGCTTGCAGTGAGCTGAGATCCGGCCACTGCACTCCAGCCCGGGCGACAGAGCGAGACTCCATCTCAAAAAAAAAAAAAAAAAAAGACTTTGGTGACCAAACAGAGGACACAGTGAGTGCAGAGGACAGGGATGAGGACCATCTGGGCGGACAGCAGGATGGGGCCTCAAACACCAAGCAGAGGTGTTCAGACCGGTGGCCCCGGGTACTGGGGGAGCTATGGAGGGATGTAGAGCTGGGGAGGGCCGCGTCGAGAAGGTGCCCCGGCATCCCCGGCTCCTCCTGCCCCATCGCTGCTTGGCTCTGTGCTGCTGGCTCCCCCCTCCCTGGCTTGGCCGCAGCCCGGCGGGGGGCGCGGGGGCGGGCGGGCTGTGGCGTAACCCCGTGACTCTCGTGCCAGCCATGTACTCGGTTGAGATCACTGTGGAGAAGGACAAGCTGACAGGGGAGACCAGGGTGCTGTCCAGCACCACGCTGCTCCCTCGGCAGCCGCCCCCTCAGGGCATCAAAGTCTACGAGGACGAAATCAAAGGTATGAGCACCCCGGCCCCTGCCCTCCCTCCGCCTGGGCCAGAGCCCTGAATGAGTGTGCTCCTGGTGTGTGGGCCCAGCGTCTGCTTCGGAGTCCGGACGTGAAGCAGACGATGCTTTCAGGCCAAGGCCTCACCCCCCTGCAGCCCACGGCTGGGCTGAGGTCGTTCAGCCCCCTGCCCGCTGCCCAATCATTCGTCCACTCCAGAAAGCTGCCTGAAAGCTGAGCCGGGCACCAGGTACCCAGCCGGGCTCTGGAGGGAAATCTGGAGGTAGATTCAGCTTCTGTCCTCGCCGGGTGGCAAACCAGGCCCTTCCATCTGGAGCTCCAAATAATTCATTTAAATTACTGCTAGCAGGCCGGGCGCGGTGGCTCAAGCCTGTAATCCCAGCACTTTGGGAGGCCGAGACGGGCGGATCATGAGCCTGAGGTCAGGAGTTCAAGACCAGCCTGGCCAACATGGTGAAACCCCATCTCTACTAAAAATACAAAAATTAGCCGGGCGCGGTGGTGCACGTCTGTAATCCCGGCTACTCAGGAGGCTGAGGCAGGAGAATCACTTGAACCCAGGAGGCAG
>NW_012111880.1:0-1228 GCF_000951035.1 Colobus angolensis palliatus | reverse complement strand
AGTGAGCCAGGATCACGCCACTGCACTCCAGCCTGGGCAACAGAGTGAGACTCTGTCTCAAAAAAAAAAAAACAAAACTGTACTGCTGTGGTCATTTAGATGGAAACGGGGAAAGACCAATATTAATAACTGATTTCAAAAAGGACTTGAAGATGTGAATCATCTATTTTGCTGAAGAAATCTTAACTCTGAAATTACTTTATTGCTGTTGTTATTGCTCTTAGGTGTCAAACTGCGGTAAATTTTTATCAATGAAGTGGAAGCATGTGTTTGATTGTTTTGGGAATTTTTATCAAGTATCTTCAGAGAAGATTATTTCCTGCTTAATCTTCAAAAACTGGAAAGGAAGGATCAAAGAAAAGACAGTAGCTGGCCGGGCGTGATGGCTCACGCCTGTAATCCCAACACTTTGGGAGGCTGAGGCAGGCGGATCACCTGAGGTTGGGGGTTCGAGACCAGCCTGACCAACATGGAGAAATGCTGTCTCTAGTAAAAATACAAAAATTAGCTGGACATGGTAGCATATGTCTGTAATCTCAGCTACTCGGGAGGGTGAGGCAGGAGTCTTGCCAGGCGGAGGTTGCGGTGAGCCGAGATCACGTCCTTGCACTCTAGCCTGGGCAACAAGCGAAACTCCGTCTCAAAGAAAAGAAAAAACAATAGCTTATGTTCATGGCAAGCATCTCTCATCACACTCCAGTTCCAAAGAAAAATTCCAGTGTTTTCTACATTGGGTACTGCATCGTCTGAAATCAGCACATTCCATGGAGGAAGGAGTCCTGGTTTGTTGCATCTGTCTTAGGGTTTAATGTTGGTAAATGAGTCACTAGCATTTGTACAAGGCTCCCTAAGACTCCTGCAGCAGTTGACCAAGCCCAAGGACATAATTGAATCTGGAGAGTCCTAGGGCCTTGTTTAGAAAAAGACTTGAAATACACATAGGAAGAAAGGCACAAAAGTAAATATTCACTTGTCTCTGCTCTAAGTCTATGTTCTAACTTTTCAGTGATGGCTTTGAGAGCTCTCAGACTTGACTAGCTCTAAGTGTATCTGATGGCTTTTGTATCCTAACCTGAAACTGGCTTAGTACTTTTTCCTAAAAGCTCAGGATTTGAGAATGAGGACCTCTTCGCCAGGAAAACATGTATACACTCAAACTTTTGCTTGCAGTTCTAGGGTGTTTAGACCCTTCTCAGATACCTGTGCACCTTATTGGTTTTGTTTTTCT
>NW_012111879.1:0-1352 GCF_000951035.1 Colobus angolensis palliatus | reverse complement strand
CACTCCAGCCCGGGCGACAGAGCGAGACTCCGTCTCAAAAAAAATAAAAATAATAATAATAATAATAATAATAATAATAATAATGTTGAAAGACACAATCTCCCAAAACTTACACAAGAAGAAATAGATGATCTGAATGGATCTATACATTAATAACCTTCCAAGACAGAAAGCATCAGGTCCAGATGGGTTTACTGGTGAATTCTACCAAAGCACTAGGGAAGAAATCATGCCAATTCTTTACAATCTCTTTCAGAAAAGCAGAGAGAATATTTCCTAACTCCTTCTATGGGGACAACATTACCATAATACCAAAACCAGATAAAAGCATTACAAGAGGCCAGGCATGGTGGCTCTTGCCTCTAATCCTAGCACTTTGGGAGGCTGAGGTGGGCAGATCGCTTTAGCCCAGCCATTTGAGACTAGCCTTGACCACATGGCGAAACCCCGTCTCTCCAAAAAATACAAAAAATTAGCTGTGCTTTGTGGCACACGCCTTCAGTCCTAGCTACCTGAAGGGCTCAGGCGGGAGGATCAAATGAGTCCAAGAGATCAAGCCTGCAATGAGCCAAGATGTGCCACTGCACTCCAGCCTGGGTGAGAAAGTAAGACCATCTCGGGGGTTGGGGGGGGAAAGGGAGGCCTGTGGCATGCACCTGTAGTCCTATTTGAAGAGATGAAGCGGGAGAATCAAATGAGCCCAGGAGATCAAGGCTGCAGTAAGCCAAGATCGCGCCACTGCACTCAGACTGGGTGAGAAAGTGAGACCATCTCAAGGCGGGGGCGGGGAGGGCCGGGCGCAGTGGCTCACGCCTGTACTCCCAGCACTTTGGGAGTCCGAGGCGGGCAGATCATGAGGTCAGGAGATGAAGGCCATCCTGGCTAACACGGTTAAATCCCATCTCTACTAATAACACAAAAAATTAGCCAGGCATGGTGGCAAGCGCCTCTAGTCCCAGCTACTTGGGAGGCTGAGGCAGGAGAATCGCCTGAACTCGGGAGGCGGAGGTAGCAGTGAGCCAAGATCACACCACTGCACTCCAGCCTGTACGAATGAATGAGACTCCATCTCAAAAAAACACAAAAACAAAAACCAAAAAACAAATTACCATTTATACCAGCATTCCCAAGAGTGAAATACTTAGGTAGAAATCTAACAAAGTATGTATAAGATCTTCACTATGAAGAAAATTGCAAGACTCATAAAAGGTATCAAATGGCCTGGCAAAGTGGCTCACGCCTGTGATTCCAGCACTTTGGGAGGCCGAGGCAGATGGATCACCTGAGGTCAGAAGTTTGAGACCAGCTTGGCCAACATGGTGAAACCTCATCTCTACTAAAAATGCCAAAAA
>NW_012111878.1:0-1538 GCF_000951035.1 Colobus angolensis palliatus | reverse complement strand
TATCATTTCAAGAAAATTCTTATCCTAGTACCTCAGCTGGAGCCTCATCGTCCCTGACATAATCACAAGCCTTGTGCTTTGTGCATTGTTTTCCTGCAACCTATAGATTTAGCAGACCAATTGAAGATGTACTTTAGGTCAACTGCATTGTAGTTATTTTGTGCATCCTGTCACCAATAGCCTACTATAGCTGCTGTTTGATTACCCTGTTTTCATGATGAGTTTAGAGTCCTCAGATTAGCACCTGTCCCAGCGGGCATTTTCACAAGACAGTATTGATCCTGAAGCCAAGAATTACATTTTGCACAAGCATGTGCATACATAGACATACATAGAGAATTCACTGCATTTTTCGTTGCCTTCCTTTGAATTCTTTGTACTATGTAGAAAATATCCATCTACCCAAGATATTTCTATTACCACTTCTGACACTGACACTACAATCTTTGAGCTGTTAGATTAAAGACATCCATCATGAAACATTCTATGCATTTGCAATGAAAAGTATGGGACGTCTTAGTCCACAAACTGTTATGTATTAAATTGGAGCTCCACCTCTTATCTGCTTGCCTGTACCAGGCATTAGAAAACTCAGAACTAGATGCAGGCTACTATTGCATTGTGAAGTATTCTTCTTTTCTGGTTATTATTACTCAGATACTGTCGATCACACCATTAAAACAATCTTGCATCTGCAAAATTTGCTCCAGGGAAGCATCAGCAATTCCATTACTGTGAAAGGTATTGGAAGATTGTTTGTAGTTAGCTACCAGCTCCTGTTCAGCTGGTTATGTACTCAGATTCCACAGGCCTCGCAGAAAAAGTGTTTATTGCTGAATAAGAAACAAAGAATTTGTCATAACATAAGAAACAGAGGAGAAAGAGAATCTTCTCGACTGAAAATTCTATTTCTTTAATGCTAGCCTCTAGGCAGTGTTATCATATGGAATCAATCCCTGAAACTTCGTCTTGCCCTTATGGAGCATTTCATTATTGTTGAACTGAATGCTGTTACATGGTTTCTCCAAATTCAAGTAGCTGCAAGTTAGAAAACACATTACTATCAGTGTACCAAGAATGGTCTGTAAAATAATTATTTCCATGGTTCTGCTTAATCTCAAGAATTAGAGAATCAAGAAATATTTTTAGAGGTAAATTTTCCCAGCCAGGCACAGTGGCTCATGCCTATAATCCCAGGACTTTGGGAGGCCAAGGTAGGTGGATCATGAGGTCAGGAGTTTGAGACCAGCCTGACCAACATAGTAAAACCCCGTCTCTACTAAAAATACAAAAATTAGCCAGGCATGGTGGCGCATGCCTGTAATCCCAGCTACTCAGGAGGCTGAAGCAGGAGAATCGCTTGAACCTGGGAGGCGGAGGTTGCAGTGAGCCCAAGATCACGCCACTGCACTCCAGCCTGGGCAATAGAGCAAGACTCTGTCTCAAAAAAAAAAAAAAAAAAGGAAATTTCCCCATATATTAGTATTCATTGTAACTGTTAATTTTAAGTGTCAACTTGACGGAGCTACAGCAAACCC
>NW_012111877.1:0-2575 GCF_000951035.1 Colobus angolensis palliatus | reverse complement strand
TCTGAATCCTTTAAGCAGAGGCAATAATTACTGACACTCTATTTAATCAGATTCTGAACATGATGTGCCACTTTTCCTTTTGGGTCTGAAGTGACACCAGCCATTTTCACAGTTTCTTCCACTAGGAGGTCCTGGGAGAAAAGTGATAAAGGTAGATTCAAGAATGGTTAGTTTGAGAAGAGAAATAAAAAGGCAAGTGTATTTTTCACTCAGTTCACCTTGGTTCTAAGAGTGGGTCTATATAAAGAAATGGAACATGCTTCTGCTAATTTATATTCAGGCAGAAAAAGTCATGAATTTCACTACAAACCCATGTCCCTTCCTCCACATAACAAATTGATGAGGGTATTATTTCTTCTGTCGGTAAAACGAAGTCTGGGATGTAGGTTGCAATATTAGCAGTGCCATAGTGCAGAATTTCTCATAATTAACACTTTTTACTTAAATACATAAGAAAACAGAATTGGAATGTAAAGTTAATAAATTAATCAGGTTATAAACAATATGAACATAGAAGCAACAATTGCATGGTCTTTGGCATGCAGTCTTTGATTTGGAGAATGCATTCTTTTCTATTTCTATCAGGAAGGAGGAAGAGAAACAATTCATATTCACATGGAATAGACAAAAGTATGCATTTATGCTCTCGCTCCAGAGGTATATCAAGTCCCCCAATTTTTCATAATCTAGTGCAAAGAGAATTGAACTGTCTGGACCATTAGCAAAACATTGGTACACTGTATTGATAGTATCATTTAAATCTTCAGTGAGCAAGAAGTGTCAAGTAAGGTATAGATTTTGTTAAGCTCTGCATGTTCCAGAGGGTGGGAGAGAAACACAGAAACCATTCATCGACCTGGTCCGTGAATGAAAGTTTTTAGGATCTGTGAAATTCTCAGACATTTCCTCCAAGGTAAAGACTCATTGTTGCATCTCGAAGTTCCCATCACTTAGAAGGGAGCACTGTGCTCACCATGTTTCTTTGGGCTGTGGAAGCGGCATGTTCCGCACTTGGAGACCCTTCTCTGACACATTTACCAACAGATACTGAATTAGAATATTAACAATTGAATCCAGCACTATCTATAAAGCATAATGCACCATGAGTTAAGGGAGATTGCCTCGGGAATAAAAAATTAGTCAAGCATTGAAAAGCCAATTAAATGTAATATACTACATTAACAAAACAAAAACTACATATAATCATCTCACTAGATGCAGAAGAAATATTGGACCAAATTTGCCATTCATTCGTGGTTTTAAAAAATTATCTCAGTAAACTAAGAACAGAAGGAAAATTCCTCAGATGAATAATGGGCATTTAAGAAATTCCTACAACTAACAACAGAGTTAATAGTGGAAGAATAAATATGTACCCTTTAATATTGGAGAAAAGTGCAAAATATCTCTTCTTATTTCTTCTACACATTACAGAAAGTCGTAGCTAGTGCCAGAAAGTAAGGAACGCATGAATGAAGAATAAATGGCATACTCATTTTAGAATAAGAAAAATATGTTCATTTGCAAACAACATAATCAGATACACGAAAAATCCTAATGCATCTACAAAAATAAGCATTATAAGTAAATATAGCTGTGTCACAGATTACAATACACAAAAATTAATTGTATCTCTATGTACTAGCATCAACAAAAATGGAAAAATAAGTTACCATTTTCAATAGGATTAAAACAAATGAAGTATTTAGAGATAAACTTGTCAATGTGCACAAGACTTGTACATAGAAATCTACAAGAGATTGCTGAGAAAAACTCAGGAAAATCTAAATAATTGGTGTTTTTGCCATATTTACAGATTGAAAAATTTAATATTATTAAGACATCATTTTTTTTTTTTTCTCTGAGTTGATCTATAGATTTGCTACAATCCCAACAAATATCCCAGCAGGAGTTTTGTTTTGCTTTGTTTTGTTTGTTTGTTTTTACAGAAATTGACAAGCTTATTCTGAAGGACCTAGAGTAACCAAAATAATTAGGAAAAGAAAAACAATGATACAGGACTTACACCAAGTGATTTCAAGACTTACTATAAAGCTAAGGTAATCAAAATAATGTGGTATTGTCTCAGGGATACTTACATAGATTGATGGAATAGAATAGACAGTCCAGAAGTAGACCAACGTTTGTGGTCAACTGATTTATGACAGAGGTGAAATGTTATTTAATGAGCTTTTAAAACAAATGGTCCCAGGCAACTGAGTATGGAAAAAATGATTCCCTACCCTTACCTCACATCCTATACAACAATTAAATCAAAATGGTTTATATACATGAAGTTTAATGTTAAAGATATCAAACTTGTAGAAGAAAAGAAGAAAAGAAGTCTGCACATATTTGATGTAGGCAAAGCTTTTTCGGAAGAGACCAGGAAAGCATGAGCCCTTACAAAAAAAGATACTTTGGATTTCATAAAATATTAAAATGCTTTTTCTTTGAAAGACAATATTAAGAAATTGAAAAGGCAAGACATAGACTTGAAAAGAAATTTAATATATGTTATATGCACACACAGTTGTTACACATCATATGTGTTACACATGTAACAAAGGACTTT
>NW_012111876.1:0-1812 GCF_000951035.1 Colobus angolensis palliatus | reverse complement strand
AAAATAAAAAATAAAACAAGAGAGTAAATTTCAAATGTCTCACCATAAAAATGATAGGTGAGGTGATAGATATGTTAATCAGCTTGATGTAATCATTTCATATGGTATATATATCTCAAAATATCATTGTACCCCGTACATGTATATGATTATAATTTGTCAATTAAAAACAATATTACCTCAAAAAAGAAAAAAATAGATCAACAAAAGGGATTATTACTAGGGCAGATATTTAGGGAAAAGATTTAAGTAGAGATCAGATTAGTGACAATATTCATGAATAGAGACTACAATTTAAAAAAAATCTAAGAATGAATGAGCAACAAGATGCTTTTAGGCATTTGAGAAAGAACTGTTTGGGTAATACCTAAAAAGCATCTGAATACTGACTCTATTTCTAAATGTCTAAAAATTAGTATTTGAAACACTTCTGTTTCTGCCCATGAAGGATAACCGACTATGGGAATTGACCTTCCACCGTATCCAACAGAGAACTGGAAAATATTTATGAAAGGAGAGGTTCAAATATTGGACAAAAGACAGCATGGGACACTAATCCTAAGAGAAGAGAAACAAATGGCCCCAGCTTACTGCCTGGAGGCAGTTTCCAAACTGCGGTGCAGTGCAAGGGTGGAAAGTGAAACAGAGCGAAGTGGTCTTGACGGGCTGAGGAGACAGAGACTAGAGTTTCTGCAAGCTGAGGTGGCTAAAATTTGCAAGCTTAGTACCAGAAAGGACAAAATTGCATAGACAGAGAGATCCAGAGACCTGCAAAGGAGCCCTCTTACATGTTTGGCTGGGTATCAATAATGTGCATGTATGAGAAAATATCTGAGGCCAGGGAAAAAAATAACAGAAAAGCAGTAGAGCAAACAATTTCCAAAGCTCACAGAAGGCAAACAGTCAAAGTGCAGAGACTTCGTAATATCAGGGGCACTGGGTAGAGTCTTTAGTAGGGATATACCTTAGTAGTAAGGCTAAAATAATCCCAGGAAAAAGGTACTATTAATAACAAACCACAAAAAAACTTAAAAACAAGCTTCTAAAGGATTAAACTGTTCTTCAAGTTACTTAATTATATACTAGAACAAAAAAATCTAGCACTCAACAACGTAAAAATTACAATGACTGCATCTAATAAAAAATTACCAGTCATGCAAAGAGGCAGGAAAATATGATACATAACCAATCAATAAAAACAGGCCGGGCGCGGTGGCTCATGCCTGTAATCCCAGCACTTTGGGAGGCTGAGGCGGGTGGATCATGAGGTCAGGAGATTGAGACCATCCTAAAACACGGTGAAACCCCGTCTCTATTAAAAATACAAAAAATCAGCCGGGCGCGGTGGCTCACGCCTGTAATCCCAGCACTTTGGGAGGCTGAGGCGGGTGGATCATGAGGTCAGGAGATCGAGACCATCCTAAAACACGGTGAAACCCCGTCTCTATTAAAAATACAAAAAATCAGCCAGGCGTGGTGGCGGGCGCCTGTAGTCCCAGCTACTTGGGAGGCTAAGGCAGGAGAATGGCGTGAACCCAGGTGGCAGAGCTTGCAGTGAGCAGAGATCGCGCCACTGCACTCTAGCCTGGGCAACAGAGCGAGACTCCGTCTCAAAAAACAAACAAACAAACAAACAAACAAACAAAAACAGACCCAGACATAACAAAGACAATGGAATTGGTAGACAAGGGTTTTAAAACATCTGTTACAAATATTGTCAATATAGTCAAGAATATAAAAGAAAACAACATAATGAGAAGAGAAAGAGAAGAAATAAGACTAAAATGGAAGTTCCAGAAATGAAAAATGTAG
>NW_012111875.1:15232-15675 GCF_000951035.1 Colobus angolensis palliatus | reverse complement strand
AACTCACTCAAAACCACACAATTACATGGAAATTGAACAACTTGCTCCTGAATGACTCCTGGATAAATAATGAAATTAAGGCAAAAATCAAGAATTTTTTTGAAACCAACAATAACAAAGAGACAATGTATCAGGATCTCTGGGACACAGCTAAAATAGTGTTAGGAGGGAAATTTAGAGCACCAAATACCCACATCAGAAAGCTAGAAAGATCTCAAATCAACACCATAACATCACAATTAAAACAGCTAGAGAAGCAAGAGCAAACTAATCCAAAAGCTAGAAGAGGACAAGAAATAACTAAGATCAGAGCAGAATTGAAGGAGATGGAGACACAAAAACCCTCCAAAAAAATCAATAAATCCAGGAGCTGGTTTTTTGGAAAAAAAAACAAGATAGATAGACTGCTACCTAGATTAATAAAGAAGAAAAGATAGAAGAAT
>NW_012111875.1:12847-13359 GCF_000951035.1 Colobus angolensis palliatus | reverse complement strand
CACCTTATACAAAAATTAACTCAAGATGGATTAAAGACTTATATGTAAAACCTAAAACCATAAAAACCCTAGAAGATAATCTAGGCAACTTCAAGACATAGGCATGGACAAAGACTTCGTGACAAAAATGGCAAACGCAATCGCAACAAAATCCAAAATTGACAAATGGGATCCAATTAAACTAAAGAGTTTCTGCACAGCAAAAGTAATACCATCAGAGTGAACAGGCAGCCTACAGAATGGGAGAAAAGTTTTGCAATCTACCCATCTAATAAGGTCTAATACCTAGAATTTATAAGGAACTTAAACATATTTACAATAAAAAAATACCATCAAAAAGTGGGCAAAGGATATGAACAGACACTTCTCAAAAGAAGATATTTACATGGCCAAAAGACACATGAAAAAAGCCCAACATCACTGTTCATCAGAGAAATGCAAATCCAAACCACAATGAGATATCATCTCACACCAGTCAGAATGGCAAGTATTAAAAAGTCAGGATACAATAG
>NW_012111875.1:12486-12797 GCF_000951035.1 Colobus angolensis palliatus | reverse complement strand
AAAGTAATTTATAGATTCAGTGCTATTCCCATCAAACTACCCTTGACATTCTTCACAGAATTAGAAAAATCTACTTTAAATTCCATATGGAATCAAATAAGTCCCCATATAGCAAGACAATGGTAAGCAAAAACAACAAAGCTGGAGTCATCATGCTGCCTGACTTCAAACTATACTACAAGGCTACAGTAACCAAAAAAGCATGGTATTTGTACAAAAACAGACACATAGAAAAATGGAACAGAACAGAGACCTCAGAAATAACACCACAAATCCACAACAATCTGATCTTTGACAAACCTAACAAAAAC
>NW_012111875.1:12122-12436 GCF_000951035.1 Colobus angolensis palliatus | reverse complement strand
GCAATTCCATTACTGAGTAGAGACCCAAAGGAATATAAATTATTCTACTATAAAGACACATGCACATGTATGTTTATTGCAGCACTATTTACAATAGTAAACACATGGAACCAACCTAAATGCCCATCGATGATAGACTAGATAAAGAAAATGTGGTACATATACACCATGGAATACTGTGCAATATTGGTTAAATACTGCATAAGAAGGAATGAGATCATGTCCTTTGCAGGGGACATTGATGAAGCTGGAAGCCATCATCCTCAGCAAACTAACACAGGAACAGAAAACCAAACACTGCATGTTCTCACACA
>NW_012111875.1:11733-12072 GCF_000951035.1 Colobus angolensis palliatus | reverse complement strand
CCTGGGAAAACTGGCTAGTCATATGCAGAAAACTGAAACTGGACCCCTTCCTTCCACCTTATACAAAAATTAACTCAAGATGGATTAAAGACTTAAATGTAAAACCTAAAACCATAAAAACCCTAGAAGATAATCTAGGCAACGTCAAGACATAGGAATGGACAAAGACTTCGTGACAAAAATGGCAAACGCAATCGCAACAAAATCCAAAATTGACAAATGGAATCAAATTAAACTAAAGAGCTTCTGCACAGCAAAAGTAATACCATCAGAGTGAACAGGCAGCCTACAGAATGGGAGAAAAGTTTTGCAATCTACCCATCTAATAAGGTCTAATAC
>NW_012111875.1:10002-11683 GCF_000951035.1 Colobus angolensis palliatus | reverse complement strand
AGTTGAACAATGAGAACACATGGACAAAGGGAGGGGAGCAGCACACACCAGAGCCTGTTGGCAGGTGGTGGGGGAGGGTTGGAAACTTATATTATTGGTCAATATGTGCAGCAAACTACCATGGTGCACATATACCTATGTAACAAACTTGCACTTTCTGCACATGTATCCCAGAACTTAAAGTGAAATTTAAAAAGTATAATAGTAAAATTTGATGTGAATGTTGAGAAAGAAAAAAGATTCAAAAAACCAAAATCAACCTTCAAAAATAGAATAAAATGAACATACAGGCTGGGAATTGGGGCAGAATTTACAGCAATTCACTTTGGAGAACTGTGGGAATGTGAAGACTGAAAGAAGGAACGACTAGAAAGATGGGGTTAATCACATTGTGGAGGATGCCAAGTTCGACAGGGAGCCATGTTTACTCTAGTATCCAACAGGGACTTATTGGTAGATTTTAAAATAGCTAATAACATGTAATAATATGATCAGAGTGGCATTTAGAAAAATAAATTTATTCATTGTTTAAAGAGAAAAATGGGGGATCACCAGATAATGAGAAGGTCATTGTAAAAGCCAAGGTAAAATCTAATGATAGCCTGAACTTGAACTTGCAAATAAAATTGGGAAGGAAGAAATAACCATAACAATAAAGAAGCCTAATAAATTATTTAATAGATTTTGAGGATAATAAATAAATTAAAGATCAATTTAAGATCTTTTTTCTTAATGATGGTCACATTAACAAAAGTAGAACAAGGGAAATTGGAGATGGAAGTGTGATGGCAGTGACATGAGATTATATTCTGGATATGTTCATTTTTAGATAATGTTGGATCATTTTTGTTAGTGTCTATAAAAATTTATAAGATATGTGGATGTGGATTTTTAAAAAATAGGGCTACAAATAAAAATCTGGATTCATCGGCTCTCTTGTGATAAAACATGAGAGTTGATAAGTTTACCAAGGGAAAGAGAGTAATAAAGAGAAGCTCAAAAAGGGAACTTTGAAAAAGTAGACAACATCAAAGAGCAGATAGGTAATATAAGCAGAGAAGTGGAAATTAAAAAAAATAAAAAAGAAATGCTAGAAATCAAAACAGTGTAACAGAAGTGAAGAATAACTTTGATGAGTTCATGATTATGTTGGAAACAGCCAGGGAAAGAGTCAGTGAGCTTGAAGATAGGCAAATAGAAACTTCCCAAAATCAAATGCAAAGAGATGCAAAAAGAAATGATAATAATAATACCAGAACAAAATAGCCAAGAAATGTGGGACAACTTCAAAAATTATCCAACATGCATAGTTGGATTACAATATGAAAAAAAAAAAGAGGGAACAGAGAAAAAGAAATATTTGAAGTAATAATAGCCAGGAGTTTACCAAAATTAGTGAGAGATAACAAAACACTAGATCCAGCAAGCCCAGAAAACAGCGAATGGAATAAATACCCAAAAATCTACACCTAAGCATATCATAGTCAAATTGCAGAATGCTGAAAACAAAGGAGTCAGAAGAGAGAGAGGAAAAAGGAACTTATCCATAGACAAATAAGGATGAGAAGTGCAGTGAACATCTCTTCGGAAATTATGCAAGTAAGAAGACAGGGGAGTGAAATTTTGAAGTGTTGAAAAATTCCTCACTAACCTAGAATTTTATATTAAGCCAAATTATTTG
>NW_012111875.1:0-4342 GCF_000951035.1 Colobus angolensis palliatus | reverse complement strand
GTCTGCTTAGAGACAGAAGAGACTAGCTGAAGTCTCTGGTCCATAGAATAACTCTACTGTTTGATTACAAAATGAGTACTTGAACAACTGAAAAAAGGAAATAAATAGCCAGTGAATCAAACCAGTGATCTCACTGTTACAGAATTTCTCAGAAGAGACATACTATCTGCTTACATTAGAAAAATGTTGCAGAAAAAATGTCTATGTAAGCTAGCATTTGAATCACTTAATCTTAAACAAGTTTCTAATCTTCCTGTGCATAAGATTCCTTCTCTGTAACATGGTAATTAATGTATCATTTATCTGATACAAGTGTTAGCACAAATGGGTTAATAATGGAAAGTACTTGGGATGGTGTCTGCCAGAAAGTAAGCACTCAGTTCTTCATCATCATCATCATCAAGTAAGTTATAAAATGCAAGCTTGAGCCGGGTGTGGTGGCTCACACTTGTAATCCCAGCACTTTGGGAGGCCGAGGTGGGCAGATCACAAGGTCAGGAGATTGAGACCATCCTGGCTAACACGGTGAAACCCTGTCTCTACTAAAAATACAAAAAATTAGCTGGGCGTGGTAGGGGCACCTGTAGTCCCAGCTACTCGGGAGACTGAGGCAGGAGAATGGCGTGAACCCAGGAGGCAGAGCTTGCAGTGAGCCAAGATTGTGCCACTGCACTCCAGCCTGGGCGAAGAGCAAGACTCCATCCAATAAATAAATAAATAAATAAATAAATAAATAAATAAATAAATAAATAAAATGCAAGCTTGAAATGCATGTGGAATCTTCCCTGATGTCTTTAAAATTGAAATGGTTTCTTTCATTTCTCAAGCTTTTTTAAGGCACTTTTCAAGGCAATATTTGTAAAAACCCATGAGGCATGAGAAAAATGTGTGTGCTATGATCTTCTACGTTCTCTGCAGTTCCTACCTTGTTTCTTTTCGGCTGTTGCTTTGAGACCTGTTATTTCTAAGAGGAAAAAGAGAAGCAAATTTCATACAAATACTCTGAGTTTCAGGTAGGGTTAAAGCATTGAGGGATAAAGGTATCCTTCTGACAGTAACACAAGGTAATATGAATTTTTGTTTGAATTTTTTCTCTCTGCTCTTGGACAGGGACAAACCTTAAAAGGAATATCCAGGGCATGATAGCTCTTCTCCAAAAATAAGCTATTTGTGTGACATTCCTTTCTGGTTGTCACTTTTCTTTGCGTCAGCTTGGAAAAAACTGACAGAATCACTTTGTCCATGTAATTCAAACAATAAAACATTGAGTTGTGTAATTTTAAGGTGCCTTCCAGTTCCAAGATTCTATGATTTCAGCCATTGAAGGTAATGTTGGAAAAGAGTCTTTTAAATGTTATGTTCTTATAATAGTAACTGTGTCATTTTTCAGTCAATGATAATTAGTGTCACAATTAGGAAAATAGATCCTTATGTTCATTAATGATGAAGTCTAATATTCCAAGGTATTGTGATATTGTAAAATAATATATTTGGTCTTTGTCCCCATTATACAACTCTTAAAATCTTTGGAATCTCCAAAGTGATGTCTTTTTGGATGCCAATGAGTTAATTGATGGGTGGCAGCCCCTAGGTAGCTGAAGCATGGGAGCTAGTCACAGGAAAGACCAAGACATTATTAGAGGGTTGGAACTTTCTGCTCCATCTCTGAATCTCTAGGGAGAGGAGAGGGGCTCATGGTTGAGCTAGTTGTCAATGGCTAAGTATTTAATCAATCATGTCTACATAATGAGACTTTCATAAAAATCTAAAAGGACTGAGTTCAGAGAGCTTCCAGATAGCCAAACACGTGGAGGTTCCTGGTGGGTGGTTCGCCCAGAGAAGGCATGGATGCTATGCGCCTCTTCCCACATGCCTTGCCCTATATTTTCCTTCATCTGTATCCTTTGTAACATCTTTTGTAATAAACCAGTAAACATAAGTGTTTCCCTGAGTTCTGTGTATCACTCTACCAAATTAATAATCCCAAGGAGGGGATCATGGGAACCCTGATCTACTGCTGGCCAGTCAGAAGTATAGGTGAAACAACCCGGGGCCTGCACTGGGCCTAGGAAATGGAGTGGGGCAGTCTTGTGGGATCAAACTCTCAACTTGCAGAATCTGATGCTATCTCCAGGTAGATCATGTCAAAACTTTATTTAATTAGAAGACACCCAGCTGGTGTCCACTGCAGAACTGAGTGCTTGCTTGTTATTGGGGAGAAATTCCCATGTATCTGGTGTCAGAAGAGTGTTTTAAGAGGATAATGGGAGAAACTGAGTTTGTTTATTCCACCCTACACTGTATCATTTAGCATTATCTTTTCTTTGTCACTTACTTTTCTAAATGTAAGAGCAATGTTTGATGCTTATGGGGGAAGATTTTTGAAGGCCGTTAATAATATTGAAGGTTTTAATAACAAATAAAATATATATGCATATATGCATGCATATACATATATGTATAAGATTTAAGCAGAATAACAGTGCATTTATTACTAGTCAAGTCATTTACTATCTTAAGATGAGACTGATGATTAGTTGTTCTTTCTTAATGTTCTGGGACAAGAGGAAATAACTATTAACAAACCACTAGAGATTTCAATTTGGTGTCTGGAAAACATTTTCTGGAAGGCTAACAACTTTGAAATGAGTACCACTGCAAAGAAAATTTTCTATAAAGATAATTTGAAATTGGAATAGATGTTCTGATAGGAATGTTTCTTGGGGAATCATGATGAAAGTGTAAAGGAAGGCCCCTTTTGGGATCTGAACCTCCTGGTGTGATTGAAGTTAGACATGATTTCAGCTATACACATTTCCTCAACAGGGTTGGAACTGAAGCTCTGTTGCTAAGCAGAAGTGTTTCATTTGTTATTCTCTAGAGATTCTACTGATCAAAGATTTGTGACTTTCATCTTAACCTCACTTTCTCTAAGGTTAAGGTTTCGTTTTGAATTACCTGTTGATGTTTCTAATAACCTTTTCTCTCATTCAAAATTTTGGTCAAGAAGAAATCAATTTCTCTTTGAAAAAGGGAAATAAGTCTTTGTGGCTTAAGCATAATTCGTAAATCTTTAAAACTGGCCAATTTCTGGAGCCAAGTTCAATTGACAAGTCTAAACTTTCTTCTCGAGTGATCAAAATTATAAAAGACTCTCTGTGAGGTCAAAGTAAGTCCTAAATATAAGAGCCACTGTTTCTCCAGCTGAGAGGCATCTTAGGTGACACACATCTTATGGGAGTGTTGAAACTTCTCACTCTATCACTCATGACATGAGATGTTCTCACTGGAAATTCCTTGAGAAGAACATACAGGGAACCCTCCGTAATCTGGTGGGCATGCATAAAGGCTGATCACCTAGTACCTTAAGCACCCACGTTACTTAGGATCACTAACATTCACAAAAGGGAAGAACCAACTCAGGAGTGACACCTTGAGGAACTATTCCCACAGTCAGCAGGCTTGATCCAAAAATCTTCCATGAAGTCTTTTGATCTTCAAGAGGAAAATAGAAATTATGGGTAATCATGTATCTAAAACCAAGTGTTCCTCCTTTATCAACTCTAGAAACAGCAGCTAAATTCGTGTTTAGTAATTATGGCCCCTCTTCCTGCAAATGTTTAGAAAATTGGTCACACATAGCTTGCAATGACCCCAAATTACAGTGGGCAGAATGGGGTACATTTGAAATACATAAACTAGTTTATCTGCATGCTCAATTAGAAAAAGTTGGCTCTAAAATAACAAAACAAAACACAAGCGGTAGAGCTATTTTCAGTGGTACTTAGAAACCTCTAAAAGAGGTTCTGATAAAGTCATTCCTTTGTAGGAAAAACAAAAAATTGTCTAAAATAACTTCTGAATTGAAAACAGACTTCTGAATTTCTTTTCCTTTGTCAGCCCCTCCTTCTATTTATCCCCAATTTTCAAAACATCCTTGCTTAGACTTTCCTCTCCTTCCTCTTCCTCCTTCTGCGGTTCTGACTCAATTTCAGAAATATTCTATGTCCAACAATGGTCAAAGCTATAATTCAAGAACATGATTAAAGAATTCCCTGATCCTCTTCAGGACCCTGTTGGATTTTCTAGAGAATTTGAGTTAAACATTCAAGCTTCTGATCCCAGATTCTCTGATCTGTATCAATTGATTCACAGATTACTGTCAGAAAGTAAAGACAAAGGTTGGATAGCAAAGGTGAATTGAAGAAATCCTTTAGAGAACGTGCAAAGAAAGAAACAGATGTTTTAATTTGGTATTGTCAGCACTCCCCGTGAGTGAGTCTATTAACAATAATGTCTTAGCAGAATCACCTGTGCTCCCCCAGGTTTTTTTTTTTTTTTT
>NW_012111874.1:0-1343 GCF_000951035.1 Colobus angolensis palliatus | reverse complement strand
AATCTCCATTTCCTGGGTTCAAGCGATTCTTCTGCCTCAGCCTCCTGAGTAGCTGGGACTACAGGCGCGTGCCACGACGCCCAGCTAATTTTCATATTTTCAGTAGAGTCTGGGTTTCACCATGTTGGCTAGGATCGTCTCAATCTCTTGACGTTGTGATCCACCTGCCTCAGCTTCCCAAAGTGTTGAGATTACAGGTGTGAGCCACCGTGCACAGCCACCGACTGTACATTTTCTTTGGGGTTAAGTTTACTTGTTAAAATCAAGTGGAGGCCAGGTGTGGTGGCTCACGCCTGTAATCCCAGCACTTTTGGAGGCTGAGGCGTCCCAGCCTGGCCAACATGGTGAAACCCCATCTCTACTAAAAATACAAAAATTAGCTGGGCCTGGTGGTGTGCACCTGTAATCCCAGCTACTTGAGAGGCTGAGGCAAGAGAATCATTTGAAGCCGGGAGGTGGAGTTTGCAGT
This sequence comes from Colobus angolensis palliatus, assembly GCF_000951035.1. Lineage (NCBI taxonomy): Eukaryota > Metazoa > Chordata > Mammalia > Primates > Cercopithecidae > Colobus > Colobus angolensis. Next base: position 874 of record NW_012111874.1, on the reverse strand, counting down.
GAGCTGAGGTTGCACCACTGTACTCCAGCCTGCCTGGGTGACAGAGCAAGACTGTCTAAAAAAAAAAAAAAAAATCGATCAGGTGCAAACCTGTGGGATACCCCTCCATAAATTTAATCCCTTCTTGGAAAGGATATATTTGTTAATCTTGGAACAATTACTCATGAGGGTTTTTTTTTTTTTTGGTTTTCAGAAAGCATTTTTTGAAAACAGGAATATAACAAACGGAATTGGATGTTTCATAAGTACCACAAGTATATTTTAAAACATTGAAATATTAAACAGCTTGTGAGAAAGGTTATAATTACTCTCATTTAGAATCTTAATTTCTGTCCTATTGAAGGTTCACAACCCATATATTCCCTGTCCGTGTAGACACTATAGAGAGTCCTAGGTCTAAGTGACCCATAAATGTCCTGCTGAAAAATACCATTAGACTTCTGGTGTTTTGACTTTGTAACATTGTGTATCCAGGTATTAGAACTACCAGAAAATGGGGTAAAATGTGGTAAAATTACATATATATGTTTATCATGGTCTCTTTATGTATCCAATGGTGGATGGAACTGACCGACTTTTATTTCAGATGCTATTTATAAGCATTTAGAAAAGGAGGCATTTAAAAATCACACAGAATAAAAATACTCCACTTAGAGCATTTTAATTTACCTGTGAGTCTTGTGCACCACTGTCATTCTGAGCTTGAAACACGGCAGCTGCATTCTGTGGTCCTAGCAATCTGCGAGCCATCTTCTCTTCATATGTTAGCCGCTTTAAAGAATTTATTGAGACAGTAATTAGATTTAATAAAAGATGTTTGTACAGGTGTACCTTAAAACCACTACTATAGGTCAGAACTTTAAAGAAGCATAGT
>NW_012111873.1:0-1245 GCF_000951035.1 Colobus angolensis palliatus | reverse complement strand
TGGCAGGGAGCACGGGCAGGGGGTGCTGGTAGGGGTGCTGGCGGGAGCCTCTGCCCCAGCTCATTCCCGCTCCCTAGCATGACCCTCAAGGTCCAACAGCTGGCCAGGGAGCAGCAGCAGCGTCACAAGGAGGTGAGTGTGTCCTCAGGGAGGAGCCAGAAAAGAAGGGAGAGCCGGGTGGGGAGGAGGAGGAGCCGAGGGAGGGCCAGGAGGCTGGGGAAGAGCTAGGAGGGGAGGTGTCCTCAGGCCTCTGGGCCAGGAGTGACCTGGTCGGAGAGTACTGGCCCGCCTTGCCGGGGCCCGCCTTGCCGGGGCCTGCCTTGCCGGGGCCTGCCCGTACACCCACCCAGTTGCAACAGGCGTCCTGTGAGCTGAGCCGGAGGATCGCAGAGCATGACCAGCGTGAGTGGAGGCGCATGGACAAGACCAAGCTCACGCTGCAGGTGGGAGCCCGTGGTGGACTTGCTGCGCCCCTGCGCCCTCACCCCCCTCCTGGTTCCACACCAGCCCGGGCCCTCCTCCCCCACAGGCCTGGAGTTTTTCCCTCTCAAACATGGGGAGTCACCAGTCGACAGTGGCCTCCTTGAGGTGGGGTGAGGAGGAGGCTCGGGCAGGTACCTTCTCCAGCCAGAGCGTGGGGCAGGGCAAGTGACAGTCAGTGCGGCCCCCTTCTCCAGGCCATCAAGGATGCAGAGGCCCAGGTGGACAGGCTGCGGCAGGAGGCCCAGAAGGCCGAGGCGGCGCTGGCTATGGCCAGGCTGGAGCTGCGGGAGCAGACGCAGGAGGGTGGGCCTGGCATGGGGCACTGGCAGGGGGCTGGGAGATACGGCCCAGGGCAGGGTCCGGCATTGGGCTTGCCTGTCAGCGGCACTGTGCTACCCCCACGGGAGGAAGAGGCGCCCGGGCTGAAGTGCCAGGTCACCGGGCTGCACGCCGTGCTGATGAACGATGTGGGCGACCGCATCCGCGCCGACGGCCGGTCAGTGCTCCGGGCCAGATGTGGGCGATTTGGGGTTTGGACAGACAGCAGTGACTTGATGGGTGTCCCCAGGTGGCCTCTTGTCATTGACCCTTCGGGCCAGGCGGCCACCTTCCTGCGCTACCAGGACACCAACTACGTGGACACAGTGAACCCGGAGCACCTGAAGCCGGAGAGGCTGCGGCTGGCTCTGCTGGGGGCTCTGCGGTGAGGCGGGCAGGGTGTCAGGGACACCCCACCCCACCCCCAGCCCCACCCCGGCCTCA
>NW_012111872.1:0-1076 GCF_000951035.1 Colobus angolensis palliatus | reverse complement strand
AAAGGTTGCAATGAGCTGAGATCACGCCATTGCACTCTAGCCTGGGCAACAAAAGTGAAACTCCATCTCAAACAAAAACAAAAACAAAAACAAAAAACCCCAGAAATGTTGGCACAGGCTTGAGTAAGCGTGAAAAACAAGTTAGGATGTTTTAACTGTATGGAGGCACATTAGAGAATCCACATAGAAACATCTGGCAGAACAGCTGGCTCATTTCTATTGGAGCTGTTCTGTTTCAAAAAGGGATATAAGGTACATGGGAGGGTGCTGAAAACTCACAACAGCCACAGAATTAGTTACTCAAAATTAACCAGAATTCAATATACAAGAATATATGACAGCAGTAGAGCAATCTCAACAGGTACTCGATGCCTGGAAAGCAAGCTGTAAGCTTAGAACAAGTTACTCAGCAGGAACAACGGTCAACAGGTTTATACGACTTTGAAGGTGAGAAAACTTTATCGTTCATAGATGATGTCTTGTGCACAAGTACATTAGTTTCCAGGACACTGGGAACAACACCACAACATACAAAGTAAGAATAGGGCCGGGCACGGTGGCTCATGACTGTAATCCCAGCACTTTGGGAGGCCGAGGTGGGCGGATCACAAGGTCAGGAGATCAAGACCATCGTAACTAACACGGTGAAACCCTGTCTCCACTAAAAATACAAAAAATTAGCCGGGCATGGTAGCACATGCCTGTAATCCCAGCTACTCAGGAGGCTGAGGCAGGAGAATTGCTTGAACCCAGGAGGTGGAGGTTGCAGTGAGCCGAGATTGTGCCACTGCACTCTAGCCTGGGTGACAGAGCAAGACACTGTCTCAAAAAAAAAAAAAAAAAAAGGTAAGAATAAATCCAAGCTGTTTAACCTTCCACCATTCTCTTGAGTATTAAACCCAGGCCACCTTTGGCCGCTTGCAGGGGTGTCTTTTCTTCTTCTCAGTGTAAATACTGGCTCCTTGGGACACCAGCAGTTTTGCTTCTTCCACTCTCTCCTCATCACAGGCTAAGTGTAGAGAAGTGTTACCCTCGGTGTCTGGATGTTCGTGGATGTTCTGTAGTACAGAAGGATA
>NW_012111871.1:0-1837 GCF_000951035.1 Colobus angolensis palliatus | reverse complement strand
GAGTCAGCCTCTTTCCCCAGCCACCCCCGTCATTGCCCAATGGGCTCACGAACAAAGTCACCATGACAGTAGGGATGGAGATCACACACGGACCCAGCACCATGGACTTCTACTCACCAAGGCTGGCCTGGCTAGAGCCACTGCTGAGGAACCCAGTCCACTAGCTGTGACTTTTGTTTTCCAAATCTCCCCACCAAACATGGATTTCTTCAAACACATACGAACATGTATATACACATACATTTCCCTAACACAGACAGAACAATTAAAAGACAAATTTCCATAGAATTGTCATATCCCGCACTGCACAAAATACATGCCTTTGCTTATGAAAAGCTTCCTAAAATGTATGAACTTTTTAAAACCTAGTAGGAGCAAAGTATTACAAAACTATAGTATTTAAAACAATATGGCACTGGCATAGGAACAGACAAACCAGAGGGGAAAAACAGAAAGTAAAACTCAGCATTTATTTCCTGCTTACTCTGGACCATCAGGCAATAGACTAGGTACTTTGGTACTTTGTGTGTGTGTGTGTGTATATATATATATATATACACACTACTATATATATATATATATTCCACTTACTACATATAATAATTCTATAAACTAGACCTTGATATGGTCATTTTAGAGATAAAAGACTGAGACTTTGAAAGTGTAAACAATTTGCTCAAGGTTGCTAAGGGTTTCAGACAGATTTGAAATTCAAGCTCAGGTCTATCTGACTCCAAAACCTGCATACCTGAGCCCAGAAACAAACCCTAATATAATATTTAGCTTGCTGAAAATGAAGCATAAAAAATCAGTACAGAAAAGAATATTCAATTAATGGTATTGGGACAACTAGCTGTCATATCTTAGGACGGGAAACCATCTTATAAACACAAAAACAATCAGAGACACCAAAGAGAAAAAGAAAAACCAAATGTTATACAAAATATTCAAATTCTGGAAAAAAGCAATTGAAATTAAAAAGCAAAATAACAATCAGAAAAACATGTATAAAACTTGAATGAAAAGCTGATGTGTTCACACATAAAGAGATCATAAATTCAATATGAAAAAAGCAACAACCACAAAAAAGGGCAAAAACATGAATCAAATAAAATGATACATGGGCCGGGCGCAGTGGCTCACACCTGTAATCCCAGCATTTGGGAGGCCGAAGAGGGTGGATCACTTGAGGTCAGGAGTTTGAGGCCAGCCTGGCCAACATGGTGAAACCCTGTCTCTACTAAAAATATAAAAATTATCTGGGCGTGGTGGCACACAACTGTAGTCCCCGCTACTCAGGAAGCTGAGCCAGGAGAATTGCTTGAACCCGGGAGGTAGAGGTTGCAGTGAGCTGAGATTGCGCCACTGCACTCCAGCCTGCGCGACAGAGCAACACTTCATCTCAAAAAAATTATAATAAAAATAAATAAATGAAAATAAAATGATATATGTATTATTTTTCTATATTTTACAAATTAAAATTAAAACGTCCTATCTCACTAAAAATTTTTTAAATTAACATTACAATAATGAGAAACGACCTTCTATCCATGAAAATGGAAAAGATTTTAAAGATACTAATATCCATTGTTATTAAGTTTATGGCTAAAAACAAGAGGCACTTTCATGGTCTATCAAGAGAATATAAACAAGTAATTCTAGAAAACAGTTTAGCAATAATACTCATTAGCCTAATAATTTTCATTCTAATTTCCATGTAAAGAAATTGTCAGAAACCCAAATAATAATTAAAATTTAAAAATCTTCTAGATGCTCAATAACAGTTTACTGGTTAAGTGAAATGTTCCACAAACAGGACAGGGTGGGTTTGGTACCT
>NW_012111870.1:0-1709 GCF_000951035.1 Colobus angolensis palliatus | reverse complement strand
AAAAGGGAAAAGGCCTGGCTCCTGCCCTGGGTGGCACCATCCACCGCCCACTGCAGACCAGGGCTTGGAGGAGGAGGGATAAATGCAGCTGGCTCTGAGGGGGCAGGGTAATTGGCTTCTTCCTCAGAAGCTTTCCTTTTTAAGGCAGCGGGCTATAACTGGAAGGCCACAAACGCTGGCCGGAGAAGATAAAGCCACCAAAGAGAGAGTGGTTTTGGTTCCTGGTGTTGGCCTTTGTCATTAGCCCCCCAGGCTGTGGTTTGGCCAGACCTGTCTTCCTTAAACCCTGTTGGGCACAGCACAGAACACTGCCCAGCGCAGAACTACCTGTAGCTCCTCTCAGCCTGACCTCTGCAGCCTGAGATACCTTTTCCTGGCAACTGATCCCAGCTGACCTCCCCTGTCTCTCCCCGCCCCCACTCCCAGTTACTTGGAATTTAGCCTCGTCCTCTGACATATTTTCTGCTGATCCTGAGGCTTTAGGCATACGCTGTTCCCCTTGGCTGGATGCTCCTCCTCCTCCTCTTCCTCCACATGCTGGGCCCTTATTCATCCTTCAAGAATCAGCCAGAATTTTCTATCAGAAAGGCATCCCCGGTTCACTTTATCCTGTGGAAATCATTTCTCTGTATTTCTTTTCTTTCTTTCTTTTTTATTTTTGTTTTTGAAACAGGGTTTCACTCTGTCTTCCAGGCTGGAATGCAGTGGTGCGATCTCTGGCTCACTGCAACCTCTGCCTCTCGGGTTCCAGTGATTCTCTTGCCTCAGCCTCCTGAGTAGCTGGGACTACAGATGCCTGCCACTATGCCTGGCTAATTTTTGTATTTTTTGGTAGAGACAAGGTTTCACCATGTTGGCCAGGCTGGTCTTGAACTCCTGACCTCAGGTGATCCACCCGCCTCGGCCTCCCAAAGTGCTGGGATTACAGGCATGAGCCACCGTGCCCGGTCTTCTCTGTGTTTCTTAAAGGACCAGATAATTAGCCACAAGAAGGAGGAACTGAAAAGGTCAACATTTTGAGATATTTCTCCTTTGAGATTCCAGGCTGTGTATGAATCCCAAATAAAAGCCTCAGCCCTACGAATTGTTATTTTACCTTTTTTGGGGTAATAAAATTTTTATTTTATTTTTACATGGTTACTATATTCACACAGTCCCAAAATATAATGTAAATATAAACTAATCAAAGGTAGTATTCAGCAGGAAGTCCGCCTTCCACCATGTACCCCAGAGCTGTCCCTCCCACCCTCTTACCCACAGACAACCAAGGTTACCAGTTTCTTGTGAATGCTTCTGGGCACATGAAAGCCAGCACCACACCACATACAGATTTCTCCAGCTTTTAGACAAGCTGGGCCATGCTGTTTGCCCTATACTGCATTTTGCTCCCTCCATATCAGTCCATAAAGGTTCTTTTTTTTTTTTTTTTTACTTCATTTTTCTTACCACTTCTATGCTTCCTTTGAATTGGGGTATCATAGTTTCTTTAACCCATCATCTATTGGTGGGTATTTAGGTAGTTTCCAGTCTTGCTCCCGCAAACTGTGCTGCAGTAAATAACAATCTGTGCAGTTATTTCCCAGAACTATGTGCGTGTGAGTGGGTTTTAGGATAGATTCCTAGAAGTGGAATTCCTGGGTCAAAAGCACATGCATTTTAAATTTAGATAGCTATTGCCACACTGCGCTTCATGAGAACTGCGATCATTT
>NW_012111869.1:0-1692 GCF_000951035.1 Colobus angolensis palliatus | reverse complement strand
TTTTTTTTTTTTTTCCTGAGACGGAGTCTTGTTCTGTCACCAGGCTGGGGTGCAGTGGTGCTATCTCGGCTCACTGCAACCTCTGCCTACTGGATTTAAGCAATTCTCCTGCCTCAGCCTCCTGAGTAGCTGGGGCTACAAGCGTGTGCCCCCATGCCCAGCTAATTTTTGTATTTTTAGTAGAGATGATGTTTCACCATGTTGGCCAGGATGGTCTTCGTCTCTTGACCTCATGATCCACCCTCCTTGGCCTCCCAAAGTGCTGGTATTATAGGCGTGAGCCACGGCACCCAGACTTTTTTAGTTTTTTAAAATTTTATTTATTTTTATATAAGATGGAGTCTCACTCTGTCACCCAGACTGGAGTGCAGTGGCATGATCTCGGCTCACTGCAACCTCCACCTCCTGGTAAACATCATTTTTGTAAAGCTGCAGAAAAATTATGTTGAGAACAAATGCTGTCATATCTGTTTTGTGTGTGTGGGAGAGGGGTAGCTTTCAATTTTTTTTTTTTTTTGTCTGTGTTGAAGGTGAAGGGGAGAGATCATGACATGTTTTACCTGACAAGAGGGGACTGAGCCCTGTCTATCCGCTCCATCCCTACCACACACCCTGGCTCAGACAGGAACCTTCCCAAGCAGCACTCCCAGGGAGAGTGGCCATCATTTGGTCCTTGCTGGACGTGGGCATTCCCGCATTAGGGAGAAAGCCAAACCTTCTAATCCCACGTTTCCTTCTTTTTTTTGGAGACGGAGTCTCGCTCTGTGGCCCGGGCTGGAGTGCAGTGGCGCAATCTCGGCTCACTGCAACCTCCGCCTCCCAGGTTCAAGCGATTCTCCTGCCTCAGCCTCCCGAGTAGCTGGGACCACAGACGCCCGCCACCACGCCCGGCTAAATTTTATTTTTATCTTTTATTTTTTTTGAGTTGGAGTCTCGCTGTATTGCCCAGGCTGGAGTGCAGTGGCGCAATCTCGGCTTACTGCAGCCTCCACCTCCCAGGTTCAAGTGATTTTCCTGCCTCAGCCTCCCGAATAGCTGGAGTAGCTGGGACTACAGGCACACACCACAACGGCCGGCTAATTTTTGTGTTTTAAGTAGAGGCAGGGTTTCACCATATTAGCCAGGCTGGTCTCGAACTCCTGATCTCACGTTATCTGCCCTCCTAGGCCTCTCAAAGTGCTGGGATTACAAGTGTGAGCCACCATGCCAGACCTAAAGGAAGCATTTTAAATAAACAGTATATCAGTGACATTTTCTACTTCTTAAATTACTAATGGTGGCTAATGCACAATTAATTCTCTTTACCATCTGTTGCTTGCTAAAAACTTTAGTATGCCTTTCCAAGGAAATTTTAATCAAGGGCTTAAAAAAAAAAAAGAAAAATATTTATTTTTTCCAGGTGTATATACTAAATTTTTTTCTTGTATGATTCTCTATTCACTGTTTCAAGTTGTTTTGATTGTAAAATGTATTTGAAGAGCCTCACAATTTGAACAAACTTGTTTTAAATACTCTTCTGTTGAATGAAAGGTATGAGGAAGTACGTCAATACATTTTTCATTTGCTATGTTATGGTTCAACCAGTTTTCTCTGGTTGTTACTAAACTCTCTTTCCAATAATCTATTGATTCTCCTCTGTGTTTACTAAACATCATTTTTTTTTCTAATTTTTTTTTTTTTTTTTTTTTTTTT
>NW_012111868.1:0-3814 GCF_000951035.1 Colobus angolensis palliatus | reverse complement strand
AGAAACCCTCAGCGGGGTGACGTGCTTCCCCGGAAGCACGCTGCTCCTGCCCCAAGGCCCTGGGTTTTCCCGCCGTCCTGTGACTCGGGCACTGGGGGCCTGCCTGTGACCCTGCCCAGGGCCGTCTGGATGCTCGTCTCTACCTGACAAGAAACCACAGAGAAAACCCCAGTCTGGGATGGAAAATGCTCGAGTGGGCACAAACCGGAGCAGACAGGCATTTGGGAGGAAGCACTGGGGCAGAGCAGTGTGGGGCTGGCACGGACACCCCGGGAGCTGGCCGGAGGCTCAGGGGTGACAGTGCCACTGCACCGGTCCAAGCGGGCAGCGAAGGGGAATGCAGGGGTGGCCGGAGGGGCGAAGGTGGGATATGGGGACTCCCTGGGGGAGGGGTGGATGAATTCGGCCCTAGCTAATTAGCCCCCTACCCCTGAGTTCTGAGACTCAGGAGGCCAGCAGGTGCCGGTGACTGCGGTTTCTGGTGAGGCTGGATGGGGCGGCAGCCTCTGGGGCATCTGGGACAGTGGAGAAATACACGTCCCACACCACCGCCTGCCCGTTTCCTGCTTGGGGTAGGGCGGGCAGCCAGGGCCAGGCCGAGAAGCACAGGAGGCCTGGCAGTGGGGCTGGGCCCAAGCGACTTCCAGCATCTGCGGCCAGTGTGCCTCTCGTGGGGGGCAGCATCGGGGCCGACAGAGCTCCCCGGCCCACAGCTCCCTCCCCTTGCTGTGGGGCCTCAGGCCCAGGAGGAAGGCGCTGCCCTTCTGAGTGCAGCGTGCCTGCTGTGCCCACGCACCCCATCTTGATCTTCCTGGAGAAAATCAATAGCTCCAATATGCCAGCTCTCAAGAGGCTCTCACCCGCCATTAGGCACACGAGGGCGGCAGCCTCCGCCGCCCACTAGTGGGACATTAGGCCTCCTGTGAAATGTCTCTGTGTGCTTTGAGATAAACGAAGGCTGAGGTGTTGGTTTACCTCCCTGGGGGAGGGGGAGGATGAGAGCCGCTTCCCGGGCAGGGCCAGCGCCAGCTCCACGTGGACGCGCCAAGGAGAGCAGGGCCCCAGGGACACAGGCGCCCCAGCACATCCGGCTGTGGCTTCTCCCACGCGGGGTCAAGCAAACATGCAGCATTCGGGGGGAGTCACCGTCCACCAGCCAAAGGCCACTGGGGGCAGATGGGCAGCATGGGAGCCGGCGGTGCGCTCGCGCCTGGAGTCCCAGCTCCTCCAAAGTGGGAGGACCCATTGAGCCCAGGAGTTTGAGACCAGCCTAAGCAACATGGTAACACTCTGTCTACACAAAAAAACATAAAACTTTGGCTGCGCACAGTGGCTCACGCCTGTAATCCCAGCACTTTGGGAGGCCGAGGAGGGTGGATCATCTGAGGTCAGGAGATCGAGACCAGCCTGCTCAACATGATGAAACCCCGTCTCTACTAAAAACACAAAAATCAGCCGGGCATGGTGGCGGGCGCCTGTAGTCCCAGCTACTCGGGAGGCTGAGGCAGAGAATCGCTTGAACATGGGAGGCAGAGGTTGCAATGAGCTGAGATAGTGCCATTGCACTCCAGCTTGGGTGGCAGGGCGAGACTGCATTTCAGGAAAAAAAAAAAAAAAAAAAGGATGCAGGAGTGCTCTGGAGTGGCTGCTGTCAGGAGTGGGGCCCCTCTGGCCGGGCACCTGTGTTTGCGTCTACAACCCCACAACCAACCACCACACACTGGGTTTCCTGAGGGTTCCAGAGGACGCAGGTCCAAAGCCAAGACGTCAGCATCGCCTTGCTCCCGCCGAGGGCTCTGGGGAGAATCCATTCCGTGCCTGTCTCCCCCCCCTGTGGTGGCCAACACTCCTGAGCATGCCTGGGCTGTTGGCGCCTCACTCCAACTGCCACCGCTGTCATCGCCTTGGCCTCCCCGCGGGTGTCTCTGTCCTCTCCCCTCAATTTGTGTCCTGTATTTTTTTTTTTTTTTTTTTTGAGACGGAGTCTCGCTCTGTCGCCCAGGCTGGAGTGCAGTGGCCGGATCTCAGCTCACTGCAAGCTCCGCCTCCCGGGTTCCCGCCATTCTCCTGCCTCAGCCTCCCGAGTAGCTGGGACTACAGGCGCCCGCCACCTCGCCCGGCTAGTTTTTTGTATTTTTAGTAGAGACGGGGTTTCACCGTGTTAGCCAGGATGTCTCAATCTCCTGACCTCGTGATCTGCCCGTCTCGGCCTCCCAAAGTGCTGGGATTACAGGCTTGAGCCACCGCGCCCGGCCTTGTCCTGTATTTTTTTTTTTTTTTTTTTGAGAAAAGGTTTTTTTTTTTTTTTTTTTTTTGAGACGGAGTCTCGCTCTGTCGCCCAGGCTGGAGTGCAGTGGCCGGATCTCAGCTCACTGCAAGCTCCGCCTCCCGGGTTCCCGCCATTCTCCTGCCTCAGCCTCCCGAGTAGCTGGGATTACAGGTGTGTGTCACCATGCCCAGCGGGGTTTCACCATGTTGGCCAGGCTGGTCTTGAACTCCTGACCTCAGGTGATCTGCCCACCTTGGCCTCCCAAAGTGCTGGGATTACCGGCATGAGCCACCGCGCCCAGCCTTATTTTCCAAATTAAAAAAAAAAAAAAAAAAAAAAAAAAAATGGACTGGGTGTGGTGGCTCACGCCTGTCATCCCAGCACTTTGGGAGGCTGAGGCAGGCAGATCACTTGAGGTCAGGAGTTCGAGACCAAACACAAAAATCAGCCGGGTGTGATGGCACCAGTAATCCCAGCTACTCGGGAGGCTGGGGCGGGAGAATCACTTGAGCCTAGGGGGGCAGAGGTTGCAGTGAGCGGAGATCACACCATTGCACTCCAGCCTGGGTGACAACAGCGAGACGCCATCTCAAAAAAAATAAATAAATAAAATAAATTTTAAAAAGATGAAAACACACACACACACACAAAGAAATGACATATTTTCTTTTCTTTTCTTTTTCCTGAGACAGTGTCTTGCTCTGTTGCCCAGGCTGGAGTGTAGTGGTGCAGTGTTGGCTCACTGACACCGTCACCTCCCATGTTCGAGCAGTTCTCCCGCCTCAGCCTCCCGAGTAGCTGGGATTACAGGTGTGTGTCACCATGCCCAGCGGGGTTTCACCATGTTGGCCAGGCTGGTCTTGAACTCCTGACCTCAGGTGATCTGCCCACCTTGGCCTCCCAAAGTGCTGGGATTACCGGCATGAGCCACCGCGCCCAGCCTTATTTTCCAAATTAAAAAAAAAAAAAAAAATTACCCAGGCATGACGGCACCCACCGATAGTCCCAGCTACTTGAGAGGCTGAGGTGGGAGATGGCGGGAGCCCAGGAGGTCAAGGCTGCAGTGAACTGTGATGGCGCCTCTGCACTCCAGCCTGGTCTTTTGAACAAGACCTTGTCCCAAACAAAAAACAAACTTGCTTCAGGCCTCAACTTCCCAGAGTTGAGAGAAATCCAAGCTCAGTCTCACTGCACAGGGCCTCCTGCCTCCCCTACAGGCCCACCAGGAGATGGGGCTGCCAGGCGCTGGAGCTGAGCCTGGGGTCTTTGGGGGTCCCGTTGCTTTGGGGCGCTCCTTGTCAAGCCTTCATGGTGAGGGGTTAGTGTAGCTGCTGGAAGCTTTCGTCCCACCTGCTGCACAAAATCTATTCCCTGAGACCACAGCATTGCAGTCAAGAAAGACTTTAATTGACTTGAGGCGGGCCCCGCCACTCAGGAGACAAGTCCTTACACACATCAGTCTCCCCAAAGGCGCCAAGGTTCGGGCTTTTCAAAGACACTGGTGGGGCTGCTGTGTCTATGGAGTAGCCATTCTTTTTTTTTTTT
>NW_012111867.1:0-1537 GCF_000951035.1 Colobus angolensis palliatus | reverse complement strand
CTTTGGGAGGCCAAGGTGGGCGGATCATGAGGTCAGGAGATGGAGACCATCCTGGCTAACACCATGAAACCCCGTCTCTACTAAAAATACAAAAAATTAGCCAGGTGTGGTGGCGGACACCTGTAGTCCCAGCTACTCGGGAGGCTGAGGCAGGAGAATAGCGTGAACCCTGGAGGTGGAGCTTACAGTGAGCCAAGATTGCGCCACTGCACTCCAGCCTGGGCGACAGAGCAAGACTCTATCAAGAAAGGAAGAAAGAAAGGAAAGAAAGAAAGAAAACCAAACTAAACTGATTGAACTGAAAAAACAAAACAAAACAAAACAAAAAAAATCTCACTGCAAGAATTTCATAATACACTCAGAAGTATTAACAGCAGAAGACCAAGCTGAGGAAACAATCTCAGAGCTCAAAGACCAGTTCTTTGGGTTAACTCGGTCAGACAAAAATAAAGAAAAAAGAATTTAAGGCCAGGTGCAATGGCTCACGCCTGTAATCTCAGCACTTTGGGAGGTTGAGGCAGGTGGATCACGAGGTCAGGAGTTCAAGACCAGCCTGGCCAAGATGGTGAAACCCCGTCTCTACTAAAAATACAAAAATTAGCCAGGCATGGTGGCACGTGCCTGTAATCCCAGCTACTCGGGAGGCTGAGGCAGAGAATTGCTGGAACCGTGGAGGTGGAGGCTGCAGTGAGCTGGGATTGCATCACTGTACTCCAGGCTGGGCGACAGAGCGAGACTCCATCTCAGAGCCGGGATCGTGCCGCTGAACTCCAGCCTGGGCGACAGAGTGAGACTCCATCTCAGAAAAAAAAGAAAAAAAAGAATTTAAACCAACAACAACAACGACAACAACAGAGGTAACAGTCAAGAAGGAACGGGAACAACAAAAATATCAACATGTGAATAAATCTAAGTCAAAATGCTGAGAATACAGAACACAAGCATCTAATCTGAGGAGCTAAAAAAATCATCATAGAACTAAGGTGCTACAAACAATAGTACACAAGGTGAGAAGGAGTAATTGGAGTATAAGCATTCTAAGAACCTTATATTTTTCCAGAGAAAGCTTTAAAAGTCATTGATTTGAAAATAAAGTGAAACATGCATATTAAGATTTCTAACTTAGCTTCTAAAAGAATAGAAACATAGATACTAAATTTCAAAGGAAAGAGAAAAAAATGGGACTGGGGCAAAGGTGAAGGGAATCTCAACTCATTTAAAAGGCAAGAAATGGGCAGGGCACCGTGGCTCACACCTGTAATCCCGGCATTTTGGGAGGCCAAGGCTGGAGGATCGCTTGAGGTCAAGAGTTCAAGACCAGCCTGGCCAACATGGTGAAACCCTGTCTCTACCAAAAATACAAATATTAGCTGGGTGTCATGGTGGGCGCCTATAATCCCAGCTACTCGGAAGGTTGAGGCACAAGAATCGCTTAAATCCGGGAGGCGTATGTTGCATTGAGCCAAGATCGAACCTCTGCACTCCAGCCTGGGTGACAGAGCAAGACTCCATCAAATAAATAAATAAATAAATAAAT
>NW_012111866.1:0-1711 GCF_000951035.1 Colobus angolensis palliatus | reverse complement strand
GTGGTGGCGCGTGCCTATTATTCCAGCTACTTGGGAGGCCGAGGCAGGAGAATCCCTTGAACCCGGGAGGCGGAGGTCGCAGTGAGCCGAGATCGTACCATTGCACTTCAGCCTGGGCAAAACTAGCAAAACTCTGTCTCAAAAAAACAAAAACAAAAAACAACAAAAAGGAAGTCACCTCTTGAACACCACAGACAATGCCTGTATATACATTCTCTCCCGAGCCTCTGCAACCATGGAAAATCATTGCAGGAAATTGCAGGAAGATGATTTGAACAGAGCTCTTTTTCTAACCTCTGGCAGGGAGTAATTCTTCTATTCCATATAACCTTATGAGGGTCACCTCCCATCTTAAGCTTTTTTTTTTCCTTTTTGAGACAGAGTCTTGCTCAGGCTGGAGTGTAGTAGCCTGATCTCAGCTCAATGCAGCCTCTGCCTCCTGGGTTCAAGTGATCCTTCTACTTTAGCCTCCCGAGTAGCTGGGATTACAGGTGCCCACCACCATGCCTGGCTAATTTTGTATTTTTAGTAGAGATGGGGTTTTGCCGTGTTGGCCAGGCTGGTCTTGGACTCCTGGCCTCAAATGATCCACTCATCTCGGCCTCCCAGGGTGCTGGAATTACAGTCGTGAGCCACCGCACCCAGCCCCATCTTCAGCTTTTGAGTGGAGGCAGAAGTGTTTTGAAGAGTCAGTATGAGAAAGATTCAGTTCATCATGTCTAATTTTTCCTCTTCCTTTAAAAAAAATATCTTGGGACAGCAGTAGTTGTCAAGACCATCATGTTAAGTATAGTCAGTATCTAGGGAACTACTGTTAGGTACTCCCAGAATGTTATTCTCTAAGAAGAAAGCCAGAAAGGATAAAAATATTGAAGATGGGACCTGTCTTCTGCAGATGAGACAGACCATAATTGAATGCTGAGAAAACTGCAACCATCCGAATTTTATCACTATGACTGCCTTATTGCCTGGTCTACTGGTAAGGTGATGGAGAAGAAGTGAAAATCATAACCAGGATACCAAGGACAGGACAGGACAAAAAGGCCAAGTTGCAAAAGTGGTTAGAAAAGTCAAGAGTGAAAGGGGGTGAGTTCTGAGGTCACTGTTTATTACGCACTGTCTGAATTAAAAAAAAAAAAAAAAATTAGCAGAAGGCCAGAACGTAGGCAATGGAAATGACAAAATCCATCTCTCCTAGAAATAAATTTAGTAATGCTCCTGCATTGTCCAGGAGAAAGAGTCATTTACTCTACCAGACAAAGTGCATCGAGGCCCTGGAGAATCAGTGTGCTCTGTTACAGTGAGGACAGGAATAGTTTACCTTGCTTTTCTCTGGATTGGAAAAAATGTTTCATAAGACTAGTAGTTTCTCTCTTTTTTTTTTGAGATGGAGTCTCGCTCTGTCACGCAGGCTGGAGTGCAGCGGCAAGATCTCAGCTCGCTGCAAGCTCCACCTCCTGGGTTCATGCCATTCTCCTGCCTCAGCCTCCCAAGTAGTTGGGACTACAGGCGCCTGCCACCACGACCAGCTAATTTTTTGTATTTTCAGTAGAGACAGGATTTCATGGTGTTAGCCAGGATGACTTCGATCTCCTGACCTCGTGATCCACCCACCTCAGCCTCCCAAAGTGCTGGGATTACAGGTGTGAGCCGCTGCACCGGGCCAAGACTTGTAGTTTCTATAGAAGAAGCAGGCAGGATTGAAATAAAA
>NW_012111865.1:0-2521 GCF_000951035.1 Colobus angolensis palliatus | reverse complement strand
GATGACCTGAGGTCAGGAGTTCGAGACCTGCCTGACCAACATGGCGAAACCCCGTCTCTACTAAAAATACAAAAATTAACCTGGCCTAGTGGCACACACCTGCAATACCAGCTACTAGGGAGGCTGAGGCAGGACAATCACTCAAACCCAGGAGGCAGAGGTTGCAATGAGCCGAGATCACACCACTGTACTCCAGCCTGGGCGACAGAGTGAGACTGTCTTAACAAACAAACAAACAAACAAAAACAAGTGACAAACAGAGAGGGAAGAGGGAAAAAATAAAAGAATGGCTGAGCTCATACCTGGCAAGTGCAGAGAAAGGCAGGCAGAAGTCAAAGCCTCACTATCCACCAAGGTGGAATTTAAGATGAAAAGCATGAAGCAAGAGGCCAAAAAGAGCCTTTCACAAATGGATACAAATCTTAATGATCTGTCATGAATATTTTTGCCTCCATACATGGCAATGAATTCATTTGAAAAAAACAGAAAAATCAAAGGAAAAGAGAGATAAATCCAATAGTAATGGGTAACTTCATTTCTCAGCCCATGATAGATTAAATAGATAAAAACAACTGAACCGAAAAGGTAATAAAGCAATTAATAAAGTAAAATTAATAAATTATGACTAATAAAGTACAACAATGTAACCGAACCTCAGCAATGGATAACACACTCTTGCTACACCTGAAACATCTATTGGAATGTTTATCAAAGAGGCCATATAGGATATTAGGACATAAAATAACACTGAATATATTCCAAAGAGTAGAAATAATAAGGAAGACACTCTCTGATTGTAATTTGGTTACATCAGATAATAATAATAAAATATAACCACAACAAAAGCCTGTCACCTAAACAATCAAACACCCCCACCCCCCAAAAAACACACCATCATGTTAGGAAATCCAAAGCAAAATTGCAGAATATTTAAAAAATAAGACTAATTAGGCTGGGCATGGTGGCTCACGCCTGTAATCCCAGCACTTTGGGAGGCTGAGGCAGGCGGATCACAAGGTCAGGAGATCGAGACGAACCTGGCTAACACAGTGAAACCCCATCTCTACTAAAAATGCAAAAACAAAATTAGCCGGGTGTGGTGGCGGGTGCCTGTAGTCCCAGCTACTCAGGAGGTTGAGGCGGGAGAATGGCGTGAACCCAGGAGGTGGAGCTTGCAGTGAGCCGAGATCACACCACTGCACTCCAGCCTGGGCGACAGAGCAAGACTCCATCTCAAAATAAATAAATAAATAAAATAAGATCAATTAAAATGCTATGTGGACAGGTGTGGTGGCTCTCTCCTGTAATCCCAGCACTTTGGGAGGTGGAGGCAGGTGGATCACCTGAGGTCAGGAGCTCGAGACCAGGCTGGCCAACATGGTGAAACCCTGTCTCTACTAAAACTACAAAAATTAGCTAGACATGGTGGCATGTACCTGTAGTCCCAGCTACTTGGGAGGCTGAGGCAAAAGAATTGCCTGAATCTGGGAGGTGGAGGTTGCAGTGAGCTGAGATCACACCACTGCACTCCAGCCTGGGCAACAGAGTGAGACTCCATCTCAAAAAAAAAAAAAAAAAAAAAAAAAAAAAAAAAAAAAAAGTAGAACTAACAAATACAAAAGCTAGTACTTTGTTGGGACGGGTGGGGACAATAAAATAAGTAAGCACTAGTTAACATAATTAAGAAAATTAAAAAAGAGGAAAGCTGCAAATACATTAAATTAGAAATGTGAGCAGGAGAAATGGCCAAAGATAAAATGAGACCAAAGGAATAACAATAGATACAGAGAAACTTAATCATTTTCCTTGACCAACTCTGCTACAGTTACACTTCCCACCCCAGCCCTGCCTCAATCATTCTCTCATTCACACTCTAGTATCGTCATTTCCAACACTAAGAACAGGTTCAAGTGTTCCCATTCTAAGGCCTCATGGAGACCTCCATTTGGAGATGACTTACTGTTGACTATTTATCCCCTCCTTTATTTATTTATTTTTTTTTGAGGCAGAGTCTTGCTCTGTTGCCGAGGTTGGAGTGCAGTGGCACGATCTTGGCTCACTGCAAGCTCCACCTTCCGGGTTCACGCCATTCTCCTGCCTCAGGATGGATGATGTGGGGATGATGATACCTACCTCACAAGGTTCCATGAGGACAACATGGAGGGTAAAGTCCCCGGATATAAGCAGGCACCCATTGGATGGTGGTTACCATTATCATCATGAGAGTCATTGGGAAAGACTAGGATAGGATTTTCTTTTCTCTCTGGACAATGAGGGATTTTGCTGCTTTGTGCTCTGTACATATTCATAGATCAGCTCAGGAAAACTGACTTCATGCTAAGATCTATGACACCATGGAAAGGGAATTGGATCAAGTTAGAAATGTGTGTTCAAATCCCAGCTCTGCCACTTTACTGCTGTGTGACCCAGGCAAGGGACTTGACTTCTTCATTTTTTTTTTTTTTTTTTGAGATGGAGTCTCGCTCTGGCATTCTCAGGATTTCCTACAGGGAATGAGTTC
>NW_012111864.1:37252-38666 GCF_000951035.1 Colobus angolensis palliatus | reverse complement strand
AAAGTCTGTATTCTCTCTCTCTCTCTCTCTCTCTTTTTTTAGGAAAGTCTGTATTCTTTGTCATGTGTGGCCGTGGAAGCCCCTCTTCTGTTAGCTTAGTGGTCTGCTAGTGACTTGACAGAGATATCTTTAAATGCCTGGAACCATAGAAGCAAACACAAGAAACTCCCTGTAAGTGCTGGGATTACAGGCTTGAGCCACCGCACCTGGCCCACCATGGCTGTGTATTGAAGCAGTCTTTCAATACTTAGCCAAGCTGTTTACAATTCTGCTTTAGTCTTTACTTCCTGCTTGTGCAGAGCCTAAAGTTCAGGCAGAGATAAGAGTGTCAGGTTTTCTTTGGTATTTTCTGAGTACGCCTCTAGCCCTAGTCATGCATCTAGCCTTTTGAATTTCCTGGCACACAAGGAAGCTTTTCAAAGCCCTTATTCCCTCCAAGTGTTTCCTTTCATGGCCTCTTTTTTTTTTTTTTTTTTTTTTTTTTTTTTGAGACGGAGTCTCGCTCTGTCTCCCAGGCTGGAGTGCAGTGGCCGGATCTCAGCTCACGGCAAGCTCCGCCTCCCAGGTTCACGCCATTCTCCTGCCTCAGCCTCCCGAGTAGCTGGGACTACAGGCGCCCACCACCTCACCCGGATAGTTTTTTGTATTTTTTAGTAGAGACGGGGTTTCACCGTGTTAGCCAGGATGGTCTCAATCTCCTGACCTCGTGATCCGCCCGTCTCGGCCTCCCAAAGTGCTGGGATTACAGGCTTGAGCCACCGCGCCTGGCCGGATTATATTTCAATGTGAGATTTGGAAGGGACAAACATCCAAACTATATCACACACCCCATCAGGGACTGAGATACTGAGGAAGCTTCCCAAATGCCAAGCTCAGGTCAGCCTCCTAACTAGCAGGGAACGCAGGCATGTGCCACCATCAAAAAAATAAAAAATAAAAAAATTTAAGTCTGAGTCTTGCTATGTTGTCCAGGCTGGTCTCAAACTCCTGGGCTTAAGCTATCCCCAAACCTTGGCCTCCCAAAATGGTGTGAGCCACTGTATCTGGCCTGAAATTTAAATATATTTATGTATATACAGCTTTTTTGTTTGCTTGTTTTTTGAGACGGAGTCTTGCTCTGTGTCCAGGCAGGAGTGCAGTGGTGCGATCTCGGCTCACTGCAATCTCTGCCTCCTGGGTTCAAGCGATTCTCCTGCCTCAGCCTCTCGAGTAGCTGGGATTACAGTCACCTGCCACCATGCCCAGCTAATATTTTTGTATTTTTAGTAGAGATGGGGTTTCACCATGGTGGCCAGGATGGTCTCCATCTCCTGACCTCATGATCTGTCCACCTCAGCCTCCTAAAATGCTGGGATTACAGGCATGAGCCACCATGCCTGGCCTATATATAGTTTTTTTCTTTTTTCTTTTTTGA
>NW_012111864.1:35940-36318 GCF_000951035.1 Colobus angolensis palliatus | reverse complement strand
GGAGATTTCAGAGGTCAGAGGTTAGATACAAGAGTCAAAACCCAAGAAGATAGCGCTGGGCAGACTGAGTTTCAGGTCAGCAGGGTCAGATGTGCCAGGCCAAAAGTCTCCATGATGGTGGAGATCAGGACTCTTGTCCTTTGAGACAGGGTCCCTTCTCTTCTCTCCCCAATAGGACGGCGGATCCCGCCGAGAAGACGCCGCTGGGGATCCCGCGCCAGCCTGGCCGCCGGGATTGCTGCGGGGGCTACTGCGGGGGGCACCGGTGCCTACGCCGCTGGTTCCACTTCTGGGGAGCGCCGGTGACCGTCTTCATGGGCAACGTGGTCACCTACCTGCTGTTCCTGCTGCTTTTCGCGCGGGTGCTGCTCGTGGATT
>NW_012111864.1:29790-30941 GCF_000951035.1 Colobus angolensis palliatus | reverse complement strand
GAGGCGGAAGTTGCTGTGAGCCAGTATCAAGCCACTGCACTCCAGCCTGGGTGAAAAGAGCGAAACTCGGTCTCGAACAAACAAACAAACAAAAAGGGAGAAATATCTAATCATCTCCGGAATTGAATGGATGAATCATCCTTTGTTTTGCCAGTTCCTTCTAGATGGACATTTAGGTTCTCTCTCACGCTGTCTCTCATTTTAAATAGAGACGAGGTCTCACTGTGTTGCCCAGGCTGGTCTCAAACTCCTGGGCTCAAGCAATCCTCCCACCTTGGCTTTCCAAAGTGCTGGGATTACAGGTGTGAGCCACCATGCCCAGCCTTCTGTTTTTTTATTATTCCAAAATAATAAAAGTTTACATCCCAGATGTAAAGTGTATGGGTCAAAGCGTACATATGTTCTTGACATGGATGGATTTCCTTCTAAGTAGCTTCACCCATTTCCACCCCTGCCATCAGGATAAGAGAGTGCCCTCTTGAGGCCGTTCTTGACAATGCCTGATACTTTGACTCTAAAATGTAGCTCTCAATTTAACTGAAAAAAAAAAAGTTTGCCTATTTAATGGGCAAACATGACTTCTCCTTGTTTGAATTTATGCACTATTGACTACCAGGTAGGTTGGACCGCTTTTCCTAAGCTTAATGGCCACATGTGCTTGTGTCAATTGTCTTCTTTGCCCCCCCTGTTTTTAAAATTGGGGTTCATTGATTTTTTTTTTTTTTTTTTTTTTAAGAGTCAGAGTCTTGCTCTGTTGCCAAGGCTGGAGTGCAGTGGTGTGATCTCGGCTCACTGCAACCTCCGCCTCCCAGGTTCATGCCATTCTTCTGCCTCAGCCTCCCGAGTAGCTGGGACTACAGGCGCCCGCCATCACACCCGGCTAATTTTTTGTATTTTCAATAGAGACGGGGTTTCACCGTGTTCACCAGGATGGTCTCAATCTCCAGACCTCATGATCTGCCCGCCTCGGCCTCCCAAAGTGCTGGGATTACAGGCGTGAGCCACCACGCCCGGCCCATTGATTTTATGTATATGTATCTGGCTCTTCTCCTTATACTCTGGGTCCTAATCCTTGGTAGTTTTGTTGGTCTTAATACCTTCTTGAATTCTGTGGCTTGTCTTTTCACTTTCACTTTTGTATGTTTCTTTTC
>NW_012111864.1:21850-23010 GCF_000951035.1 Colobus angolensis palliatus | reverse complement strand
CCGCCTCCCGGGTTGAAGTGATTCTCCTGTCTCAGCCTCCCAAGTAGCTGGGACTACAGGCTTGTGCCACCATGCCTGGCTAACATCTTTGTATTTTTAGTAGAGATGGGGTTTCATCATATTGGTCAGGCTGGTCTCGAACTCCCGACCTCAGGTGATCTGGCCGTCTCCGCCTCCCAAAGTGCTGGGGTTACAGACATGAGCCACCACACCTGGCAGTCTTTCTGTCTTTCTTAGGCCTCTGTCCCCCTCCCCCCATCTCTGAATGTCTCTCTTCACAGTGGCCCTCATGGAGCACAGCAACTGCTCGTCGGAGCCTGGCTTCTGGGCACACCCTCCCAGGGCCCAGGCAGGTGTCTGCGTCTCCCAGTATGCCAACTGGCTGGTGGTGCTGCTCCTCGTCATCTTCCTGCTCGTGGCTAACATCCTGCTGGTCAATTTGCTCATTGCCATGTTCAGGTGAGGCCTGACTGCTCTCTGATCCAACCCCACCCAGCATGACCCATGGCCCTCTCATGACTCTTGAACGCCGTCTAATGAATTCTGTCTTTAGTCCCTGAACTCTGATCCAATCTAATGCTGCCTTCTCCCTAGACCCAAGCAGACCCTGCTTGTGACTTGTACTTTGGACTGATCCTCTTCCTGAGCCCAGTTTGAACTTCCTTATTTTTATTTTTTTGAGACAGGGTCTCACTCTGTCGCCAAGGCTAGAGTGTGGTGGTGTGATCATAGCTTACCATAGCCTCGACCTCCTGGACTCAAGCAATCCTCCTGCCTTAGCCCCATAAGTAGCTGGGACTACTTTAAATTAGCCAGGCCAGCATGCCTGCCTAATTAAAAAATTTATTTGGGGGGGGGGTCTCACTATGTTGTCTAGGCTGGTCTTGAGCTCCTAGACTCAAGTGATCCTCCCTCCTCAGTCTCCCAGAGTGCTGGGATAATCTGTTGCCCAGGCTGGAGTGCAGTGGCAAGTTCTTGGCTCACTGCAACCTCCACTTCCTACTCCCCTACACCCGGTTAATTTTTTGTACTTCTAGTAGAGACAGGGTTTCACCATGTTGGCCTCGAACTCTTTTTCATCTTTTGTTTTTTTGAGATGGAGTCTCGCTCTGCCGCCCAGGCTGGAGTGCAGTGGCCGGATCTCAGCTCACTGCAAGCTC
>NW_012111864.1:15750-17379 GCF_000951035.1 Colobus angolensis palliatus | reverse complement strand
GGAGCTTGCAGTGAGCCAAGATTGCACCACTGCACTCCAGCCTGGGTGACAGAGCCAGACTCTGTCTCAAAAAAAAAAAAAAAATCATGAAGTATTGTTGAATTTTGTCAAATGCCTTTTCTGTGTTGGTTGAGATCATGTGGTTTCCCCCACACCTTGTTCTATTAATGTGGTGTTTGCACTGGTTTTTGTATGTTTAACTACCTTTACTTTCCTAGGATAAATCCCCATTTAGTTATGGTGTAAAATCCACTTAATATGCTGCTGAATTAGATTTGCCAGTATTTTTTCAGGATGTTTATATGTATATTCATAAGGGCTACTGGTCTGTAATTTTCTTGTGATATCTTTATCTGGCTTTGGTATTACGGTAATGCTGGCCTCATGGAATGACTTAGGAAATGTTCTCTCCTTTTCAATCTTTTGGACAAATTTGAGAAACATCCTTGTTATTATGATTCTTCTTTAAATGTTTGATAGAATTCACCAGCACAGCCATCTGGTTTTGGGCTTTTCTTTATTGAAAGGTTTTTGATTAAATCTCTTATGATAAGTCTATTGAGATTTTCTATTTTTTCTTGAGTCAGCTTAGGTAATTTGTGTGTTCCTAGGAATTTGTCCATTTCACTTATCTAGTTTGTTGACATGTAATTGTTGATAGTATTCTCTTACAATCCTTTTTATTTTGGTAAGGTCGGTAGTAATGTCTCCATTTTCATTTCTGATGTCAGTTATTTGTGTCCTGGCTAATTTTTGAGCCCAATTTTAACCTGACTTCAACCTCTACCTTAAGCCATGATACCATGTCCAACTTGACCTCTGACATCTGACCCTTGGCCCTTCTAACCTGACTTTTTTTTTTTTGAGATGGAGTCTCACTCTGTCTCCCAGGCTGGAGTGCAGTGGCACGATCTCAGCTCACTGCAACCTCCACCTCCTGGGTTCAAGCGATTCTCCTGCCTCAGCCTCAGCCTCAGCCTCCCCAGTAGCTGGGATTACAGGCACCCGCCACCATGCCTAACTAATTTTTGTATTTTTAGTAGAGATGGGGCTTCACCATGTTAGCCAGGCTGGTCTCGAACTCCTGACCTCAGGTGATCCGCCCACCTCGGCCTCCCAAAGTGCCGGGAGTACAGGCGTGAGCAAATGGGCCCAGCCCTAACCTGACTTCTAATTGCATCCTGTAACCTCTTACTTTAGTGATCTTGACTTCTGTCTGCTGCCTTAGACTTTGAACAATTATTGCCTGGCATGTAACCTTTGTCCTTGCTTCTGGCTGGGCCCTGACCTCAAGTGACCTTTGACCTCTGGCCTCTGCAGCTACACGTTCGGCAAAGTACAGGTCAACAGCGATCTCTACTGGAAGGCGCAGCGCTACCGCCTCATCCGGGAATTCCACTCTCGGCCCGCGCTGGCCCCGCCCTTTATCATCATCTCCCACTTGCGCCTCCTGCTCAGGCAATTGTGCAGGCGCCCCCGGAGCCCCCAGCCATCCTCCCCGACCCTCGAGCATTTCCGTGAGAACAGAGCTTGGCTTAAAAAGGAGAAGTATAGGGGACCGGCAGCCTGGAAGGCGAGGGGAAGGGGCATGCCCCAAATGACTAATGGGAGTGGCTTACGCAGCGAGGG
>NW_012111864.1:12815-13584 GCF_000951035.1 Colobus angolensis palliatus | reverse complement strand
CTCCCTCCCTCTCTTCCTTCCTTCCTCCCTTCTTCCCTCCTTCCCTCCCTTCCTCCTTCCTTCCTTCCTTCCTTCCTCCCTTTTCTTCTTCTTCTCCTTTTTTTTTTCTTTGAGACAAAGTCTCGCTCTGTCACCCAGGCTGGAGTGCAGTGGCACGATCTCAGGTCACTGCAAGCTCCGCTTCCTAGGTTCAAGCAATTCTATTCTCAGCCTCTGGAGTAGCTGGGATTACAGGTGCCCGCCACCATGCCCGGCTAATTTTTGTACTTTTGGTAGAGACGGGGTTTCACCATGTTGGCCAGGCTGGTCTCAAACTTCTCACCTCAGGTGATCTGCCTGCCTCGGCCTCCCAAGTATTGGAATTACAGGTGTGAGCCACGGCAACTGGCCACTTTTTCTTCTTTTCTTTCAACAAGATCTCACTCTGTCACCCAGGCAGAAATGCAGTGACTCAATCACAGCTCACTGCAACCTCACCTGCTGGGCTCAAGCAATTCCCTTACTCAGTCTCCTGAGTAGCTGGGACTACAGGCTCACACCACCATGCCCGGCTAATTTTTTGGATTTTTGATAGAGATGGGGTCTCACCATATTTCCCTGGTTGGTCTCAAACTCCTGGGGTCAAGCGATCCACTCACCTCGGCCTCTCAAAATGCTGGGATTACAGGTGTGAGCCTCCATGCCTGGCCTCCAGTACTTTCTATATATATCTGTCCAGCATTGTTTTAAGTGCTTCATGTGCACTAAATCAGTGAATCCGATGATAACC
>NW_012111864.1:6598-7790 GCF_000951035.1 Colobus angolensis palliatus | reverse complement strand
CACCATGCCCATATAATTAAAAAAAAATTTTTAGGTCAGTGCGGTGGCTCATGCCTGTAATCACAGCACTTTAGGAGGTCGAGGCAGGTGGATCACCTGAGGTCAGGAGTTCGAGACCACACTGGCCAACATGGCGAAACCCTGTCTCTACTAAAAATACAAAAATTAACCGGGCATGGTGGTGTGTGCCTGTAATCCCAGCTACTAGGGGGGCTGAGGAAGGAGGATCGCTTGAACCTGGGAGGCGGAGGTTGCAGTGAGCAGAGATCATGCTGCACTGCAGCCTGGGCAACAGAGCGAGACTCTGTCTCAAAACAAACCAAACAATTGGTCTTTAATAATTTTTTTTTTTTTTTTTTTGACTCTGTCTCAAAACAAACCAAACAATTGGTCTTTAATAATTTTTTTTTTTTTTTTGAGACAGAGTCTTGCTCTGTCACCCAGGCTGGAGTGCAGTGGCGCAATCTCAGCTTAATGCAACCTCCACCTCCCAGGTTCAAGCAATTCTCCTGCCTCAGCCTCCTGAGTAGCTGGAATTCCAGGCGTGCACCATCACGCCTGACTAATTTTTGTATTTTTAGTAGAGACGTGGTTTCACCATGTTGGCCAGGCTAATAAAGTTTAAAAATACAAATAAAATAAAAAAGGAAAAATATACCACATTTGAGGTATTTTCCAACCCATTTAGTGAGTAGCCTACAAAAATGCCAACTTGGAGTGTGGTCCAAGTCCTTGAGAAGGCTCCGCATCCGGCCCGTGCTGAGCTTAAGCTCAGTCTTATGACTCAGCACATCACATGATACTCAGAAAAGAACGTGGCAAATCGAGATGCTGTATAATCTCCGGAAAGTGCCAATTGGAGCATTTTCTGGCATAAACTTGTAGGGTTTTGGCCCAAAGCCATGCCATCTTCTGCACACAACTCATCTCTGTGAAGAAACAGTTCCTTCTCTCGGTTAAAGATAGATACCTGGCCATGGTGCACAGAGCAATGATAAAACCTGACCTGACCCTCAGGAACTCAGTGTAATCTGACCCACAAATCCAGAAGATTGAGCGTAGACAATGGCAGTGCATCAGGTGGAAATAAGAAATAAAGTGTTGGCCGGGCGTGGTGGCTCACACCTGTAATTCCAGCACTTTGGGAGGCTGAGGCATGCGGATCACCTGAGGTCAGGAGTTCGAGACCAGC
>NW_012111864.1:0-1716 GCF_000951035.1 Colobus angolensis palliatus | reverse complement strand
CAGGCTGGTCTTGAACTCCTGACCTCAGGCGATCCTCCCACCGCGGCCTCTCAAAGTGCTGGCATTACAGGCGTGAGCCACCGCGCCCGGCCCAGTTTGTTTTCTTGACTGTAGCCATCCTAGTGGGTGTGGAGTGGTGCTCCATTGTGGTTTGGTTTGCATTTCCCTAAGGACTAGTTATGCTGAGCATCTGTTCATGTGTTTTTACCAGTCTTACATGCTTTTTTTTTTTGAGATGGGGTCTCACTCTGTCACCCAGGCTGGAGTGCAGTGGCATGATCATAGCTCACTGCATCTGGAACTTCTGGGCTCAAGTGATTCTCCCACCTCCGCCTCCTGAGTAGCTGGGACTACAGTTGCATGCCACCATGCCCGGTTAATTTATAAATTTTTTTTTTTTTTTCGAGATGGCGTCTCGCTCTGTCACCCAGGCTGGAGTGCAGTGGCACCATCTCCGCTCAATGCAACCTCCGCCTCCCAGGTTCAAGCAATTCTCCTGCCTCAGTCTCCCGAGTAGCTGGGATTACAGGCATGTGCCACCAGGCCCAGCTAATTTTGTATTTTTAGTAGAGACGGGGTTTCTCCATGTTGGACCAGGCTGGTCTTGAACTCCCGACCTCAGGTGATCCACCTACTCAGCCTCCCAAAGTGCTGGGATTACAGGCGTGAGCCACCTCACCTGGCCTTTTGTTTGCTTGGTTTTGTTGAGATGGAGTTTCACTCTTTTTGCTCAGGCTGGAGAGCAAAGGCACCATCTCCGCTCAATGCAACCTCCGCCTCCCAGGTTCAAGCAATTCTCCTGCCTCAGTCTCCCGAGTAGCTGGGACTACAGGTGTGCACCACCACGCCTGGCTAATTTTGTATTTTTGGTAGAGACGGAGTTTCTCCATGTTGGTCAGTCTGGTCTTGAACTGCTGACCTCAAGTGATCCGCCCGCCTCGGCCTCCCAAAGTGCTGGGCCGGACCAACTGAATTTTTTTCCCCTGCCTTTGCTGTCCCCCTAGGCTACTCCCCAGCCCCAAGTTGCTCCAGGGCTGAGGCTGTGGTCCCTGACCCACAGACTTCTTGGTTCAAGTGCCTGAATTCAACGAATCAGGCTCGCAGTGGGAAGGGAAGCTGAAGTGCTCTAGTTGGGTGTGGCGCTTTGGGCCAATTCAACGTCCTGCTGTGTGGTTTCCACGACTGAGTGGGTATAACTGGTACTGATGTCTTACATGCTCGAACAACGAACGCCCCGTTATCAGGGAATTCTACGGGTCAGGGGCTGTGGCATGTGCTGCCCTCTTCACCTCTACCAGGAACGATGTGTGGGATCCCGGTAGAAAAGGAAACATAGCTTTAATGACTAAATGGCTGCTGGAGTGCTCCGTAAGCCGTTTCCCAGTGCCACAGCGCCACCTGCCTGACACGGCCACCAAGTACATCCCTTTTAAAAAGAAAAGGCAGCTAGGCTGAGTGCGGTGGCTCACACTGGGAGGTGGGCGGATCGCTTGAGTCCAGGAGTTCAAGACCAGCCTGGGCGACATAGTGAAACCCCATCTCTATTTTTTTTACATTTAATTTAATTTTTATTTATCTATTTTTAGACGGAGTCTCTCTCTCTCTCTCACCAGGCTGGAGTGCAGTGGTGCCATCTCGGCTCACTGCAACCTCCACCTCCTGGGTTCAAGCAAGTCTCCTGCCTCAGCCTCCCGAGTAGCTGGGATAACAGGTACC
>NW_012111863.1:0-1146 GCF_000951035.1 Colobus angolensis palliatus | reverse complement strand
CTGGCTAACACGGTGAAACCCTGTCTCTACTAAAAATACAAAAAATTAGCTAGGCGTCGTGGCAGGCACCTGTAGTCCCAGATACTCGGGAGGCTGAGGCAGGAGAATGGCGTGAACCCAGGAGGTGGAGCTTGTAGTGAGCCTAGATCCTAGATTGCGCCACTGCACTCCAGCCTAGGCAACAGAGTGAGACTCTGTCTCAAAAAAAAAAAAAAAGGAAGTGTGATAGGTACACCGAGTTATGTGGGGTTTGGGGTTTAAATTTTTTTTTTTTAAATAAAATTAAGACAGAGTCTTGCCTTCTTGCCTAGGCTGGTCTTGAACTCCTGAACTTAAGCAATCCTCCTGCCTTGGCCTCCCAAAGTACCGGGATTACAGGTGTGAGCCACTGCACCCTGCCATAAACCAAGTTTTTGTTTTGTTTTTGGTTTTTGTTTTGTTTTGTTTTAGATGGAGTTTTGCTGTTGTTGCCCAGGCTGGAGTGCAATGGTGTGATCTCAGCTGACAAAAACCTCTGCCTCCTGGGTTCAAGTGATTCTGCTGCCTCAGCCTCCCGAGTAGCTGGGATTACAGGCATGCACCACCACGCCCGGCTAATTTTGCATTTTTAGTAGAGACAGGGTTTCTCCATGTTGGTCAGTCTGGTCTCGAACTCCTGACCTCAGATGATCTGCCCGCCTTGGCCTCCCAGAGTGCTGGGATTACAGATGTGAGCCAGCCAAAACCGAATTTTTAAGAATGATAGGGGAATTATTTTGGCAAAGATAACCCGGTGGAGACTTGGGAATGGTGGCAGAGAGTGGAAAAGTGTGAAGAAAAGCCAGAGGAAAGAACATCTTAGTGTGTGAGAAATTTCTACCAGTTTCTTATTGCCACAGCAGAAACTGGTGGCAATGGGTGGCTGAAGCTGAGGTTTTGGAAGTTGTCAAGAACCATGTTATAAAGAGAGATGAAGCTTTGTCTTTTAGGTGACATTATCAGTTTTATAACTTGGAATTAAAACTTCCTTCTGGCTGGGTGCAGTGGCTCACACTTATAATCCCAGCACTTTGGGAGGCTGAAGTGGGAGAATTGCTTGAGCCCAGGAGTTCAACAGCAGGCTGGGCATCATACTGAGACCTCATCTTTACAAAAAAAAAAAAAAAA
>NW_012111862.1:0-1840 GCF_000951035.1 Colobus angolensis palliatus | reverse complement strand
AAAAAAAACTAAGCCACCTAAATTGTTCTTTGGCATAAAAAAAGAAGTTTGTGATCTCTCCTGAATCCTCCTTTTCATTGTTAATTAGGAAATGGTGAGTGCTTCCATTTCAGACAAACCCAGCGTCAAATAATTAGACCATCCAGGGATAACTGAACTTCTAGGAAACAAGAAATTGGAAAAAGAGCAATAACTTACAAAAATCAATCAATAAAATATAATAATTGGCCTTTGCCCTATCTAATAATCCTATGCTAGGTCTGCATTTTAGCCAAACTGCTGCAGCTGTTGTCTTGTTAACATTTATTGGGTTCTTCTACCAGTTCAGCGCTAAGCTCCTAACACACAATGTTACATTTTACCCTTATAATAGCTTCAATTGGTTAGATACAGTTATTATTCCTACGTGACATGTAAATAAACTGAGGGGCAGATAATTAATTAAAATTTTCCTAATCACTCAAGCCCACAGGACACCTGAGGAGGACTTGAGCCCAGGAAGTCTCACTCCAGAAGCAGCCTGTTTCTCACTGCTCCGCATGCAGTTACGACGTTATTACATTGTGGACACTTTTAGAAGGAAACATGACAAAAACCTCATCTCAAACTGACAGAACTCTAAAAAATTATTTTCCACTCAGTAATTCTAAATCAATCAGTAACTCTAAAGTTCATAACCTGAGAAAAAGCTTTCTATCACTAATTATTTTCAAGTCCTTTAGACAAGCACATTCCAAGTCTTTAAAGATCTTTTTGTTGGAGAGAAGTCACATGCATTGTGAGGTGGCAGTTGCTGCCAAACTCTAATATTATTTTTAAAGTTTCTCTTGGTTGGATAAATACTGGTTTGAGAGAAAATCATACAAAAATGATGTTTCTGGTATCTATAGCTTATTTTTACCAGACCATATATCTTGGTCTATAAATTATGTTTTCAAAAGCATCTTATTTCTCTAACATATGAACAAAGGATTTTCCAAAGTACCTTACTTGGGAAATATATTCAATTTTTTTAATTACTTAAAGTTCAGAAAAATGGCCCCTATTTATAATGTTATCTTTGATCTTTCTCTTTTAAAAATTTTCTTTGAAGAGACTTCCACATTTCTCGACTCAGTTCTGATTATATAACAACTAATGACATGGGGTAGTTTTTCCTTAAGTTTTTATTTTTAATTTTTGTAGGTACATAGTAGGCATATATATTCATATTTTGATAGAGGCATGCTATGCATAATAATCACATCATGGAAAATGGGGTATCATGAGGCAGTTATTATTGACTCATTGACCAAATAAAAAGCAGAGACCAATCAATCGGAGTAGTTTCCCTAGAATCACACAGTTAGTGACAGAAGCAAGACTAGATTACACATGTCTAAATTCCAGATTCTGGATTTTTCCATGGACTACCTCAGCTCTCATTCCTTGCCTCCACTTTCAGAGTCACATAATCCTATATTGATCCATCCACTCTTTCATTTATCCATTCATTCACTCATTCATCTACTGAACAATTATTTGTTGAATGTCTGTGTTATAGACTGAATGTGTGTGTCCTCCTAAAATTCATATGTTGAAGCCCTAACCTCCATTAGGACTATATTTGGAAATAGGGCCATTAAGATGTAATTGGCCATGCGCAGTGGCTCACGTCTGTAATCCCAGAACTTTGGGAGGCCCAGGCGGGTGGATCATGAGGTCAGGAGATCGAGACCATCCTGGCTAACATGGGGAAACGCCATCTCTACTAAAAATGCAAAAAATTAGCCCAGCGTGGTGGTGGGTGCCTGTAGTCCCAGCTACTCGGGAGGCTGAGGCAGGAGAATGGCGTGAACCC
>NW_012111861.1:0-1181 GCF_000951035.1 Colobus angolensis palliatus | reverse complement strand
GGGTTCTTGCTCTGTTGCCCAGGCTGGATTATTCTTAGTTTTTACAGGGGAACCAAACATCTCCTGAGTTTAGCTTCCTTGGCTATTGTTTTAGGCTACTATTACCTTCTTGCTTATCAAGTTGCTTATTTACTTCCCAGGGCTAGGTAGGTGCCTGAACTTTCCCTTAAAATAACTCAACATTTTCCTTGATTTCCATGCTGGGGGCTTGCAGATCCCTAAGAGGGGTTCTTTTGCTTGTCTCACCTCCATTGCGTTCAACGTTGTGACATTAAATGACTTAGTACCTCTAAACCGCCCAGACAAGGGGCAGCAGAGAGAAAGTCAGACTCCGTGTAGGATCTTAGTATTGATCTGGACCCACTGTTTGCTTTCACCGCCATCTAGGTATTCTGTTTGACAGAGCTGATGCTTTAGGTCATTTACGTTTTTCCACTCTTATGACACACACATGCTTATAAACTTAGGCACCTGTTTTTCCTGCAGGGCAGATGGATTCCCCATGATTCCTTGTGCCTTGTCAAATGTCCCCTGAGAAAGGCAATGCAGTGGAGGAAAGGACTATGAAGACCCCCCCCAGGGGCCCAGCCCATCCTGAATGGGAAGAGATGGGTGAGGAGCCTGCGCTGGAGGAAGAAGGCAAGTCAGTGGGATCTGCCCTCAGAAGGTGGGGCAGCAGCCAGACTGCAGGTGGAAGGCCTTTGCTACAGGGTGAGGAAAAGGCTTGTTGGAGCCTTTGTTCCTTCACAGGAGTATTTGCCTTTGATGGGCTGTTAATAGGAATCATTATGTGATTATTAAGAAGGGAACGGATGAGTCTAGCTCCAACTTGGTAAGTTCAGGGGTCTCCTGGCTTAGTTGTTTTTGCCTCTGCAAATAAGGAGCCAGGCCCCTTCCCTGGAAGGCCCTAGAATCAGGGGTTTTGGCCTTTTAGCCCAACAGGATGGGGCAATGCCTGTGGGTGCCAATTAACTCTTGGGGTAGCTCTTGGGAGGGCTGGGGTGGGAAAAGGAAGAGGTGGGGAGAGTGGGGGCAGAGGTGACAGGGAGAGATGGCGTGATGGAGAGAGATGGGAAGAAGGAATGGGAGAGGAAGGGAGAGACAGCAACAGACAGTGAGCAAAAGGAGAGAGGGAGCGGGGAGAGAGAGAAAGACAATGGAAAGAACACTGACCCTCAGGC
>NW_012111860.1:0-1108 GCF_000951035.1 Colobus angolensis palliatus | reverse complement strand
CTAGTGCGGGCCGCCCGCCGCAGGGGCGCCGCCGCCCAGCCCTGAACTAGAAGCCTGAGCAACGACGGACGCAAGCCAAGGACCGTGCTGCCGCCGTCCCTGAAAAGACCCGCGCCGTCGGCCTCCAGCCTGCGTCGAGATAAGCAGCCGGAGCCCTGGAGAGCACCTGGGTAGGCCCTAGCAGAGCCAAGGCGCCGGACAGCTGTGGTGTTGGAAAGGCTTTTTACAAACCTCGTTAAAGGAACTTTACTTGAGCCGGCTCTCAGCTGCGACCCAGTTGAGGAAACCTGTGAGCGCATCCCGACTCCCAAGTTGGAAACTTTAGCTGAACTTACCTGGAAGCTGGTACCTGGAGTTGCTGTCATTCAGGCCAGCCAGTGACTTCCTCCGATATAACTGGGCGACTTTTCAGAGGATGGACAAGAAGACTGTGCCTTCTGTGTCTGAGCCAAAAGAAAGACCCTTTTATATTTCAAAAACGTCTTCTGGTGTGGTTCTTCTCGGTCCAGGATTTAAGAGCAAGGCTCCTTTGTTCTTGCATCCCAGGTGTCAAGGGTCGCGACGGCATTGCCTTAAACAGGTTCTGTTCCTTAGGCCAATGTGAACAGGAGAGACAGGCTGAAAAGAACTGCAGAGCTGATGGGAGCGCTGTGATCTGGAGAAGCAGCTGCCCCCACACGAACCAGAGTCAGGGGAACTGCTGAGATGCGAAAAGAGTAGGGAGAGTTGGCCGGGCGCGGCGGCTCACGCCTGTAATCCCAGCACTTTGGGAGGCCAAGGCGGGGAGATCACCTGAGGTCGGAAGTTCGAGACCAGCCTGACCAACATGGAGAAACCCCGTCTCTACTAAAAATACAAAATTAGCACTAATGGTGGTGTATGCCTGTAATCTTAGCTACTCGGGAGGCTGAGGCAGGAGAATCGCTTGAACCCGGGAGGCGGAGGTTGCGGAGAGCGGAGATCGCACCATTGCACTCCAGCCTGGGCAGCAAGAGCAAGACTCCGTCTCAGGAAAAAAAAAAAAAAAAAAATGTATGGCCCCAGAAGTGCAGAGTGCACCTCATGCCCCAACCTAGCTTGGTGTTGGGTAGCTGAAAAGGGTTTTGCT
>NW_012111859.1:0-2981 GCF_000951035.1 Colobus angolensis palliatus | reverse complement strand
GTCTCGAAATTCTGACCTCCCAAAGTGCTGGGATTACAGGCATGAGCCACTGCACCCGGCTGACTGATTACTTCTTTAAAAGGTGTGTTACATTTCCTTCCCACAGAAATTTAATTATTCTTTTATTACTATTTTAAATGAACATTTTTTCAGAACGTTTCTAAAAAAAGATAAAATGATTTCATAATTCCATTTCATTATGTATAATGGACCTTCTCTAGGTTTTACTTTCAATGTTCCTGTAATAAAATTGTTATTAAAGACACAGGAATTTTTGGGTAAATGTAATTCTTTTCATCATCAAGCAGTTTTTAAAAAGATAAGCAATTTTACCACTTTTAGTACCAACCACTTTAATTAATCTGCATGGGAAAATAGTAGGCAGCTGAACACTGTATTTCATAGACACTTTTGAATGAGAGGAACAGCTGGCTATGCAAATACATACAGGTAAATGAATAAGCCCTAAAGCTTAGAATGAAAAACGAAAATGCCTTCATGATACAAAACAGATCTAGCATACAAGAACGGAAAAGAAAACAAATAAATTTGTGGGTAAAGAAGAAGGTATTTTTTATTGAACATCTACTGTGTAAACAGGTCAGGTGTTCAATAAAACTGTGCTGTGAAAAGCACACTTATAAAAAGAGTATAACACAAAGGGAAGCACAGAGTGTTTAAGTAACTTGCTCAAGGTCACACAGTTAGCAAGTGGTAGAGATGAGATTTGAACTCTGGCAGACTTTTAGCAAGTAGAGGATAGGGTTTAAGTAGCAAACCTGTATGTGAATCCTTTTGCTACCACTTATTAATGATGTGACCTCAAGAAAATTACTCTGCTTCTCTAAATAGAAGTCAGATAACAATGATCCTCCCTCCTAGGGTCATTGGGAATAATATGGAAGAAAGAGTCTTATTAGGAGGGTGAGAGAGGGGTCTTTATTACCAGGATAGTTTTCTGCATCTCTGAAATAATTTTAAATGTTTTGAATAACTGAAATTTATAATGAACCATGTAAAGCAAAATTTTAGGAAAATTATACAAATCATTACAAAAATTATACAGTTAATACCTTAAAAACCACACGATCATATCTTACTTTGTTCATTTAGTGTGCCACAGGAACTGTTATTTATTCTTCTCAGCAGTCCAGCTTACTGGTTATATGCAAGGGCTTTAGAGACAGACCTTTTAGGCCCACATCCCTAGTTCACCTTGGACTACTTACCGACCTTCAATTTCCTCATCTGTAAATGGACATAAGCATTAGTACCTTTCCCACTGCATAGTTATTAAAGTTAAATAAGATTATACCTGTAAAATAATTAAAATCATGCCAGGAATATAGTATTCAGAACTCAACACATTTAGCAACTATCTTTCATCTAATTGTTTCCCAAGGGCTTGCTGCATATCAAGACTGCGTAAAATGTGTATTGAGTAAATAAATAATGACATACCTATCAGATTAATACACTAATGTACATTCTGATTGCTTTCTGACATCCTACTTTCTTAACCCGGATTCTGAGTCACATGACCTCAAATGCAATATAGCTGTATTGACATACAACCATCAGTGGGCTCTGCATTTTCAAAACAAACAAAAGAAACCAACAGATGGACAACTCAAACTGGCAAGCAATCCAAGCATAAGTTTATGACAGACATTGTCTGTAGACTCCATATAAGCGATTTTTTTCTTCTCCCTTGATGAGAGCCTTGATTTACTAAGGACCACAATTCAGCTATAGGATGAATCTGTTAGGGCTAAGCTAGACCTGGTTGGCCCATTCCTCTCAGATAGATGCTTGTTTTTGCAGGCTCTTTTGCATCTAAGGGTACCAGCCAATGAGAGGTAAGTGGAGATTCACTGGGGCTAGGGAGTACTGGTTCTGCCAAATATTTTTACTCCCTGATCAAAGATAAGAATGATGCAAAAAAGGGTCCTCCACTACACCAGTGTCACCTTGTAGCATGTATCCCCACTGAAAATCACATTATGTACTTTTTTATGTGTTCGTCATTTCTCCCCACGAGATGATACACACCATGAATAATGGTATAGTTTATGCCTTATTCATGGTACCTTGAACAATAAACATAGTTGGAGCTCAATAAATATCTTCTAAGTGAATAAATAAATGATCTGACTGGGATTTTTTTTGGAGCAATGGCTTAGAATTTCCAGAGAAGAATCTCCAGTCTTTGGCCTGGAAAGTAATCATCATGCTTTGGATATTCAGGGCCCAAGACAGAGGAGCATGCCTAAGTTTTCACTATATCTCCACCTTTCCAACCATGAAGCTCACCTTCCTGTACCTTCTCTTCCCTGCACCTGATGTCCCAGAACTCTCAGAAGAGTTTGTGGGCTTGTTTTTAAATACATTCTTCTTCATGGAAGCAATTTAGCTGAAAGCTCCTTCCACTTTAGCTGAAAGCTCCTTCCACTCTGCTAAATTAGTTGTCATTCCTCCATTTGCTTTCTTCTCAAAATGTGTTAAAATCTCTTGATGGGTAAATTCATATGGCCAATGTGTCATATCTGAAACAGGAATGTAAATACGTAGAAGGTAAAAGGTAGATGACCTCAGCCTCAAAGATAATATCAGGTAATCAATTAAGTAAGAGCTTATAATATGATATTAATTACATGAATAATCATTTTAAAAGGTAAACTACAGTGTAAGTAGTAGTGGCAAAAGGGATGATCCAAGAGTCCTTTATAGAAATGCACCTAAAGTACAGAAACCAGAGTCTTTTACAGAAATGCACCTAAAGTATCCCACTTAATATAGGAGAACACAGTATGCTAGATATAAATGAATATAATTGTACAAACACTTTTACAGGGTATACTCTGAACTTGCCACTTAAGAGGCAGCTTTGCACAACAGAGGCATTTAAACTCGAAGCCAAAAGATATGGGTTCAAGTCCCACTTATGATGGATCTACGTGAATATCAGCAAATTACTATAG
>NW_012111858.1:0-1126 GCF_000951035.1 Colobus angolensis palliatus | reverse complement strand
TGGAATGTCTGTTAAAGAAATGTATTCTGTAATTTAAAACCTTCCTACAGTCTGGGCACTGCGGCTCATGCCTGTAATCCCAGCACTTTGGGAGGCTGAGATGGGAGGATCGCTCAAGCCAGAAGTTCGAGACCAGCCTAGTTAACGTAGTGAGACTCTGTCTCTACAAACAAAATTTTTTTAACTCAGCCGGATGTGGTGGCACATGCCTGTGATGCCAGCTAGTCAGGAGGCTGAGGTGCGAGAATTGCTTGAGCCTGGGACGCCTAAGCTGTGGTGAGCCGTGATTGCGTGCACACACAAAAGAACCTCATAGGAAAGGAAAATTGCGAGCCAGATCTCATGAATATAGATAGAAAAATTCTAAACAAAATATTAGCTAAAAGAACCCAGTGTTATGTAACAAGGGTAACATGTCTTGACATCTGGTGTATTTCAGGAACGTGAAGTGGTTTTAACATTTGAAAATTGGTCAGTCACCATACTTCACCAGGTTAGCCGAGCAAAGCCGAAAACCAGGCGAAGTTTCCATAGATAAAGCATGATAGGAATGAGCACTCCTTTCTCATCACAGCGCTCAGCAAAGAGGAGCAGAGGGAACCTTTCTTAGGCTGATAAAGAGCAGCCCCAGAAACCCTGAAGCACCACAGCTAATCATGACCTAGTTGGACATTTCCCTCCTGAGTTTGCAGACAGCGCAAGGGTTTCACTCTCACTATCCAGGATTTTATGGTCGGTCTTAGCCAGTGCAATAAGGCAAGAAAAAGAAAGGGCAGAAGAAATGGAAGTTTCAGCTGTTGCTTTTCACAGGTAGCATGATTGCTTTCAGCAAGAAATGCTAAGGAACCTGTACACCATCAGAATGAGCATGTAGATTTCATGAGATGGCTGAATGTGAAGTTAGACACGGGGCAGCAGGAGAGGAGCATGTGGAGCGTGCGTGGGCTCTGCACGGCCAGCCTGCGCTGTGCCTGCGGGAGAGGCCTGTTCCCTGCGCCGAGGGCCTGCGCTGTGCCTGGGGGAGAGGCGTGTTCCCTGCGCGGGGAGCCTGCGCTGTGCCTGTGGGAGAGGCGTGTTCCCTGTGCCGGGAGCCTGCGCTGTGCCTGGGGGAGAGGCGTGTTCCCTG
>NW_012111857.1:0-1143 GCF_000951035.1 Colobus angolensis palliatus | reverse complement strand
TTTTTAAAAATTATATTTTAAGTTCTAGGGTACATGTGCACAACGTGCAGGTTTGTTACATATGTATTCATGTGCCATGTTGGTGTGCTGCACTCATTAATTTGTCATTTACATTAGGTATATCTCCTAATACTATCCCTCTCCCCTCCCCCTAACTCCATGACAGGCCCCAGTGTGTGATGTTTCCCACCCTGTGTCCAAGTGTTCTCATTGTTCAATTCCTACCTCTGAGTAAGAACATGCAGTGTTTGGTTTTCTATCCTTGCAATAGTTTGCTCAGAATGATGGTTTCTGGCTTCAACCATCTCCCTACAAAGGACATGAACTCATCCTTTTTTATGGCTGCATAGTATTCCATGGTGTATATGTGCCGTATTTTCTTAATCCAGTCTATCATTGATGGACATTTGGGTTGGTTCCAAGTCTTTGCTATTATGAATAGGGCCACAATAAACATATGTGTACATGTGTCTTTATAGCAGCATGATTTATAATCCTTTGGGTATATACCCAGTAGTGGGATGGCTGGGTCAAATGGTATTTCTAGTTCTAGATCCTTGAGGAATCAATGAGGTGGTAGATGAAGGCATAGGGGAGTGATAGCTATGGGGTAAGGGATTTCTTTTTGAAGTGATGAAAATGCTTTGAAGTTGACTGTGGTAATGGTTGCATACATCTGTGACTATACTATAAACAAAATTTTTTAAAAGTATAAAATTAACTTATATGCTTTAAATAGGTAAATTGTATGGTATGTGAATTATATCTTCATAAAGCTGTTAAAAATCAAAAAAATTTAAAAATAAAAATAAATAAATAAATAAAAATTCTCTTTGATTTTTGGCTGGGCACAGTGGCTCATATCTGTAATCCCAGCACTTTGAGAGGCCAAGGCAGGTGGATCACTTGAGGCTGGGAGTTTGAGACCAGCCTGGCCAACATGGTGAAACCTTATCTCTATTAAAAACACAAAAAAATTAGCCAGGCATGGTGATGCATGCCTGTAATCCCAGCTACTTGGGAGGCTAAGGCATGAGAATTGCTTGAGCCTGGGAGGAGGTGGTTGCAGTGAGCCAAGATCATGCCACTGCACTCCAGCCTGGGGACAAGAGTGAGACTCTGTCTCAAAAAAGAGAAAAAAAA
>NW_012111856.1:0-1375 GCF_000951035.1 Colobus angolensis palliatus | reverse complement strand
TGCCCGGGGACACCTATCTCTTATCTTTAAAAATCTCGATTTCATCCTTTACATTGCTGCCAGAATTGTCTTTTTAAAAGGTAAAGCTGATTATGTTCCCACTTTAAATGTTCCAATAAATAAACCATGCATGTCGGATAAATTCCAAGACCTTGGCATAGCATACTAAGTTTTGGTAGTCTATACTTGGACCAAAAGGCAATAAATGTACCAGCCTTGTTTCCTGCAGAAATCAGCCCCACCTCCCTGGCTACAAATTGGTCTAACACAAAACTCATCATACCTATTCATGTTTATGGGTCCAAGGACTTGGTGTGTGACCCATCATGGATCTATCAGAGTCCTCTCCTGAAAGTTTCAAACTCTAGTTGGGAACAGAGTATTCGTTTCATCTCTGTTCATATAATTAAGGACCTTGAGTCCAAAACTGAGGTCTATTTAAAAAAAATCTCTTCCACATTCCTCTTGTAAAATATTAGAAAAAAGAGTAGAGTAAGATACTCTACAGATAAGAGTAAAAATGAGAAGTGGACACAATCCTGCTGTGTCCGGAATTAGTGGGTCGCACTGACTTCAAGAAGGCAGCTGTGGACCCTCCTAGTGAGTGTTACAGCTCGTAAAGGTACTGCGGACCCACAGAGTCAGCAGCAGCAAGATTTATTGTAAAGAGCAAAAGACCAAAGCTTCCACAGCCTAGAATGGGACCTGAACAGGTTGCCCTTGGCTGGTTCTGGCAGCCTGCTTTTATTCCCTTATCTGGACCCACCCACATCCTGCTATTGGTCCATTTTACAGCAAGCTGATTGATCTGTTTTACAGAGAGCTGATTGGTCCATTTCGACAGGGTGCTGATTGGTGTGTTTACAATCCCTGAGCTAGACACAGAGTGCTGATTGGTGCATTTACAATCCTCCAGCTAGACATAAAAGTTCTCCAAGTCCCCACTAGATTAGCTAGACATAGGGTGCTGATTGGTGTGTTTGCAAACCTTAAGCTAGACATAAAGGTTCTCCAAGTCCCCACCAGATTAGCTAGATACAGAATGCTGATTGGTGCATCCATGAACCCCAAGCTAGACACAGTTCTGAATGGTGCATATACAATCCTCCAGGGAGAAAAGTTCTCCAAGTCCCCACAGGACTCAGGAGCCCAGCTGGCTTCCTCTAGTGGATCCCGCCCCAGGGCTGAGGGTGGA
This sequence comes from Colobus angolensis palliatus, assembly GCF_000951035.1. Taxonomy (NCBI): domain Eukaryota; kingdom Metazoa; phylum Chordata; class Mammalia; order Primates; family Cercopithecidae; genus Colobus; species Colobus angolensis. The sequence goes on along the minus strand of NW_012111856.1, from coordinate 180 downwards.
GCTGCCCGCCAGTCCAGTGCCACGTGCCTGCACTCCTCAGCCCTTGGGTGGTGGATGGGACCAGGCACTGTGGAGCAGGGGGTGGTGCCCATTGGGAAGGCTGGGGCTGTGTGGGAACCCATAGCAGGGTGGGGGTGGGGAGGCACAGGTCGGGGAGGCGCCGCTGCCTGGGCGGGAGGC
>NW_012111855.1:0-1389 GCF_000951035.1 Colobus angolensis palliatus | reverse complement strand
TTTTTCGGAGACGGAGTCTGGCTCTGTCGCCCAGGCTGGAATGCAGTGGTGTGATCTTGGCTCACTGCAACCTCTGCCTCCCGAGTTCAAGCAATTATCCTGCCTCAGCCTCCCAAGTAGCCCGGATTACAGGTAGGCACCACCATGCCCTGCTAGCTTTTGTATTTTTTATTAGAGACAGGGTTTCATCATTTTGGCCAGGTTGGTCTCGAACTCCTGAGCACAAGTGATCTGCCCACCTCCGCCTCCCAAAGTGGTGGGATTACAGGAGTGAGCCACTAGGCCCAGCCTAAATCCTCTTTTAAGAGTATCTCATAGTAATCATTATCCCTTTAGGTACTTTTTAATTTGGGACTATTATAAGGGATACTTTTGGTGGAAATCTTTGTTTGTAATGTTATTTCTAATATTGAGTAAGAGTTTAGAATACATTTCCAGAAGTCGAATTGTAAGGTCAAAGGCTATGAACATTTGATACATATTGCCAAATCGATGTCCAAAATGGTTGCACGAATTTACACTCCCAGCGGTACTGTACTAACAGAACAGTGGTAGAGTTTCCACATCTTTATGATGCTGAAACCACAAAGATAAAAAATTTCATTAAAATGAAAAAATGTGTCCAGTTGTATGAATGGCTTTCTTTTCTGAAAAGATACACAGTGCTAGGCGTCTGGGAATTTAAAAATATATAATTATGTGATATGGTCAAGAAAATGTTCAGCTTATCTAATAATAAATGTTTTCCTGGGTAGCTGCATGTTGCTTGTATGTTTTGTATATTTAATAAAAATGACAAATTTGAGTATCTTTAATAATGAAAAATCAACATCTATTTTAAATACATGAAGTAATCGAATAATTGACCTAGCTCTAAATAATTGCTTATATTGACATGGTCTCTTAATTCCTCTTACTCAGGTAAGATTTTGTTATTAGGGTGTGTCTGGTGTTATGCTAAAAATCTAATTGACATTCATTCATTCAGTATTACCAAGTCTCTTTCCTGTGGCAAGCACTGTACTGAATATGGATATGTCCAGGAGAGACTGGGCCCAGGCTTCGGATTAGATTGAATAAATTTTCAGACACCACTGTGGAAACCCTGACTTTTTTTTTTTTTTTTTTTTTGAAAATGCCTTTTTTGCCCAGGCTGGAGTGCAATGGTGCAATCTCGGCTTACTGCAGCCTTCACCTCCCAGGTCCAAGAGATTCTCCTGCCTCAGCCTCCCGAGTAGCTGGGATTACAGGCATGCACCACCATGCCCGGCTAATTTTGTATTTTTAGTAGAGATGGGGTTTCTCCGTATTGGTCAGGCTGGTCTCGAACTCCCAACCTCAGGTGATCTGCCTGCCTCAGTCTTCCAAAGTGCTAGGATTACAAGCATG
>NW_012111854.1:0-1583 GCF_000951035.1 Colobus angolensis palliatus | reverse complement strand
ATATATATATATATATATGCATGTCTATACGTGTATATATATATTTCTAAATATATTTAAAAGACTACCTTAGTTAAAAAAATTACTTATAAGATGAATCTTAGGGAGTTAGGAAAGATTGTTCTCATATGCTTTAATTCTCAGATTGAAGATACTCTGATATTTAAATAAACATACTTTGCATTGTCAGAAAGATAACTTTTCCCAGAGAGGATTTGACTTCAATAGTCTAGATTAGCTGCCTAAGTCAACAGTCACTGTAATAACATTGTTTTCTTATCTTTATCTACACTTGTGGCCTATCAGCGACCTTTGTCACTTCTCTTGCTGTCCCTCCCTCCGTATTTGACCTCTATGGATGACTGCCAATTCCTAATCTTTTTCCTAGCCCCATCTTCCATTAGGACTGGTTTTTATCCAAAATGTACTGACTTGAAATGGAAACTTTTTTTGACAGCTTTCTCTTTGACTTTTAGTTTCAACTCCTGCTCACTCAGGCCTGCAATGTAACCTGTACTTATTTACCCTTACTGTGTTTTCCCTTCTTGGCTAAAAGGAACCAAGTTACTTTCTCTGTGGTCACTGAGTGGTGAGGTTATTTTGGGCCATGAGGGCTGGGGGCAGGGTTAGGCTGGAGAAGTAGCTGAAATAAGTTTCATGGCTGAAGCTAACCTTTGGTTTTCAAGTGTTATATGCCTTGCAATCTAATTCTCATTAGGAATAGAATGTGTGTACCCAACATGTCATCTGGTTGTTTACTATTTGAAACAACTGAAACACATCAGTGCTTCTGGAGGGATAGCATTTTGTTTTACTCTTGGTTCCATATTTTAAAAATTACATTCCCTGCATTTTTAATTAACTAAAAGGGCTGAGAAAGGTCACTTTTCTTCCTTTATGTTTTTTTTTTTTTTGAGACGGAGTCTCGCTCTGTCGCCCAGGCTGGAGTGCAGTGGCGCGATCTCGGCTCACTGCAAACTCCACCTCCCGGGTTTATGCCATTCTCCTGCCTCAGCCTCCCGAGTAGCTGGGACTACAGGCGCCCGCCACCTTGCCTGGCTAGTTTTTTGTATTTTTTTAGTAGAGATGGGGTTTCACCGTGTTCGCCAGGATGGTCTCGATCTCCTGACCTCGTGATCCGTCCGTCTTGGCCTCCCAAAGTCCTGGGATTACAGGCGTGAACCATTGCGCCCAGCCTGCCCCATGTAACTGAGAAATTCTACTTTGTCATTTCAATGGAATGTGTTATTAAAATATATGGTCGATATGGATATGGTAAAATTATAACATAGTCAAAATAATAAGGTACGTATCAGAAACATAATCCACTTTATGTGATCTAGTTAGGACCAGTGCTTGTGAACTTCAACATATACCTGGCCAAATGGTTGAAATATTTGTGTTTTAAATACTATTACATAGGAAACCCACTGATACTTACATTTTCTTTCTTTTTTTTTTTTTTGTTTTGAGACGGAGTCTCCCTGTGTCGCCCAGGCTGGAGTGCAGTGGCAGGATCTCAGCTCACTGTAAGCTCCGCCTCCCGGGTTCACACCATTTTCCTGCCTCGGCCCCCTGAATAG
>NW_012111853.1:36128-36700 GCF_000951035.1 Colobus angolensis palliatus | reverse complement strand
TTACAGGTGCCTGCCACCATGCCTGGCTAATTTTTGTATTTTTAGTAGAGTCGGGGTTTCACCATCTTGGCCAGGCTGGTCTTGAACTTCTGACCTTGTGATCCACCCACCTCGGCCTCCCAAAGTGCTGGGATTACAAGCATAAGCCACCGCATCCAGCCTTTTTGGATATATTTTTAATGCAGTGCCCCCTATTTCAGTGCCCCCCATTTCATTCATTCTAAACCTGTTTTCCCCCCTTATATCTTAACATATCTAAAATCAGATTGCATCTTATATTGGGATGGCTTTTTATAATTGCTGTCAAGCAGGTGGCAGCTGTGATGTAGCTGTCTATTAGTTGAAAACCTTCCAGTGATACTACCTGGTAATTGCCAGCATCAATCTATAATGCAGATATGTTGTGACAAATCCAGGTTTTATGTCATTAAATTTCAAAGCTTAATATATTTGCTCAGAAACATATTATAAATGTGGCTTCTCTGCTTATGTTCATGAACAATATCTTATTTGTAGACCTCATCCCTTTTCGCTCCAAAGCTGATCCTGTCAATCAGTGCATATGTCTCTGA
>NW_012111853.1:27026-30238 GCF_000951035.1 Colobus angolensis palliatus | reverse complement strand
GATGGCTCTCCTCCTCGTCATTTTTTCTCTTGTTTGGGGCCCTGAGAAACTGTAGAGTTTATTGGGTAAGTGAAAGTGTTGTATACATGTGTTATTTTCAAATTAGTGTAATGAACTCGAGATCTAAAGTACACTTGGGGAATCTCTTCTCTTCTCTTCTCTTCTCTTCTCTTCTCTTCTCTTCTCTTCTCTTCTCTTCTCTTTCTTGAGAGAGTCTGCCTCTGTCCAGGCTGGAGTGCAGGAGCACTATCTTGGCTCACTGCAACCTCCTCCTTCCAGGCTGAAGCTATTCTGGTATGTTTCTAATCTCACCTTTCCTCCCTCTCCTTCTTACTGATGACCTTGATTCACGATTCATGAAAAAAAGTAGCAAACAAGCACTCTCTCATCTCTCTAGCATTCTGAATTGGGACCCATTCTTTCTATAGGAGGAATGTGTCTCTGCTCCTAGCTAAGGCCAGCCCTTCACTTCTACTCTGGATCTTACCTCCTTGTAATTTAGAACGGACTTTACTCCTACAAATCGACCTTTCTCTGTTGCATTCTTAATTTCCTTCTCCAGGGGATTTTTTTTCACCAGTAAATAAACTTGCTCCTGATTTCCCATTCCTGTCCAGCTGCTGAATGAATGGCTTTCCCCATGACATCACCTGTTCTCTCACCTCAATCCATTTCAATTAGACTTTTGTCCTCCCAGGACATCTGAAACTTCTAAGAGATGAGCCAGTGACCTTCATGTCACCAGATGCAATGGTCACTTTGCTGATTTCATCTTACTCAACTCCTCAGCTGCCTTTGTCCCAAGTGACCACTTTCTACCTCTTGAAACTCTTTCTTATCTTGGTTTACATAGTACCCCACTCTCCTAATTTTTTTTTTAATAGCACTGTCTACTTTATTGACTATAGGATAGTAACTCTCAAATGTATGTATCTATATTGGGCCATTCTTGCATTACTGTAAAGAAATACCTGAGACTGGGTAATTTACAAAGAAAGGAGGTGTAATTGGCTCATGGTTCTGCAGTCTGTACAGGAAGCATAGTGGCATCTACTTCCAGGGGAGGCCTCAGGAAACTTACAATCATAGCAGAGGGCAAAGGGAGAGCAGGAACATCACATGATGAGAATGGGGCAAGAGAGGGGAGGGAGGGGTTGCACACATTTTCAACAACCAGATCTTGTAAGAATTCACTCACTATCACAAGAACAGCACCAACAAGATGGTGCTAAACCATTTCTGAGAAATCCGCCCCCATGACCCAATCACCTCCCACCAGGCCTGACTTCCAACATTGGGGATTACAGTTCACCATGAGATTTGGGTGGGGACACAGATCCAAACTATATCAATACCAAACTCTGATCTTCCCTAGAGTCCCATCCGTCCTCTACATCTAAATACTACTTGGTGTCTCTACTTGGGTGTCTAATTAGCATCTCATACCTAACTGTGTATTATGATCATCATTCAGTGTAAATGAATATACATTTAGAATTCTGCTCCTCTTTCCTCTGCCTCATACTCCCTCCCCCTACCCTTTGCCTTCATTTCCTGCTCCTATTCCTAGACCCCCCCCCAGTACATTAGGTCCCTTGATGATTTCATAACACCTAATAGTTTTTTCTCTGAGTAATTATCCCACTTATAGTCAATTAGTCAGATTATCTCTTTGACGTCAAACTTCCTTCTTTGGCCTCTATGATCCCTGAAGCCAGAAATTTGCTGCATTGTTTACTGTATCCTCAGGGCTCAACATAGTACTTTACACATATTTGGAGCTCAATAAATTTTTTGTTTTTGAAGAAAGAATAAAGAGGCCTGTGCAGTGGCTCATGCTGTAATCCCAGCAATTTGGGAGGCCAAGCCAGATGGATTACTTGAAGTCAGTAGTTCAAGACCAGCCTGGCCAACATGGTGAAACCCTGTCTCTACTAAAAATACAAAAATTTGGCCGGGCGCGGTGGCTCAAGCCTGTAATCCCAGCACTTTGGGAGGCCGAGACGGGCGGATCACAAGGTCAGGAGATCAAGACCATCCTGGCTAACACGGTGAAACCCCGTCTCTACTAAAATACAAAAAATTAGCCGGGCGTGTTGGTGGGCACCTGTAGTCCCAGCTACTCGGGAGGCTGAGGCAGGAGAATGGCGTGAACCCGGGAGGCGGAGCTTGCAGTGAGCTGAGATCTGGCCACTGCACTCCAGCCTGGGCGACAGAGCGAGACTCCGTCTCAAAAAAAAAAAAAAAAATGGCATCATTAGCATAATCTGAGGTTGGAGTTTTCAGCCCTCTTATGTCAAAAGGTGAAGCATGGAACGTGAAAACCCTTATTGTGGATTCTCCATAGACTGGCCAGAACCACTCCACTGTCAGTGGTCTCTTAACAGGAAGGAATGCTGGTCAATTGCTTTGTCAAAAACACAAAAGGGAGGAGCAGCATCAGATGGCTGGTTGAAATCAGCGGTGCAAGGAGTTTTTTGAAAGGGTTGGTTTCTGTTTAACCCTTAGGGAAGAAAGCCTAATGACAGCTAGCAAGGAAGGGGGTATAATGAGATGTGTCCTATCTCCCATAGAGTTATCGCTGGAAACTCAATTTCGAAGGTTGCTTGGGGGTTCTCTTGGCCAAGAGGAGGTCCATTCCATTGGTTGGGGGGGATTAGGATTTTATTTTATTTCTCACATCTCTTCCATCTGTTTATACGTATCCTTTAAAATGTCTTTTGTAATAAATCAGGAATAGTAAATAAGCTTTCCCTAGGTTTGTGAACCGTTCTAGCAAATTATTGTAACTGCACAATGGGTGCACAGATAAAATCAACTCACTGAGACTGCAGCATTGCAGTAGATGGAGTTATTACTCAAATCAGTCTCCTCAAAGGCTCACAGTTAGTTAGGATTTTTCAAGGATAGCTTGGTGTTGGGGGCTAGGGAATGGGGAATGTTGATTGGCTGAAGATGAGGTAATATGGGTGTGGCCTTTGGGTGAGGACCACAGACTGCATGGTTAGGGTGGATAAGAAAAGCAAAAGTCTGGTCGGGTGCAGTGGTTCATGACTGTAATCCGAGCACTTTGGGCGGCCAAGGCAGGCAGATCACTTGAAGTCAGTAGTTCAAGACTAGACTGGACAACATGGTGAAACCCAGTCTCTACTAAAAATACAAAAATTAGCAGGGCATGGTGGCAGGCAACTGTAATCCCAGCTATCTGGGAG
>NW_012111853.1:15948-17812 GCF_000951035.1 Colobus angolensis palliatus | reverse complement strand
GCCTCCCAGGTTCAAGTGATTCTCCTGCCAAAGCCTCCTGAGTCTGGGATTACAGGAGCCCGCCACCACGCCCAGCTAATTCTTGTATTTTTTTAGTAGAGATGGGGTTTCGCCATGTTGGCCAGGCTGGTCTCGATCTCCTAACCTCGTGATCCACCCACCTCAGCCTCCCAAAGTGCTGGGATTACAGCATGAGCCACCGCGCCTACCCTGGAGTGGTTCAGTTAGTAATAAAATGAAACATATATTGCCAAGCTGTCATTAAAAAAAGCCGTATCAAGTTTTACTCCCATTGGCAATGCGTGGGAGTGCCTCATTCTTCCAACAGAAGCCCACACTGCATTACCATCACCAGTTTGACAAATTAAAAAATACGTATGTTGCAGTTTAATTTGCATTTCTTTGAAAATGAGTTTGAACATTTTTTCATATACTTATTAGTCATAAATTGATTATACCCTCAGTTCATTTTTCTATTGATTTGTAGGAGCTTTTACTATTTTCATAATAGTAATAATAAATGGAAGATATTTTACAATATATATGACCACATAGTTTACTTGTGTGTTCTTTGCAGTAAAAACTTAAACTACTGATATAAAAATGATGCCTGGCTAGAAAATTTTCTGAAAGTTTCTTGTAAGGCCATCATATCCAGCTTTGAGTTTGTTCATTTTTAGCATTCCTTAAATTATTCTGAATAGTTTCCTTGGATTTTCTCTACTAGTGATTTTCTTCAATGGAATCTTCAGCTGAAACCCAACACAAAATACATCTCCCCTGCCACTTTAATTTGAACACCACTGGCTCAATCCACTCTAGTAGGTTAATTCTTCAGCTACTCTTTTGTTAAAACCAACGAAAACTCTTTGATACATAGTGTAATTATATTTCATACCAATTTAAATTTCACAAATTGGAAACAGAGCTATATAAAAATGTTATTAGTTTGTGCAAATTATGAATAATATGAATTCTCCCTAAACCAAAAGTACTAAAATTGGACTGGATTCTAGAACCACAACAAAAAAATGGTGCATTAATGGAAAAACAGAAAAACTAGAAAACCTCAAATAAGATCTAAAGTACAGTTCACTTTATCAATGTTGTTTTCTTAGTTTTGACAAATGTACCTTGGTAATGTAAAATATTAGCAACAGGGAAAACTGGGTGAAGGAGTATGTGGAAATTCTCTATACTGTGTTTGCAGCTTGTCTATAAGTCTAAAATTATTCCAAAATGAGAAATTTGCTTTTTAAGCATTTATTTATTTATTTGATTAATTTATTTTTAAATTTATTATTATTATTATTTTTTGAGATGGAGTCTCACTCTGTCACCCAGGCTGGAGTGCAATGGCACAATCTCGGCTCACTGCAACCTCTGCCTGCCAGGTTCAAACAATTCTCCTGCCTCAGCCTCCCAGGTAGCTGGGACTATGGGTGTGCGTCACCATGCCTGGCTAAGTTTTTTTTGTATTTTTAGTAGAGATGGGTTTTCACCATACTGGCCAGGCTGGTCTCGAACTCCTAACCTCCTGATCCACCCGCCTCGGCCTCCCAAAGTGCTGGGATTACAGGCATGAGCCACTGCGCCCAGCCCTTTTTTAAGCATTTAAATATTTGCTCTAAGAAATGTTATACAGTATTATAGGCCTATGTGTTCTAAGAATACTTTTCCTTACGTTATATTTATTCCTCTGGAGGAATACATTGTCTAGAATTAGGCAAGTTTTGAGTTATGTGAGGTTTTCAGGTCCTTATCTCCTGAATATAATTATTGCCGTGTTAATTATGTATTCACATCCTATTTTGAAAACTAAAATAGGAATAACTAAAGATCAAAGCCTGAATCATAATTTTTT
>NW_012111853.1:13697-14808 GCF_000951035.1 Colobus angolensis palliatus | reverse complement strand
GCAATCATATTTTGCACTAATTTGAATTAGCAAATTCAAAACAGTGAGAGATGAAAAATATTATTAAAGTCTCACTTTAAGCATACAAGTTGAAAGAATGTAAATTTCTCACACTAAAATTTGTTTATTCTGCATTCACTGGTAAGTTTGTTATAAGAAATGCACTACAATGCCCTAGATTTATATGCATGGAGGCTGTTCTTTTTTGCATTACATTCATTCTCAAGGGAAAAATCTGTCTGGAATTGTGCATATTTTGAGTTATGTGAGGTTTTCAGAAGCCCTTCCTAGAGTGAGTCTGGAGTAACTTGGGTGATTTAACTCCTCCAGTGGGAATCTGTTTTATTATTGTTGCTGATGTGATTTCCAATGGCAAAAGGTATTGATTGCTTAGTCCTCTGCTCAATACTGTATTGAATACCTGTATGATGTACTCAACAGTGTGTATTACTCTGTTACATCCGTGAGGCAGGTATTATTACTTTCATTCTATAAATGAAAAATTGTATGCTTGGCAAATTTAAGTAACTTCTTCTTCTTTTTTTTTTTTTTTCCTCACACAGAGTCTCACTCTGTTGCCCAGGTTGGAGTGCAGTGGTGCGATCTTGGCTTACTACAACCTCCGTCCCCTGGGTTCAAGTGATTCTTCTGCCTCAACCTCCCTAGTAGCTGGGATTATAGGTGCCTGCCACCACGCCCGGCTGATTTTTGTATTTTTTTTAGTAGAGACAGAGTTTCTCCATGTTGGCCAGGCTGGTCTCGAACTCCTGACCTCAGATGACCCGCCCGCCTCACCCTCTCAAAGTGCTGAGATTACAGGTGTGAGCCAGTAACTTCTATCCAAGGGATTATTTTTGGATTTAAGGCTGGAATCTAAATCCTTTATGTAGGGCTGGAATGAAGATTTTTTTAATGTGCAAATTCTAAGACTTTTGCTAACTAACTTAGTATAAAATTGTCATGCGTGTCCATGTGAAGAGACAGCCAAACAGGCTTTGTGTGAGCAACGTGGCTGTTTATTTCACCTGGGTGCAGGCGGGCTGAGTCGGAAAAGAGAGTCAGCGAAGGGAGATAAGGGTGGGGCCGTTTTACAGGATTTGGGTAGGTAAAG
>NW_012111853.1:11164-11481 GCF_000951035.1 Colobus angolensis palliatus | reverse complement strand
CTTGAACCCCGGAGGTGGAGGTTGCAGTGAGCCAAGATTGCACCACTGCACTCCAGCCCGGGCAATAGAGAGAGACTCCGTCTCAAAACAAAACAGAAGAATGCTACACTGAAAATCATTGGCGCTAAATCTTTTGCATGTATCAATGGTGATTGTTTACTCAGGATAAATTCCTAGAAGTAGGTCAAAGGTAATCACATAGTTAAGCACAAATAGGTAAGTATATAATTTTAAAGTTTTGATAAGTACTGTCAAATTGTATTCCAGAAAGAGTGTGGAACTTTATAGCCCTATTAAAAAAGCAAAGTGAGGCTGGG
>NW_012111853.1:7911-9297 GCF_000951035.1 Colobus angolensis palliatus | reverse complement strand
CATAGCAGATAGCATCCAAGATGGAGTTGCTTTAATCTTCACAAATGGAATCATAGAGGCTGTTCTAAGATTTTTATAGGTGTGTTTCCTTTTGTGCTCTTCTAGAAGTCAGTTTATGGCTTGACGATATATTTAAGGTCAACTTGTAGAAGTATGAATAGCTTTATATTTTTTCTCCTTTCACATTAAGTGCAAGTTAAGTAGTCTGCCAAGAAGATCATAAAACAGGCTTGAACATATTGGCCAGGCACGGTGGCTCACACCTGTAATCCTAGTGTTTTGGGAGGCCAAGGCGGTCAGATCACGAGGTCAGGAGTCTGAGACCAGCTTGACCAACATGGTGAAACCCCGTCTCTACTAAAAACACAAAAAATTATCTGGGCATGGTGGGACACGCCTGAAATCCCAGTTACTCAGGAGGCTGAGGCAGGAGAATTGCTTGAACCCAGGAGGTGGAGATTGCAGTGAGCTGAGACCGCACCTTTGCACTCCAGCCTGGGCGACAGAGTGAGACTACGTCTCAAAAAACAAACAAACAAAAAAACCAACCAACCAAACAAAAAACAACCTGATTCTTTCCTGAACAATTCTCCTGACCCACAAAATTATGCCATTTTGCCTCTCCAAGTTGAATGTGGTAGATAGAGAAAAAACCAGATTCGCCTTCCTTCAAATATTTATGTGTCAAACGGAAGACACCATAAGAGGCCAAAGCATGATTTTGAGTCATTTTGTGAAAAGTACTAATATATATTTATTAAAGACCATGCTGTTCAATAAATGTTTTTGTTATCATTTACCATTTTCGAGCAATAAGAATGTGTTATACAAGGTGTAAAACAGGTAAACAATAGGCATTAGTATTTGCAAAGGAGGCTCTGATAGAAAATATTCAATAGGGTTACTGTCCAAACATTAAACAAGCAATAGTGATAGGAGTTGAGCCCAATTGGAACACATAGAGTCTATATTATAATATTAATAATGGAGAAGGAGAAAAATCATTTCTTTCCAATCTTCAACAAATATACTGAACAGCTATGGACTAACAAACTCAGTAAATATAAACCTGTAGTGGCCAGAATGTTAGAATAAGAACAAAAAAGAAAGAGAAATGAAAATACGATGAGATCGAATATACTGAAATATTTTAATGTATCTTAAGAGATAAATGACTTTTTTTTTTTTTTTTTGAGGCAAAGTCTCAGTCTGTCACCCAGGCTGGAGTGTAGTGGCGAGATCTCAGCTCACTGCAAGCTCCGCCTCCAGGATTCACACCTCATTCTCCTGCCTCAGCCTCCTGAGTAGCTGGGACTACAGGCATATGCCACCATGCCCGGCTAATTTTCTTTGTATTTTTTTAGTAGAGACGGGGTTTCACTGTCT
>NW_012111853.1:5276-6087 GCF_000951035.1 Colobus angolensis palliatus | reverse complement strand
TTTAATTTCTTTAGCAAGGCCTTTTTTATACTTTCTGCAGAAAGGGTACACTAGCCAGCAGTTTTGTCACGAGAGTACACCTAACAAAGGAAACAGAGTCATTTATAACTTGACACGTCCACCTGACTGCTGTGTCTGGTTTCCATTGGCTGGAACGGGACCTCACATTCTGTATTTGTCCCGATTGGCTAGCAACTTAGAGCTTTTTAAAAGAGGCAAAGGCAGAGGAGAACAAAGGAAGGAGGGAGTAACTTGTGGGATGCTGAGAAAGGTAAAAACACCTTCAAATAAGGAAGAGGAACAGGTTATGTCCTAATGCTTGCTTGGACCAGTATAAGCATGCCAGGGCAAATATTTAGGCTGAATTGTGGGAGCTAAGAACATAAAGTACATTGATTTCTTTATTACGGCTAGCAGATACTAAAGAACGTTAGCACAGGTCTTTGAATAAATTTTGCTTCTAAGAGAAGTTACTATTTATTCCTAATTAGACGGGGAGGAAAGTCTTTGAAGAGGAACCTCTACTTTACTTTTTACAATTATCACACTAGGTTAACTCCAGAACCCTTGAACAACTCTCCTTGGAGGACAACTCCTCAAATGAGTAAAGTTGAGTTTCTCACCAGTCTGAAGGAGAGAAGCTTGTAGTCATAATGAAGTTAATTTAAAGAAAGTAAAGATGGCCTGGCATGGTGGCTCATGCCTATAATCCCAGCACTTTGGAAGGCCAAGGCGGGTGGATCATCTGGGGTTGGGAGTTCGAGACCAGCCCCACCAACATGGAGAAACCCTGTCTCTACTAAAAATACAA
>NW_012111853.1:0-376 GCF_000951035.1 Colobus angolensis palliatus | reverse complement strand
GGGGGGTAAAAGAGCTGTAGATTTCTTTTAGTAGAAAAATGTTTATGTATGTTGAATACTAATTCTAGTAACTTGTAGAGAGCTACAAGGTTTGCAAAATTGTTTCAGAGAACATTATACAAGTTGATGGTCCTAACAGTGCTGTGTGATAGGTGAAACAGATTGTAGCCTTTATTATATGGATGATAAAACTGAGGCATAGACTGGGCACAGTGGCTCACACTTGTAATCCCAGCACTTTGGGAGGCCGAGGTGGGTGGATCTCCTGAGGTCAGGAGTTCGAGACCAGCCTGACCAATATGGTGAAACCCCATCTCTACTAAAAGTACAAAAGTTAGCAGGGCATGGTGGCATGCGCTTGTTGTCCCAGCTATTC
>NW_012111852.1:0-1246 GCF_000951035.1 Colobus angolensis palliatus | reverse complement strand
AACCCGGGAGGCGGAGCTTGCAGTGAGCTGAGATCCGGCCACTGCACTCCAGCTATGTTGTCCAAGCTTGTCTTGAATTCCTGAACTCAAGCAATCCTCCCATCTTGGCCTCCCAGAGAGCTGGAATGACAGGCGTGAGTCACTGCACCCAACCTTGACTGGTTCTTACAAATCAGTAACCTTGTTGGTTAGGCAAAAAAGAAACCTTAATATATCTGGCAAAGCTGCCCCAGTCTTATAAGTGTTGGTATCACTGTCTATTTCTTTGTCATAACGATACTTCATGTTAATTTGGCCTCACTTCTTCATCAGTAGGTCTATTCAGGAAAGATCTGACTTGTGAAACTGTAGGAAGTGGGGAAGACAATGGGGGATTTTGAAAGCCAACTCTTTCACCAGCTAGTCCCCCACCCAGTCAGGGCCATTCTCAGCCCAACCCAGGAGCACAGCTGACCTTCTCCGGGTGGAGGGGTGGGAGGGTCAGGACCCAGCAATCTTCGTTTAAGGTAATTACCCCAGCAGAAAGTACAGAGGCATAGAGTTTTAATGGATTCTCCACTACTCCTTCTTCTCTTTTCTCTTTCCCTTTTTTTGAGACAGAGTCTTGCTCTGTCACCCAGGCTGCAGTGCAGTGCCATGATCTCGGCTCACTGCAACCTCCACCTCCCAAGTTCAAGTGATTCTCCTGTCTCAGTCTCCTGAGTAGCTAGGACTATAGATGTGTGCCACCACGCCCAGCTAATTTTTTTTTCTTTTTTTTTTTCTTTTTTTTTGTATTTTTACTAGAGATGGAGTTTCACCATGTTAGCCAGGATGGTCTCAATCTGCTGACCTTCTGATTCTCCCACCTCAGCCTCCCAAAGTGCTGGGATTACAGGCGTGGGCCACTGTGCCCGACCTATCCACTACTCTTTCTCCCTTCACTCAAATCTTTTAACACAACTGTTTACAAAAAGCAAAACAAACTGATTTTTATGTTCCCATTTTTTTTTTAATGACTTACCCAGCCTGTGGGTGTGCTCATGAACTCTGGAACAGGGAGAAGGAAAGGCAGAGGCCAGGAAAACCAGCCAACTGGTTGTGCACATACAAAGACATTGAGAATGAGGTAAAGATAATTGCTCTCATACTGTGTTTGCATTGTAATGCTGATTCTCAAAAAAGCACAGAACAGCAAGTAGTTTCTCAATTGTGTTCCATCTTCAACATTTAATTTGTTCTTTTTCATTTTTTTCTTTTCTTTTTT
>NW_012111851.1:0-1077 GCF_000951035.1 Colobus angolensis palliatus | reverse complement strand
CTGTAGATAGTGATTCCTCTGATGGATCTGGGCAAAGTAAATTGAAAATAGTTTGGAAAGGATTCATGACTCTAGATGCCTTAAGAACTTTCATGATTCATGGGAGGAGATCAAACTACAGGCATGAATAGAAGTTTGGAAGTTGATTTTAATGCTCAGGGATGACTTTGAGGAATTCAAGACTTCACTGGAGGAAGAAGTTGCAGATGTGGTAGAAATAGCAAGAGAACTAGAATTAAAAGTAGAGCTTGAAGATGTGATTGAAGCTGCAATTTCATGATAAAACTAATAGATGAGGAGTTGTTTCTTATGAATGATCAAAGAAAGTAGTTTCTTGAGATGAAATCTACTCCTGGTGAAGATTCCATAAATATTGTTGAAATGACAACAAGGAATTTAGATTGTTGTATAAAATTAGTTGATAAAGCAGTGACAGGGTTTGAGAGGATTAACTCCAATTTTGAAAGAAATTTAACCATGGGTAAAATGCTGTCAAACAGCATCACATGGTACAAATAAACTCACACGGTACAAATAAATCTTTCAAGAAAGAAAGAGTCAATGGGGCAAACTTAGTTGTTATCTTATTTTAAGAAATTGCCACAGCCACCCCAATCTTAAGCAATCACCATCCTGGTCAGTCAGCAGTCATCAACATTGAGATAACATCCCAACACCCTCTGTTTTAGTCTACATTCGCACTGCTGATAAAGGCATACCCAAGACTGGGAAGAAAAAGATGTTTAATTGGACTTACAGTTCCACATGGCTGGGGAGGCCTCAGAATCATGGTGGGAGTGAAAGGTACTTCTTACATGGTGTCAACAGGAGAAAATGAGAGGGAAGCAAAAGCAGAAACCCCTGATAAACCTATCAGACCTCATGAGACTTATTCACTATCATGAGAATAGCATGGGAAAGACTGGTCCCCATGATTCAATTACTTCCCCTTGGGTCCCTTCCACAACACGTGGAAGCTCTGGGAGATACAATTCAAGTTTAAACTTGGGTGGGGACACAGCCAAACCATATCACCCTCTACCAGCAAAAAGATTATAACTCACTGAAGGCTCAGAT
>NW_012111850.1:0-1180 GCF_000951035.1 Colobus angolensis palliatus | reverse complement strand
AAAATACAAAAAACTAGCTGGGCGAGATGGCGGGCGCCTGTAATCCCAGCTACTCGGGAGGCTGAGGCAGGAGAATGGCCTAAACCTGGGAGGCGGAGCTTGCAGTGAGCCGAGATCGCACCACTGCACTCCAGCCAGCCTGGGTGACAGAGCGAGCCTCCGTCTCAAAAAAAAAAAAGAAAATGTCACCTTCTCTGGCAGAAGGGACTTTGCAGACATGAGTATGAATCTTGAGATGGGGAGAGTATCCTGGACTGTCCAGGGTGCTGAGGGGCATCTAACGGGGTCACAGGGTCCTTGTAAGGGAGGCAGGAGTGGGTGGTGGGAGAGGTGAGAACAGGAGCAAGTAGGGGCTCACGCCTGTAATCCCAACACTTCGGGAAGCCAAAGAGGGAGGGCTGCTTGAAGCCAGGATTTTGAGACCAGCCTGTGCAACAGAGTGAGACCCCATCTCTACAAAAATACAAAAATTAAGCAGGCATGGTGTCGCATGCCTGTAATCCCAGCTCCTTGGCAGGCTGAAGTGGGAGGATCGCTTGAGACCAGCGAGGTCAAGGTTGCAGTGAGCCGTGATTGTGCCACTGCACTCCAACCTGTGCCACAGAGTGAGATCCTGTCTCAAAAAAAAAAAGCAGCAGCAAGAGGTTAGAATGATGTAGGAGATGAAACGGCCCCTAGAAGTGGGAAAAGACGAGGGAACAGATTCTCCTCTAGAGCCTCCAGGAGGAGCCAGTCCCGCCCACACCTTGAATTTAGCCTCGTGAGACCCGAGTCAGGGCTCTGACCTCCAGAACTGTAAGGAAATAAGCTTTTGGTTTAAGCCACCAAGTCCACGGTGACTTCTTACAGCAACACAGAAATAATATGACTAGGAAGAGTGCTGTTCCCAGACACAGCACCCAACTCGCAGCAGTTGCTTGGTCAGGACCCGCTCCATGTGCTCAACCCAGGGAGCTTGCAGCCCTCCCAGAGCCATCCATGCCCTAGGGAGGAGAACCCATCACTCCCGGGTGACCGTGAAGTACCCTTGACCCCAAACTAATCAGTCTGGGAAGCCCCCTAGGGAAAACAGGGTGGTCTACAGTTGCTGGAATTTTATTTTAAACTTTGTCATCATTTCTTTCTTTTTTTTTTTTTTTGAGACGGAGTCTCGCTCTGCCGCCCAGGCTGGAGTGCAGTG
>NW_012111849.1:0-1359 GCF_000951035.1 Colobus angolensis palliatus | reverse complement strand
TTTTTTAGATGGAGTTTCTCTCTTGTTGCCCAGGCTTGGAGTGCAGTGGCGCAATCTCAGCTCACCGCAACCTCCCCCTCCCGGGTTCAAGCGATTCTCCTGTCTCAGCCTCCCCAGTAGCTGGGATTACAGGCATGTGCCACCATGCCTGGCTAATTTTGTATTTTTAATAGAGATGGGGTTTCTCTGTGTTTGTCAGGCTGGTCTCGAACTCCCAACCTCAGATGATCCACCCACCTCTGCCTCCCAAAGTGTTGGGATTATAGGCGTGAGCCACCACGCCCGGCCAGTAGGTTCCTTCTAACACACTCATGTTTATTTTATGTTTAAATGTCAATCTATTTATTTATTTTGAGACTGGTATATGAGACTGGCTAACTTTTATGTGTTTGGTAGAGACAAGGTTTTACCAGGTTGGCCAGGCTGGTCTCAAACTCCTGGGCTCAAGCCATCTGCCTGCTTCAGCCTCCCAAAGTGCTGGGATCACAGGCATGAGGAACATTGGCAGAGGACCAAGGTTCGGGGGGATGGAGATTCTCTGGTGGTTGTGAAATTGCCTGGGAGGTTTAGGACAGCTTGCTTTTTCTGAGAATTTTCTAGGAACTTGAGATTTTTAGGAATCTTGGGGTTGCAATCCAACTGACTCAACTCTCAGGAACGGAACGCTTCAGGTTCTCCACAGGGTGTTTTTGTGTTGCCAACCTCCAGGACTTGAGGAAGGGTTTGTGTCGATTTGAAAGGCTAGGTGGGCCTGAACTATATGCCTAGACAGTTTGAATTTTAAGGACATTTTCTGGTCTTCCAAATATTCCAGCTGGTCCTCTGTGCTTTCTTTTTTATTTTTATTTATTTAGTGTTTTTTTTTTAACTTCTTTTTTTTTTTTGAGACAGATTCTTGCCTGTCGCCCAGGCTAGAGTGCAGTGGCACGATCTCCTCGGCTCACTGCAACCTCTGCCTCCCGAGTTCACGCCATCCTCCTGCCTCAGCCTCCCGAGTAGCTGGGATCACAGGCGCCCGCCACCTCGCCCGGCTAATTTTAGTACTTTTAGTAGAGATGGGCTTCGCCGTGTTGGCCAGGCTGGTCCCAGACTCCTGACCTCAGGTGATCCACCTGCCTTGGCCTCCCAAAGTGCTGGGATTAGAGGCGTGAGTCACTGCACCCTGCCAGGATGAGGCATATGAGGAGGGGCCCGGCGTTTTCATGCCCTCCCCAGATATGCCACCCTCCAGGTATGTCCTCATGCTTAGCTGTCAGGGACCTCTTCTTTTTTTTTGAGACGGAGTCTCGCTCTGTTGCCCAGGCTGGAGTGCAGTGGCCAGATCTCAGCTCACTGCAAGCTCCGCCTCCCAGGTTCACG
>NW_012111848.1:0-1369 GCF_000951035.1 Colobus angolensis palliatus | reverse complement strand
TTTTGAGACAGAGTCTCACTCTGTCACCTAGGCTGGAGTTCAGTGGCGTGATCTCGGCTCACTGCAACCTCTACCTCCTAGACAGAAGTGATTCTCCTACCTCAACCTCCTGAGTAGCTGGGACTACAGGTGCCCACCACACCTAGCTAATTTGTATATTTTTAGTAGAGACGGGTTTCACCATGTTGGCCAGGATGGTCTCGATCTCCTGACCTGTAATCTACCTGCCTCAGTCTCCCGAAGCGCTGGGATGACAGACGTAAGCCACCACGCCCGGCCAATTTTTTCTATTTTTTTAGTAGAGATGGGGTTTCATGATATTGGCCAGGCTGATCTCGAACTCCCGACCTCAGGTGATCCACCAGCCTTGGCCTCCCAAAGTGCTGGGATTACAGGTGTGAGACACCACGCCTGGCCAAAAATATATCAATATACTCAATTTTGTACTTCTCTTATGATGAATAAAGATAGCCATCTTTTCATTTGTTAAAGAGCTACTGGTATTTGCTTTTCTATGTGATAATATTGTAAGAAAGATTTAATAAAAAAACTAAAGACTTGCTATCTATTGTTTTATATTAGTTGATAAATATAACGGTTTATATATTATATTGTTTCATCACTATTAAAACTATACACTGTACAATGGTCATATTAATCAGATATAGCAATATACTAAATTCTGCAAAGAACTTGTTTTCTGAATTAATCCTAAGTATTCCACAAAAAGAATACAAAAGAAACAAAATATTAATTTATAACTTTTTAAATATAATTTGAAAATTACTTACTGTATCAAAAGAAGATTTTCTCCTGTTTCTGTTTCTAAAAATAAAATTAAAATTAAATTTGTCCAAGTATACACTGATAAAGCATTAGGAAAAATTACTTAAGGACGGCCGGGCATGGTGGCTCATGCCTGTAATCCCAGAACTTTGAGGGGCCAAGACGGGCGGATCACGAGGTCAGGAGTTTGAGACCAGGCTGACCAACATGGTGAAACCCTGTCTCTACTAAAAATACAAAAATTAGCTGGGCGTGGTGGCGTGCACATGTAATCCCAGCTACTCAAGAGGCTGAAGCAGGAGAATTACTTGAACCTGGGAGATGGAGGTTGCAGTGAGCCAAGATCGCACCACTGAACTCTAGCCTGGGCGGCATGGCAAGACTCCATCTCAAAAAAAATAAATAAAATAAAATTTTAAAAAAATTACTTGGCCGGGAGTGGTGGCTCACGCCTGTAATCTAAGCACTTTGGGAGGCCGAGGCGGGCGGATCACAAGGTCAGGAGATTGAGACCACGGTGAAACCCCGTCTCTACTAAAAATACAAAAAATTAGCCGGGTGCAGTAGTGGGTGCCTGTAGTCT
>NW_012111847.1:0-1674 GCF_000951035.1 Colobus angolensis palliatus | reverse complement strand
CTCCGCCTCCCGGGTTCACGCCATTCTCCTGCCTCAGCCTCCCAAGTAGCTGGGACTACAGGTGCCGCCGCCGCGCCCGGCTAAGAGTGTGTGTGTGTGTGTGTGTGTGTGTATTTTTACTACGGCCGGGGTTTCCCCATGTTGGCCAAGGTGGCCTCAAACTCCTGACCTCAGGTGATCCACCCGCCTCGGCCTCCCAGAGTGCTGGGATTACAGGCATGAGCCACTGCACCCGGCCCGACATCTGTTTTTAAAATTCACCATCCACAGACACAGTGGCAGCCACGGCACACGCAGCCCACAGAAACCCAGCCAGGTTAAAAAGCAACAGTTTTGTGGCAAACCCTGAATTCTATTTTGGTGGCCAAGGAGGCACGTTAGCACATCAAGAAGAAAGAGAACTGGGAAGGGAGAAGTAGAGGCGGATGAGGAATCTGATTAATTTTGCTGCGCGAAATATCTTACCAGCTTTCAGCTGTAAAATTCTGACACGGTTTCCCGAAGGGGACAAAGAGACCACAAGCGACCCTCACTCTCATGCCTGCAGTGCTCGGCGCCAAAAGCCGTCCCGGACTTTAAAAAGTGGAATGAAGACGAAATCACACAGAAAATAAAAGCAGAGGCTCAAAGGAAGCGGCTGTATGTAATTGCTTTTAGCGAACAAACATTCTTGAATCCCGGTTTGCGGGGAACCGAGGGAGAAAAGGACAGGTTTTAGGAAAGAACAGAGGGGTGGGGGCTGGGAGCTAAAAGAGGCATCTAATTTTATCTGGCTCCTTTCCAACAATAAAATCTAATCCATCATTTTCTCCGGATGAAGGCTCTTAATGAAAATGTAGAGTGTGACTGAAATGTAGAATTCCCCAGGGACCCTGCAAGGAAGCTGTCTAGCAGCCGCGCAAACTCCCTCCAGCCCGAGCTGCCAGAGGGCACGGCCACGAGGAGGCAGCGGGTTCTCATCTGGCTCTCGGACCACCGTGCCCCTCGCCACGCGGGGAACCTGTCCCAGAACCAAGGCTGCGTGCTTAAGCTTGGCAGTCCAGCCTCCCCCTGGGCTGGGTGGGCTCGGGGTCTGGCTCTGGGATCCACGGCCGTTTGCTGCTCAGGGCACGAAGCCCCGTGGGGAGGGGGTGTGGGCCACGGGTCCTCCTCCCAGCCTCTCAAAGCAACACATTTGCCCCGGCGCCATCGGCCATCACCCTCCCGCTCAGAGAAGGACGAGGAGGAAGGAATCCTGCTCTCTGCTTCCCAGCAGCTCTCACAGTGAAGAACAGAAGTCAGCCCACATTCTGGGGTGCACAGAACGGTATCTGCAGGGAGGGGGAAACGGTGGAGGCAGCCGGCTGAGCACCCACCGCTTGGTAAGAGGCAGGGCTTTGTGACACAGACAGAATCGGCACCTGTGCCCCATTGTGGCTTCTCACTGTCCAGAGAAGCACCTGGGTGACTCTGCCCGCCAGGGCACCCCGGGGCCAAGTGGGGTGTTTCTGCCCATCTCGAAGCACAGATGCTGCTGGCATCAGGTGAGTGGAGGCCGAGGAAGCTGCAAACATCCTCAGAGCAGGGGCAGCCCCCACGGGGATGCATCCTGGCCAGGCCGGCAGTGGTGCCTTGGACGGGACGGTGGCGTGCCCACCAGGGCTCTCAGCAGGCCCAGCGGGGTGGGGGCTCAGC
>NW_012111846.1:0-1304 GCF_000951035.1 Colobus angolensis palliatus | reverse complement strand
CTGGTTCAACATTCGCAAATCAATAAATGTAATCCATCATATAAACAGAACCAAAGACAAAAACCACATGATTATCTCAATAGATGCAGAAAAAGCCTTCGACAAAATTCAACAGCCCATCACGCTAAAAACTCTCAATAAACTAGGTATTGATGGGACGCATCTCAAAATAATAAGAGCTATGCATGACAAACTCACAGCCAATATCATACTGAACGAGCAAAAACTTTGAAAACTGGCACAAGACAGGGATGTCTTCTCTCACCACTCCTATTCAACATAGTGTTGGAAGTTCTGGCCAGGGCAATCAGGCAGGAGAAAGAAATAAAGGGCATTCAATTAGGAACAGAGGAAGTCAAATTGTCCCTGTTTTCAGATGACATGACTATATACATAGAAAACCCCATTGTTTCAACCCAAAATCTCCTTAAGCTGATAAGCAACTTCAAAAAAGTCTCAGGGTACAAAATCAATGTGCAAAAATCACAACCATTCCTATACACCAATAACAGACAAACAGAGAGCCAAATCATGAGTGAACTCCCATTCACAATTGCTTCAAAGAGAGTAAAATACCTAGAAATCCAACTTACAAGGGATGTGAGGGACTTCTTCAAGGAGAACTACAAACCACTGCTCAACAAAATAAAAGAGGACACAAACAAATGGAAGAACATTCCATGCTCATGGATAGGAAGCATCAAGGTAATTTATAGATTCAATGCCATTCCCATCAAGCTAACAATGACTTTCTTCACAGAATTGGAAAAAAATACTTTAAAGTTCATACGGAACTAACAGAGAGCCTGCATTGCCAAGACAATCCTAAGCCAAAAGATCAAAGATGGAGGCATCACAATACCTGACCTCAAACTATACGACAAGGCTACAGTAAAAAAACAGCATGGTACTGGTATTAAAACACAGATACAGACCCATGGAACAGAACAGAGCCTTCAGAAATAATACCACACATCTACGACAATCTGATCTTTGACAAACCTGACAAAAACAAGAAATGGGGAAAGGATTCCCCATTTAATAAATGGTGCTGGGAAAATGGGCTAGCCATATGTAGAAAGCTGAATCTGGATCCCTTCCTTACACCTTATACAATAATTAATTCAAGATGGATTAAAGACTTAAATGCTAGACTTAAAAACCATGAAAACCCTAGAAGAAAACCTAGGCAATACCATTCAGGTCATCGGCATGGGCAAGGACTTCATGACTAAAACACCAAAAGCAATGGCAACAAAAGCCAAAATTGACAAATGGGATCTAATTAAACTAAAGAGCTTCTG
>NW_012111845.1:0-1403 GCF_000951035.1 Colobus angolensis palliatus | reverse complement strand
GCTGGGATTACAGGCATGTGTCGTCATGCCTGGCTAATTTTTTTGTAATTTTAGTAGAGACGGGGTTTCACCATGTTGGCCAGGCTGGTCTCAAACTCCTGACCTCAAGTGATCCGCCCACTTCGGCCTCGCAAAGTGCTGGGATTACATGCATGAACCACTGCGCCCAGCCAAGAAATGATTCTTAAAGAAAACTTGAACAGCAACTTACTGCTCTTTTCACTTAGTTGACAAATTCTGGATTTATTAAAGGTTACATAATATAGTTGTCCCTTGGTATCCACGGGGGATGGTTCCTGTACCTACCTTGGTTACCAAAATCTGGGATGCTCAAGTCCTGGATGTAAAATTGCATAGTGTTTGCATGTAACCTATACACATCTTCCCATATACTGTAAGTCATTTCTAGGTTACTTATAGTACCTACACAATGTAAATGCTGAGTAAACAGTTGTTACACTATATTCTTTAGGGAATGATGACAAGAATAAAAAGTCTGTACATGTTTAATACAGATACAATCTATTTTCTACTATTTTTTCCACTATTTTCGGTCAGCAGTTGATTGAATCCACAGATGCAGACCCACAGATGTGGAAGGCTGACTCTATAAATCTTCACTTTTGGATTTTAATTATGGCAGACTTTGTTTAAAATAGGTTGTATTTTAGCATCTTGGTCATGCACCTTTTGTAACACTTTTAATATTTTTATAGAAAATATTAAATGATGTGGAAAATACTGTTTAATTAATGTCATTAACTTATCATCATCATTAGTTCCTTACATGGTATACTATATTGTCTTTTTAGTACTTCAACTTAATATGGTGATGTTCTTTGTCTTATTAAAAATAGAGAGGACGAGGAAAGTGGAGAAGAGATAGTTCATTTCATTGGAATTTCATTGCTCTGAGGGAACTAAACTTGCATATATCTGTCATTTTCCAAGGAGTGACACTTAATGTTTATGGTTTTTCTGGAACCCTAGATTGCCATAATGCTTTTGCCTTGCTTGTGAGGCCACCAACAGAGCAGGCGAATGTGCTACTCAGTTTCCAGATGACATCAGATGAACTTCCAAAAGAAAACTGGCTAAAGATGCTGTGTCGACATGTAGCCAACACCATTTGTAAAGCAGATGCTGTAAGTTCTTAAAACAGTATTATAATGAAAGTTTCAATTTCATGACAGTGCACTCAGACTAAACATGTACATTTTTAATGACTTATTTATTATGAATGGAGAGTTTTAGTTTTGTGTATATTAAAAACACTGATATAATAAGTTGTTTTAGAAAATATTTTGTAGGCCGGGCGTGGTGGCTCAAGCCTGTAATCCCAGCACTTTGGGAGGCCGAGACGGGCGGATCACGAGGTCAGGAGATCAAGACCATCCTGGCTA
>NW_012111844.1:0-1198 GCF_000951035.1 Colobus angolensis palliatus | reverse complement strand
AAAAAAAAAAAAAAAAAAAGGAGAGTTATGGTCAACCTTTTTGCACTTTGAACTAAAACCTGGCTTGTGGACCTGGCCAGAGGACCACTCCCAAAGCTGTGAGTTGGCCTCAGAGTTGACCCAATGAGGAGAATGGGGAGTGTTGGAGAGAGGCCAGTGAGAGGCCTGAGGATCAGCCGCTTTGGCCAATGGTTAAAGCCAGCCTCAGGCTGGGAGGCTGAGTCCTGTAATTGATTTTGGGATCTAGTAGTAAATCTCTTTATGGGCCCTCATTTTCTCCATGGATATAATCATTGCTGGGCTGCTGTATTTTAAGGTGACTTTAGTGGGAAGGAGAGAGGAGTTAGGAAACTAGGTATCATCTCCCACCCATCATTGGCGTCCAGAGTCATCCTTCCTTTGTCCAACAGGATATCCTGAGAGATCCTTCCTTCGACAGCACTGGAGCTTGTGTGGACCTTTCCCCTACAAACTGGGTTTTTTCTGGTCAGTCACTGCTTCATGGATGAGCACAGGCTTGGGGCCTGCTCTGTGCAGCATCTCACCCCTGCCCTGTTGGATGTGATGGGGGTGGGCTTACCTTCCATGGCCCCAGGGACCCCTGCGTAGGGTTGGTCTGAGCCATCTTCGTGGTTGGAAGGGTTTCTGGAAGACAGAGCACACATGAATGAGGTGGCCTCTGGGGAGGAGGGTGAGGTGAGGGAATGCCTCGAAAGGTAAAGGAGACTTCAAGTCTGCAAGACAGACTTTGGTTGGAATTCTGGCTCTGCCGCTCACTAGCTGTGCCTCGGGATTTTTTGTTGTTGTTGTTGCTGTTTTGAGACAGGGTCTTGCTCTGTCATCCAGGCTAGAGTGCAGCGGCACAATCTCACTTCACTGCAACCTCTGCCTCCTAGGCTCAGGCGATCCTCCTGCCTCAGCTTCCCATGTAGCTGGGACTACAGGCATGCACCACCATTCCCGGCTAGTTTTTGTTATTTTTAGTAGAGATGGGGGTTTCACCATGTTCGCCAGGCTGGTCTCGAACTCCGAACACCCACCTCGGCCTCCCAAAGTGGTGGGATTACAGGCGTGAGCCACCGCCCCCAGACTGAGCCTCAGTTTTTCCATTGGTAAAGCTTCAACATGCAGAGTTATTGTAAGGATCAGAAACAATAGGCTGGGCATGGTGGTTCACGCCTGTAATCCCAGCACTTTG
>NW_012111843.1:0-8708 GCF_000951035.1 Colobus angolensis palliatus | reverse complement strand
AAAAAAAAACCCAGTATGTGCCTTTTTATCCTTTGTTCTTCTTCTCCCTGCCTGGAACATATACATGATAGCCGGCACTCCAGGTGCCATTTCAGGACCTTGAGGGTAGAAGCCAAACCCTAAAGATGGCAGAGCAGAAAGACAGAGTAATTATGGGGTCCTGATGACTGTCTAGAACTGCCATACATGTTCTAGAAGGCGCTGACTTCTTTGACTTGGGACAATAAGCCTGTTTTATTAAAGCCACTGTTTTCCATGTCTCTACTGCTTGCAGCTGGATACAACTCCTAAGTGGTAGAGATGTCACTAAAGGTCTACCGTCTTTTTTCTCAGTGAAATGAGAAGACTCTTCCCAGCCCATTTCCTAACAGGGCCACCTGCTCCTACTCACAGAGACTTGATTGCAAGGGAAGAGGACCCTTTTGCATGACTGAGAAAGCCACCCTGCCCTGGGGTCCAGGTCTGCTTAAGACAATTGGAGAATTCCACCTGCCGGCACAGGGCCAGAGTTGGGACAGGCAGCTCCCGGCAGTTCTCAGTACTGCATGGAATAGGGAGAAAAGAGAGGGGAACGCTCTGACCAGTCTCTCCCTGTGGGGGTCCAAAATCTCCATTGAATTACAGTGAAAATCAGGCCAGGTGAGGTGGCTCACACCTGCAATCCTAGCACTTTCTCCCTAGGAGTTCAGGCTGCAGTGAGCTATGATCGTGCCACTGCACTCCCAGCTGTTGATGGCACCTGGGGAGGGATGGACCCCTCATGTTGGCAGATCCTAGAACACAGTTCCTGGAGGTGCTTGGCACATCCGTCCATGGTTGTCCCTAAGTGGTTCTGTGGTCAGCGTGGGACAACACACGGCAAGACTTGGTGCTCCCTGCACGTGAATCGGCTGTGAAAAGGGGACTTCACCACACACAAAAAAATGGCCATCACCGTGGTAGTGTGAGGAGCTGTGGCAGGTGTGGGATGGCGGGGAGGGTTAAACCCCTCCCACAGCCACATCAGGAGTGGCTCCCGGGCTTTCACTCAAAAGGCTCCGCTTGTCTGTGTGTCCTTCTGCAGACTCAGCAGAAGCTGGGGCCCGGGAAGTCATAGGGTGCTGGCATCTGTGCTGTACCTGGCACAAAGACACGTGTTTCCCACACAGTGGGTGGTCTTCACAGGCTTTCCCTAAGCTGGCTGTTGCCACTGAAATCCCCGTGTAAATCAGGTTTCTTTTAGTTGCAAGTAAGAAAACCAACTAAAATTCATTTTGAGAGAGAGAAAGAGGGAGATTTGTTGGCTCAGTATCTTAGCTTGGGTTCCCCAAAAGTCACATATTTGGCAGGTGGTCCTGGAAAGCACTGACCACTTTGTATGTGGTAGGCACTCAGAGCTGGTGATGGCACCTGGGGAGGGATGGCCTGGGAAGCTGCCACAGCTCCTCACACTACCACGGTGATGGCCATTTTTTTGTGTGTGGTGAAGTCCCCTTTTCACAGCCGATTCACGTGCAGGGAGCACCAAGTCTTGCCGTGTGTTGTCCCACGCTGACCACAGAACCACTTAGGGACAACCATGGACGGATGTGCCAAGCACCTCCAGGAACTGTGTTCTAGGATCTGCCAACATGAGGGGTCCATCCCTCCCCAGGTGCCATCAACAGCTGGGAGTGCAGTGGCACGATCATAGCTCACTGCAGCCTGAACTCCTAGGGAGAAAGTGCTAGGATTGCAGGTGTGAGCCACCTCACCTGGCCTGATTTTCACTGTAATTCAATGGAGATTTTGGACCCCCACAGGGAGAGACTGGTCAGAGCGTTCCCCTCTCTTTTCTCCCTATTCCATGCAGTACTGAGAACTGCCGGGAGCTGCCTGTCCCAACTCTGGCCCTGTGCCGGCAGGTGGAATTCTCCAATTGTCTTAAGCAGACCTGGACCCCAGGGCAGGGTGGCTTTCTCAGTCATGCAAAAGGGTCCTCTTCCCTTGCAATCAAGTCTCTGTGAGTAGGAGCAGGTGGCCCTGTTAGGAAATGGGCTGGGAAGAGTCTTCTCATTTCACTGAGAAAAAAGACGGTAGACCTTTAGTGACATCTCTACCACTTAGGAGTTGTATCCAGCTGCAAGCAGTAGAGACATGGAAAACAGTGGCTTTAATAAAACAGGCTTATTGTCCCAAGTCAAAGAAGTCAGCGCCTTCTAGAACATGTATGGCAGTTCTAGACAGTCATCAGGACCCCATAATTACTCTGTCTTTCTGCTCTGCCATCTTTAGGGTTTGGCTTCTACCCTCAAGGTCCTGAAATGGCACCTGGAGTGCCGGCTATCATGTATATGTTCCAGGCAGGGAGAAGAAGAACAAAGGATAAAAAGGCACATACTGGGTTTTTTTTTCACATGCATTGGCCTTTTTGGAGCCCTCCCAAGAGTCCTGGCCAGCAGCTTCTGCTTGCACCTCGCCAGCCATCTGTATTTGCTAGAGAAACTGGAAAAAAGTATCTCCTGGCTGCTCACCCAGTCACCCTGAATCAACTCAGAGTCTGTTACTAAGACAGAAGTGGAGCATGGATACTGGGTGGGCACTGAGCAGGCTCTTGCTTGGCATTCAATCCCAGTTTTCCTTTCCCTTGTCTGGGATATTGAGGAACAAGGAGCTCTCTAACTCAGCAGTCGCTCAAAGCAAGTAAGCATGATTTCTGGAACCAAGTTCTTTCCATGGGGGATTCGCTACTGTGACTGGCGCTTCTCCTTCATTCTAGATAAGCTGTGAATGCTTGGGAAGGGTGCGCAGGCCTTTCCCTAGGAGCGACAGGCACACGTGACAGCCTGTCACCCTCCTGTGCTCTCTGACTTAAGGAAATGTTCCATTACCTGGCAGTGTCAGATGGTCTCAAGCTCTGCGGGGGCAGTTTGTTCATGAGTCTTAGGCAGGTTCCAGAAGCAGGCCCCGAGACAAGTATTTGTGTGCCGGTGGTTTATTAAGGGACCCTCCGGAGGTCATGGCAAGGGAGAGGAGAAGGGGAGCAGCGCAGGGAAGGGAAATCATTTGAGCCAGATGTGATTTCAGGAGAAGCCCAAGAAGCCCAGCCTCAGCCCGACCCTGCAGGGAGCTCCAGGCAAGGGGGCCAGACCCCCAGACTTCTGCCCTGGTCAGGCATTAGCTGAAAACACCTGGGGCAGCAGAGGAAGGATGGACTCCCAGGCACTCCTGCTCTCTGCCTGCGTGGGAGAAGCAGCTGCTTGCAAGTGTGAGCCACAAGGAGAGGACTCTGTGCAGCCCAGATGCTGGGAGATGGGGGCACAGATCTGGTAAGAGGAACTTAGGGGGTATGGGCTGAACAATAACAGCTTCCACTGCACCATGTGCCTCTTTTACACCCACAGCTCCCTGATAGGTCAGATGGGAAAACTGAGGTTAGAGGAAGGAAAGTAATTTGTTCAAGTGTCAGAGCTGGGATTCTAACACGAACCGGATGGCCACACAGACTCAGGAGTTACGGCTAAAGCTTACATTCCTTCCTTGTATATTCAGTAAACCAACAAGCATTTGCTGAATGCCTACTGTATACAAAGCCCTGAGCTCCTGAGCCCTCCAGCTGGGAGACTGTCTGCTAAGGAGCTCCTGGGCGTCACCATCTCACGGGGTGAGTGCAGACGGACAATGGTTTTGTCTTCCTGGCTGTCACCAGGAGACAGGCCATCGAAGAAGTAATCAAAGTGAGTGGCTGTGTCAGCATGGGGCTCCTGCGGCAGCTCACCGGAAGACCAGGGAAGCCTGAGAGAAGACAGGCCGGGACACCTGTGGTTTGACCCTGGCGTTGTCCAGCCAGGACAAGTTTCTCCTCAGAGTGAGAGAGGTGAGTCATCGCTGAATTCGAGAAAGTGCCCTGGGAGAGCCTATGGTTCCCATAGCAGCACTGGTGGGGCTCAAGGGGCACTGAGCTGTGCAGGCACACAGAGCTCAGAGCCCCCAAATCCCAGCTGTACTGGGATGTCACCACTCACTGGCTGTGTGACCTTGGGAAGTCAATGAACCTCTCTGGGCCTCCACGTCCTCACCTGTAAAATGGCGTGAGACGTCACAGGAAGATCCATCAGAGGGGACCTGGAATGCAGGAAGCACTTTCTCCTGCTGTCGAGGCTGGTTCCAGTGGTCGGCTGCACTGTCTGGAGCTGAGGGTCCTTTCTTCCTGGCCTTGGGCAAGCGCGCAGCCATCGCCTCACCTCAGTCATGACTTCCCTACCTGGGGTCCTGTCCCCCCAGAGCTTGGCTCTCCTGCCCCTGACACCAGTGTGTCTTTGTGGCAGATGGCTTGGGCCTCCCTGCATATTCATAAAGACAAATGCTAAATACAATAACTTTGTAGTAACTAGATAATATTTATCAATATAAATATATAAATTAACATGGGTAATAAAATCATAATCAATACTGTTAAGTAGTGTTTCCTGAGTGCCTTCGATGTTCTGAACCCTGTGCTGAAGAAGCACTTTCCACAGATCTTCCCACTTCCTCCGCACTCCACCTGTGCGCAAGGTGGGTACATCACGATCCCACCTTCCAGGTGAGGGAACTAAGGCCCAGGGAGGCCCCGCCAGCTCTCTGGCTGCAGAGTGGTCTCTGGTGCAGGTCAGGTGCTCTCACCAAGACGCCTGCACTCTTTGCTGCCTTTCCTAGGGATCAGGGCCACACAGCCGAGGGTCCCCTCCAAGGTGGTGTCTCAGGCCCGGTGTCTGGCCCTCTCAGGGCCTGGAACTCGTGTTGCCCCCCAGCCCAGTGGCCCTGGGGACTTGTGGAGTCCTCTGTGCCATGCTGCAGGTGGGTGGGGCACTGGCAAGGCAGAGTGAGGGCTGTGGTGTGACTTTGGAGCACTTCTGTCATTTTTTCCCCCCAAATGAGATGGGATCTTGCTCTGTTGCCCAGGCTGGAATGAAGTGGTGCAATTATAACTCACTGTGGCCTGGACCTTCTGGGTTCAAGAGATCCCCCCCAAACGCCTGGGTATCTGGGACCACAGGCCCATACCACCTTGCCTGGCTAATTTTTTAATTTTTGGTAGAGATGGGGTCTCCTCATGTTGCCCAGGCTTCATGTCATTTTCTGAACCTGTTTCCCTCCCACCTTAAAAATGGAGCAAACAACCCCTCATGGGAACCAGTGTCCTCCACTCCTGTGTTTTCTGGGGCGTCTTGCCCAAGCTCCCTGGGAGCCTGACCCTCAGAACCCGGGTTTGCTGCAGGGCCCACACCCAGCTCCAAGCTCTCAGTCTAGCCCTCAGCAGTGACTGAGGAAAGATGGTCGAACAGGCAAGGAATGGACACACGAGCGCCAGTGAGTGCTCTGTTCCACAGGAGGCCACGGCCGCCTTGGTGCCAAGGGACAAGCTGTTCCCTGGTGTTTGCTTCCCAGTGTTCTGGGAAGCGTCCAGCTGCAGACAGTAGCCTGGGGGAAGTGCGTCCTGGCTGCCCCCACCCCCGGTTTCACGCTGGCACAGCGGGACCAGGGACACCGGGTGGGGAGATGGCGGTGTCTGTGGCCAGGCCTCCCAGGTTGGCTGGAGGTGCTCATCAGGCTCCCAGTGGGTACTCCCAGTAGGTCTCTTTGTCCTCTGGTCACTTCCTGCCTGCGGGAGGCCGCTGGGCCTGGACCAGCGTTGCCCACAGCCAGCAGGGCCCTGGTCCACCCCCATGGGCCTTGAGGTGCTGAGCACTGATGCCACAGGGTTGTGCAAAGACACCTTCTGGAGAGGGCCCGGAAGGCCTGGCCAAGGGTGGGGGCCGTGGTGCTGTGGTCCCTGCCCAGGGGATGGCTGGCTGGTGCAGGGAAAGAGGAAGGTGGTCCTGGAGCCAGCGCTGCCCTGATCTACCCACAGGAGCGCACTGGACAGGGATCCTGTGGGTGTGGGATCGGGGTCCCCCAGGCCCCATCTGCCCCCTTGTGCCCTGTGGCATCGAGCAGGTGTCTTAGTCACTCGGATGTCCGCATCCTCCTCTGTGAAACGGGGTGTGACGGGACTCCCTCTAGGGCTCCTGAGATCCTGGCATGTGTAGCTCTGTGTCAGGCACAGTTCTAGGCCCTCTGCCTTCACTGGGCCTAGGTAGCCTCCTACGAAAGGAGGATGAGAAGACACAGAGAGGCCGAGCAATTACCTGAGGTCACACAGCTGCCCAGTGGATTGGAGCTGATGATGAGACGAAATTTTTGGGAGGGAGCAAATGTATTTTGCCTTTAGGGATAATATGAACATTTGAAATTTAGAGGGAACTGTATGATAGGTGATATGAAGATTTCTTCTCAGATTTTCTTCCATGGTAAACAATTACCATGCTATAGGGAAGGCTGCATGCAATAGAATGGTGGGCAGCCTCTAGGAGCTGAGAACAAATCTCCACTGACAGGCAAAAAGAAACCAGAATCTTCAGTCCTGTAACTACAGGGACTGAATTCTGACAAAAACCACTGAGCTTGGAAAATGGCCTGAAATAAAATGACAGCTCTGCATCCAACTTGGAAAGGAAAATCTCAAATTCTCTTTGTTTGCAGATGATACAATCTTCTATTTGGAGAAACCTAAAGACTCCACCAGAAAACTAATAGAATAGTTAAACAAATTTAGTTAAGTTACAGGATACAAAATTAACATACAGAAATCAGTAGTATTTCTCTATGCCACAGTGAACAATCTAAAAAAGACATTAAGAAAGAAATCCCATTTACAATAGATACAGATAAAACAAAACACTTATGAATAAACTTAACCAAAGAAGTGAAAGATCTCTACAAAGAAAACTATAAAGAATTGGTGCAGGAAATTGAAGAGAACACACACAATTGACATATATTCCATGTTCATAGATCGGAAGAATCAATATTGTTAAAATGTCTATACTGCCCAAAGCAATAGACAGATTCAATGCAATCCCTGTCAAAATACCAATGACATTCTTCACAGAAGTAGAAAAAATAGTCCAAATCCAACCACAAAAGACCCAGAATAGCCAAAGCTACCGTAAGCAAAAGGAACCAAAACTGGAGGCATCTCATTACCTGACTTCAAAGTATACTACAGAACTATAGTAATCAAAACAGCAATGGACTAGCATAAAAACGGACACAGAGACCAATGGGAAAGAATAGAGAACCCAGAAATAAATCCCCACGCTCCTGGGCCCTTTCCTGTCTCCCCTTGTGCTCAGGGGCTGCTGCTCTGAGAACATTAGAACGGGAAAGAGAGATGGAGCCATGTGCATTCTTGGTGGGCATTACTCTAAACTTTTGTATCCAAGTGAATCCCCCTTATTCACTGTGGCATTGCCTGTCTAAGCATTGCCCTGTGACTGCTGCTAAAGAACTTCTTACCTGAGGCAGGCAGTGGCCATGGGCACTGCCCCTTGCATTAGGTCTTGTGTTTGATGTGCTCTTGTGAATTTACTTTGTTAAAACAAAATATTTCCATAATGGGCTTGGGAATCTCTTCCTTTAGCTCCCAATCTGCTATGAAATTCGGGAAACCGTTTTTCCTGTTTCCTAGTACACTCCTATGTAGGTGTTGATTGTTTCAAAGTGTGTCTGATCACTGAGGTGACCACCCCCTGGGTGACCCCAGACTCATTCACACCAGTGTATGAAAAATCGCCTGCATTTCTGAGGTGCCGGCTGCCCGTTCAGTGCTTCACAGGGAGACACATGGGCTTTCCCTCTTCAGGTGCCTGAAGGGAGCGCTTTGAGCTGAGTGGAACGTGACCTCCCTCCAGCCCCGGGGCCCTCCATGGACCTGGGCTGCCTGGCAGGCACTGGAACCTCCCTGTATGTTCCCTCCTGCACCAGCACCACTGCAACATAGAGACCCAAGTGTGATTTATTTTGGCTTGATGTGTATGCTTTTCATTGTGTAAAACCACCGTTCTTTTGACAGTTCAGGAGACTGTTTTTTTACTATAACTTTGAAAACAAAAATTGTAACAAAAACATTCCCATGACTGTGCTGTAGTTGGAGACTTTATTACCAACAGATTTACACCTTCCTTTTCTCCCTCATTTTCAGGAGCTGTTTTAGGACTCCTCCTCCTCCCCTAATAACTTGAGTCTTTCCTGTATCATAATAAAGCTACATTTTCTTTTGAAAACTGGCAGGTTCTCCCTTCCTAACACAGACAGCCGAGAAGAGGGTGGCAGGAGGGAGAAGAGCAGCCAGGGTACACCAGCCTGCATGGGGGTGTCCCTGGTCGGAGTCAGTGGCCAGAGCTGCAGCCTGCCTTTGTGCCCAAAGTCTTGACTGGGGGTCAGGAAGGCCATGCACTCACATTTCATCTCTTTTCGTGACTGGTCTGCTGCTGGTTGACCCTCGTTCCTCCTTTTTTGGGCAAGAAGGTGACATTCAGGATTCAGGACAGCCTTCTGACTTGGGTGTGCATGAAAGTCACTTGAGGTGGCCAGGCACAGTGGCTCACCCCTGTAATCCCAGCACTTTGGGAGACCAAGGTGGGTGGATCACAAGGTCAGGAGATCGAGACCATCCTGGCTAACATGGTGAAACCTCGTCTCTACTAAAAATACAAAAAAAAAAGTAGCCGGGCGTGGTGGCGGGCACCTGTAGTTCCAGTTGCTGGGGAGGCTGAGGCAGGAGAATGGCATGAACCTGGGAGGCGGAGCTTGCAGTGAGCCGAGATCCCGCCACTGCACTCCAGCCTGGGAAACACGGTGAAACACCATCTCTACTAAAAATATAA
>NW_012111842.1:18544-20289 GCF_000951035.1 Colobus angolensis palliatus | reverse complement strand
AACCTCTGCCTCAGGGTTCAAGCAATTTTACTGCCTTAGCCTCCTGAGTAGCTGGGATTACAGGTGCGTGCCACCACACCTAGTTAATTTTTCTATTTTTAGTAAAGACGGGATGTCACCATGTTTGGCCAGGCTGCAAACTTATTTACTAGTTTTTGGCTCAATTGATGATTCCTGCCCATATCAGTTATTACTATGACAGTTACAAAATGGTGATTTTCTAATTCTATCATTCCTTCCACACTTATTAGTTGGCATTCTACTATAAAGATCTTTCCCTCCCCGACCATATATATTTATTTATTAGCATCTGAGTCCCTGTCTTTATTCATTTTGATGTTTAAATTATCCCATCTGGCCAGTGAAAACCCCTTCGAAATCTCCTCCTCTGTCAGGGTGGCATGCCCCAGTTTTTGAACACTCCTTTACTTGCTGGCACAAGATGTTCAGACTCACTTTATACTTTCCTTCCTAGCCCTACACTCAACCATTACTCAACTCCAGAGGGCGCTAGTTTTTAGCTTCTCATTCCTATATATAAGTGGATAGCCAAGGAGTACCAAGTATTTGAATAAAGACTAACCTGAAAGATCAGACCAAAATAAACAAACACAGAGGGAGAGGGCACAAACATATTTATTTGTTTGAAGGGAGCACTCAAAACATATTTTAAAATAATAAACAGCTTTAGAGAGATAAGGAAAGATTTTGTATCCTTATAAGAACAAGATGCTTAGAGAAAGAAAAAAACAACACTGGGAATAGGAAGGGGGAGAACTTTTCTAACTTAAAAACTGAGTCAAAAAAGAATTAGTAAAATATGTTTTTAAAAAGAGCAAGAAGGCCGGGCACAATGGCTCACGCCTGTAATCCCAGCACTTTGAGAGGCTGAGGTGGGCGGATCACCTGAGGTCAGGAGTTTGAGACTGGCCTGGCCAACATGGTGAAACTCTGTCTCTACTAAAAATGCGAAAAATAGCTGGGAGTGGTGGCATGCCCCTGTAATCCCAGCTACTCGAGAGGCTCAGAATTGCTTGAACCTGGGAGGCAGAGGCTGCAGTGAGCCGAGACTGTGCCACCGAACTGCCTGGGTGACAGAGGGAGACCTCATCTCAAAAAAAAAAGCAAGAACAGAAGAAGAGAATATATGGGAAAATTAGATAAATCCAGAAGGTCTAATGTCCAAGCAATAAAAATTCTACAAGAATATAGAAACAGGAGGGAAGAAAACTATTAATAATAACATTTCACAGAATTGATGGCTATGAAAACTGTATGAAAACTGTATGAAATTGACTGTATGAAAACTAACCAGGCCATGTACACTTATAATTTCAGCACTTTTCTGTATGCATAATTATATTTTTAAGTTGAGAATAAAATAAGTGACAAGTCTTTCTAAAACAGTTTTCAAAATCGGATGCTATGGGCATATAATACAGTAGAAAATGTAAGGCCGGGTGCGCTAGCTCACATCTGTAATCCCAGCACTTTGGGAGGCCAAGGCAGGCGGATCACCCGAGGTCAGGAGTTCGAGACCAGCCTGACCAACATGGTGAAACCCCGTCTCTACTAAAAATACAAAAATCAGCCGGGGGTGGTGGCACATGACTGTAACCCCAGTTACTCGGGAAGATGAGGCAGGAGAATCGCTGGAACATGGGAGACAGAGGCTGCAGTGAGCCAAGACTGCACCACTGCACCCAGCATGCGTCACAGAGTCTCACTGTGTCTCAAAAAAAAAA
>NW_012111842.1:15994-17274 GCF_000951035.1 Colobus angolensis palliatus | reverse complement strand
GGAGGATCACCTGGGCCCAGGGAGGTGGAGGCTGCAGTGAGCATGATCATGCCACTGCATCCCAGCCTGGGTGACAGAGCGAGACGCCGTCTCAAAAAAAAAAAAAAAAAAAAATCTTTGTTCCAAGATTTTAGGAGCTAGCTTCTCAGACACAGGGGTATGTATTTATTCTCCTTTGCTTTTCTCTACTCCTAGAGGTACTTTTTTAAAAAGTTTGAAAAGCACAACTCTAAGGCTTCTATCATTTTCTTAACATCTTCCACTTTTGAATTTTAAACCTACAACTTCTCTAAGCTCATTTTCCCTAACTTCCTTCCCTTCCAGTCTTACAAGCCTACCTGAGTGGCAGACATCACAACTATTTTGCAGGATTCTGGCTTCTTCCTACTTTTCTCCACCACAGCATTTTGTATAGTGTATATATATAATAATGACAATTCAACTTTAGGATCTAAGGATGACATGGAAGTCCCTAGTCGATAAAACTGTGATAACTGGGAACCTTAAGGCTGCTCCCCAACTAGATGATGAACTCCTAAAGGACAGGAATAAGGTTTTATTATTTTGTTATTCTTGATAACTTAGCTCAGGACCTGGCACAGAGTAAGTTCTCAGGAAATGTTTTTGCTTTTTTCTTTTTTTTAAATGAATGAACCTTTTTAATACGACCTTGATCTAAGTCACACTGAGGACACTGATAATACAAACAAAAAACAACAGTAAATTCAAAGACAACAATTCTGAAGAAAAGCTATTTGCTTTTTAGAACAGTAGAAAGAATGTCTTTCTCATCCCAATCCAAATCAGTGTTTTCCTTTCATATTTTCAAAATGTAGGAAAAAATGGGCAGAAGGAGGTAGGGGGGAACAGAAATATTTTTGACCACCTCACCCAGTTTCAGCATGTTGTTCCAGGATCCAGAACCTGTCAGTTCACAAGATGAAGAGTTCGAAAATACCTTAAAATCAAACATAATCACTTCTGTAGCATCTCAATTTTGTTATCTAAGTAAGTTTCTATTATGAAAAGATAACTTTTTCTTAGGTAGCTCACAGAAGAGATACCATCAATAAGACCTAAGGTTTAATTTGTCAAGACTCACAAAATGATGTAGAAATAACAATTCCAAGGCCGGGTGCAGTGGCTCACGCCTGTAATCCCAGCACTTTGGAAGGCTGAGGAGGGCGGATCACAAGGTCAGGAGTTCGAGACCAACCTGACCAATATGGTGAAACCCGTCTCTACTAAAAATACAAAAATCAGCCAGGAATGGTGGTGGG
>NW_012111842.1:12990-14589 GCF_000951035.1 Colobus angolensis palliatus | reverse complement strand
AAAAAAAAAAAAAAAATTGGCCAGACTTGTGGCTCACGCCTGTAATCCCAGCACTTTGGGAGACCGAGGAGGGTGGATTACTTGAGGTCAGGAGATCAAGAACATCCTGGCTAACACGGTGAAACGCCATCTCAACTGAAAATACAAAAAATTAGCCGGGCGTGGTGGTGCACGACTGTAGTCCCAGCCACTCGGGAGGCTGACGTAGGAGAATCTCTTGAACCAGGGAGGCGGAGGTTGCAGTGAGCCAAGATCACGCCACTGCACTCCAGCCAGGGCGATGGAGTGAGACTCCATCTCAAAATAAATAAATAAATAAATAATCTTTTTCTAACTGAATAACTGGAACACCAGTATTGTAATTGTGTTTTTAAAATAAAACATCTGAACATAAAAACATAAAACCATCACTTTAGCAAATCCGTACTGATTCACACACATACACAAAATGTTCTGAAATGACAGCTGTTAAGCAATGAATTCTCCAGGATATATAAAATAAATTTTTGCCGGGTGTGGTGGCTCATGCCTGTAATCCCAACATTTTGGGAGGCCGAGGCAGATGGATCACGAGGTCAGGAGTTCAAGACCAGCTTGGCCAACATGGTGAAATCCTATCTCTAAAACAAATACAAAAATTAGCTGGGCTCAGTGGTGTGTGCCTGTAGTCCCAGCTACTTGGCAGGCTGAGGCAGGAGAATCGCTTGAACCTGTAGAGTGGAGGTTGCAGTGAGCTGAGATCGTGCCATTGCACTTCAGCCTGGACGACAGAATG
Organism: Colobus angolensis palliatus; assembly: GCF_000951035.1. NCBI lineage: Eukaryota > Metazoa > Chordata > Mammalia > Primates > Cercopithecidae > Colobus > Colobus angolensis. The sequence goes on along the minus strand of NW_012111842.1, from coordinate 13,814 downwards.
AGACTCCGTCTCACAAAAAATAAACAAAATAAATAAATAGATAAATTTTTACCACAGAGATGAGGGCATGATTAAACAACAAGAAGCATATAGCCACCAAGTATGGTGGAATTCTGTCATAGTCTCATTAGTTTGTCCTTACTTCCCAGGCAAGTAACAATGTACTGCAGTTACCCTAAACAATTATTTACTAAGCCCCTATTAAATCTTGGCTAAGTATAAAATATGCAGCTTTTTTTTTTTTATTTTTTGTTTTTTTGAGACAGGGTCTTACTCTGTCACCCAGACTAGAGTGCAATGGCATGATCACTACTCGCTGCAGCCTCAACCTCCCAGGCTCAAGTGATCCTCCTACCTCAGTCTCCTGAGTAGCTGGGATCACAGGCATGCACCACCATGCCTGGCTAATTTTTTTGATTTTTTGGTAGAGGCAGGGTCTCACTATATTGCCCAGGCTGGTCTGGAACTCCTGGGCTCAAATGATCCTTCTGCCACAGCCTCCCAAAGTGCTGAGATTACAGGTGTATGCCACTGCACCTGGCCTAAAATATGTAGCTTTTAAACATCTAAGATGGAACAAGACTATCCCTCTAGTGGAGATGTGTTAGATGATCTTAGGCCGGGCACCGTGGCTAATGCCTGTAATCCTAGCACTTTGGGAGGCAGAGGCGGGCAGATCACTTGAGGTCAGAAGTTTGAGACCAGCCTGGTCAACATGGCAGTATCTCATCTCTACTAAAAATACAAAAATTGGCTGGGCACAATGGCTCACGCCTGTAATCCCAGCACTTAGGGAGGCCAAGGCAGGCAGATCACTTGAGGTC
>NW_012111842.1:10650-11012 GCF_000951035.1 Colobus angolensis palliatus | reverse complement strand
CGTCTCAAAAAAAAAAAAAAAAAAAAAGAAATTAACATTTGATCACTAAAGTTGGAGAGGGGGCACAGAATTTGTATAGTATTTTATTTTCTAGATTTTCAGGCAAGGAGGTCGATACATTAAAAATGGGACACTCCAAAGAGTAGATGCTAAATAAGAACAGCTTTTGGGGCCGGGTGCAGGGGCTCATGCCTGCAGTCCCAGCACTTCCAGAGGCTGGGGTGGGCGGATCACTTGAGGTCAGCAGTTCAAGGCCAGCCTGGCCAATATGGTGAAACCCCATCTCTACTAAAAACACAAAAATTAGCCAGGCATGGTGGTGCACGCCTGTAATTCCAGTTACTTGGGAGGCTGAGGCAGGG
>NW_012111842.1:6884-8543 GCF_000951035.1 Colobus angolensis palliatus | reverse complement strand
CCACAAATCCATTCCTGACTAACTTGTTTCCCACTTGTGATTCAGTTAAGGCCAGAGTTTTACACTTGCTTGAACTTCAACCCTGGCATTCCCCACTTCAGCCCCTTCCTTTCCTCAATAGACAGCATTCCAAGCCGGGTGTGGTGGGCTCATGCCTGTAATCCCAGCATTTTGGGACGCCAAGGCAGGCAGATCACTTGAGGTCAGGAGTTCAAGACCAGCCTGGCCAACATGGTGAGACCCCCATCTCTACTAAAAAAGAAAAATACAAAAATTAGCCAGGCATGGTGGTACACTCCTATAATCCCAGCTACTTGTAAGGCTAAGGCAGGAGAATTGCTTGAACCTGGGAGGTGGAGGTTGCAGTGAGTGGAGATCACACCACTGCACTCCAGCCTAGGCAACAGAGCAAGACTCTGTCTCAAAAAAAAAAAAAAAAACTCCAGAATTGTGCTGCAAGCCACCACCTAGAGCTTCAGAATCACCAGCCACACACCTGCAGCTACCACCACTCTGGCCTGGGGGCTGGGGTCATATCCTAGAGGATGGAAGCAAATCTTAAGTGTGGACACACCTCCCTCCCTTATTCCCCTAAGCATAGCAAACACCAACCAGGCTGTTGCTGAAAGTTTGGGGCATTACAAAGCTGAGAAGACTTAGAAGTGGCTATTAGATTATGCAGCATCTATAGTCCCTGGCCTGTCTCACAAAGGAATTCCCTTCACCTCAAGGCCATCCCTTTACTCTTAACACCTTTGGCAAGCTGTGAACAGAAGGGACTTTTCCCTCTACCTCTACCCCGACATATTTCAGGCTGGACTCCCCGTAAATGTAATCAGAGTCAGGACTCCTATTAACAAAAGACAACCATTGGCATTATTGTGCAGAGCAGTTCAGTTACGTCTGTCCCTTCCACTCACTATGAGAGTTGGGCTTTGCCTTTGCCAAACCAAGAAGCCCGCTCAAGTACTGGGAGAGGATTCTCCCAAATAAAAGAGCAGTCTTCATTTAAACACAAATCATACGTCCTAAGAGAACAATTTTTTCCAAGTTAAAAAAAAAACACATAAATCAGAAAACTACAAGCTGCTGCCGGGCACGGTGGCTCACACCTGTAATCCCAGTACTTTGGGAGGCTGAGGCAGGCAGATAACGATGTCAAGAGATCGAGACCATCCTGGCCAACATGGTGAAACCACGTCTCCGCTAAAAATTAACTGGGCGTGGTGGCGCGTGCCTGTAATCCCAGCTACTCTGGAGGCTGAGGCAGGAGAATTGCTTGAACCCGGAGGCGGAGGTTGTGGTGAGCCGAGATCACACCACTGCACTCCAGCCTGGCGACAGAGCGAGACTGTCTCAAAAAAACAAAACAAAACAAAACAAACAAACAAACAAAAACTACAAGCTGCTTTTGAATAGCAACCTATTCCAGGTCTGGCCACTGAGATTTAAGAAATATTGTGGTAGGCTGGGTGTGGTGACTCATGCCTGTAATCCCAGCACTTCGGGAGGTCCAGGCCGAATGATCACTTGAGTTTGAGACCAGCCTGGGCAACACAGGGAGACCCTGTCTCTAAAAAAAAAATTATTTTTAATTAGCCAAGAGTGGTGGCATGTGCCTGTAGTCCCAGCTACTTGAGAGACTGAGGTGGGAGGTCA
>NW_012111842.1:1509-4710 GCF_000951035.1 Colobus angolensis palliatus | reverse complement strand
AAAGGGCCTAGTCAGTGCCCAGCACAGCTAGTTGATGCTTAACATTTCTCTTGCCTATCCTTCCTTCTCATATCTAATAAATCTTAACTTGCCTGGTCTGTATCATTCCTCTTTCCAAACCTATCAGAACTACAGTCCTTCCTTTTTTTTTTTTTTTGAGACAGAGTCTCCCTCTGTTGCCCAGGCTGGGCAGTGGTGCTATTACAGGTGCCTGCCAACACATCGGGCTAATTTTGTATTTTTTGTAGAGACGGAGTTTCACCATGTTGGATATGCTGGTCATGAACTCCTGGCCTCAAGTGGTCCACCCGCCTCAGCCTCCCAAAGTGCTGAGATTACGGGTGTGAGCCACCTACCGCACCTGGCCCAGAACTACAGTCCTTTATAGGGGCTGATCATTTCTCACACGGTTGCAATAGACATTTCTGCTTCTGCCTTTCATCTTGTTAACTTACGCTGTTTGCAGGATGATCTCTCTTGTTGTCTTTTGTCTTTTGTTCTTCTGTTGTTTTTAAGGAACTAAATTTTATACTCTTATTTATTAAGAAAGGTAAATTTATAAATTAAGTTTCTATCTTTTTCTATTACCAAATGACTAAAAATGGTTGGATTGATTTTCACCAAATTTGGCAGGTTTGTTTGGGGTGGTCTGACTTAAAATACAGAGCATATGGCAACCTTTAAACAATTTTTTTCTTCTTTTGAGACAGGGTCTTGCTCTGTCACCTAGGTTACAGTGCAGTGGAGCGATCTTGGCTCACTGCATCCTTGACTTCCCCGGGCTCGAGCCATCCTTCCTCCTCAGTCTCCCAAGTAGCTGAAGTAGTTAGGACTAAAGGCACCCTCGTCAACATACCCTGCTAATTTTTGTATATTTAGTAAAGACGGGGTTTTGCCACGTTGCCCAGGCTGGTCTGGAACTTCTGAGCTCAGCCCATCTGCCCACATCAGCCTCCCAAAATGCTGGGATTACAGGTGTGAGCCAGCGTGACTGGCCAACCCTAAAATTAACTTCTGATGGCCCTGGGGAGAGCCTAGAAAAGAGAGACAGGTATCTCTGGAAGCAGCCGCAATTTAGGAGCAGCCAGAAGACAGGGACTCCTCAAAGTGAGAAATGCCGTACAGAGTGAAAGAGCATGAACCCCTTAAATGGTTCATGAAGGTTCTAAATGATGGCCCAAGAAATGTTACAAGGATCAACCTTCCAAATTACGGAAATTTTCCGTAGACTTGCTTCTCATGTGGAGAGACAACCCTTCATGCATGCTACAGGAAACAATTGTCTAACAAAGGCTCCCAGTTTCATGACCAATGCTTGGGAAGCCAGTTAAGTAAAAATAAAAACAGAAATCTGGCCCTAAAAATAATATTTTGGCCGGGCGCGGTGGCTCAAGCCTGTAATCCCAGCACTTTGGGAGGCCGAGGCGGGCGGATCACAAGGTCAGGAGATCAAGACCATCCTGGCTAACACAGTGAAACCCCGTCTCTACTAAAAATACAAAAAAACTAGCCGGGCGAGGTGGCGGGCGCCTGTAGTCCCAGCTACTCCGGAGGCTGAGGCATGAGAAAGGCTTGAATCTGGGGGGTGCAGGTTGTGATGAGCCAAAATTGCATCACTGCACTCCAGCCTGGGTGGCACTCCAGCCTGGGTGACAGAGTGAGACTCCATCTCAAAATAAAAATTATGGCTGGGTGCGGTGGCTCACGCCTATAACCCTAGCACTTTGGGAGGCTGAGGCGGGTGGATCACAAGGTCAGGAGTTTGAGACCAGCCTGGCCAACATGGTGAAACCCCGTCTCTACTAAAAATACAAAAATAGGCCAGGTGCAGTGGCTCACGCCTATAACCCTAGCACTTTGGGAGGCTGAGGCGGGTGGGTCACTTGAGGTCAGGAGTTCAAGACCAGCCTGGCCAACATGGTGAAACCCCATCTCTACCAAAAATATAAAAATTAGCCAGGTGTGGTGGTGCGTGCCTGTAATCCCAGCTACTTGGGAGGCCGAGGCAGGAGAATTGCTTGAACCTGGGAGGCAGAAGTTGTGATGAGCCAAAATTGCATCACTGCACTCCAGCCTGGGTGGCACTCCAGCCTGGGTGACAGAGTGAGACTCCATCTCAAAATAAAAATTATGGCTGGGTGCGGTGGCTCACGCCTATAACCCTAGCACTTTGGGAGGCTGAGGCGGGTGGGTCACCTGAGGTTAGAAGCTCGATACTAGCTTGACCAACACGGCGAAACCCAGTCTCTACTAAAAATACAAACATTAGCAGCCAGGCGCAGTGACTCACACCTATAATCCCAGCACTCTGGAAGGGTGAGGCAGGTGGATCACCTGACCTCAGGAGTTCAAGACCACCCTGGGCAATATGGTGAAACCCATCTCTACTAAAATACAAAAAGAAAAATTAGCCAGGCATGGTGGTACACACCTGTAGTCCCAGCTACTCAGGAGGCTGCGGCACGAGAATCACTTGAGCCACGGAGGCGGAGGTTGCAGTGAGCCGAGATTGTGCCACTGCACTCCAGCCTGGGCTACAGAGTGAGACTCCGTCCCAAAAAAAAAAAAAAATTAGCTGGTCATGGTGGTTCGGGCCTGTAGTCCCAGCTACTGGGGAGGCTGAGGTGGGAGGATCACTTGAACCTGGGAGGCAGAGGTTGCAGCAAACCGAGATTGTGCCACCGCACTCCAGCCTGGGTGACAGAGTGAGACCCTGTCTCAAAACAAAAACAAAACCAAATTACAAAACCAAAAAAAAACTTTTTCAGTGGGATGCATTAAATTAAAAAAAATAACTTTTAGTAGGCCAGATGTGGTGGCTCACGCCTGTAATTCCAACATTTTGGGAGGTGAAGGCAGGAGGACTGCTTGAGCCCAGGAGTTCAAGACCAGCCTGGACAACAGTAGAGACCCCCTCTCTACTTTAAAATTTTAGGCCAGGCATGGTGGCTCACACTTGTAATTCCAGCACTTTGGGAGGCCGAGGAAGGAGAATTACCTGAGGTCAGGAGTTCAAGAACAGCCTGGCCAACATGGTGGAAACCCGTCTCTACTAAAATTACAAAAAATTAGCTGGGCATGGTGGTGGGCACCTGTAATCCTAGTTACTTGGGAGGCTGAGGCAGGAGAATCACTTGAACCCAGGAGGCGGAGGTTGTGGTGAGCAGAGATCGTGCCATTGCACTCCAGCCTGGGAGACAG
>NW_012111842.1:0-894 GCF_000951035.1 Colobus angolensis palliatus | reverse complement strand
AAAAAAAAAAAAAAAAAAAAAAAATTTAAAAAGTGACTTTTCAATAAGAAAAAGCATTTTGTCTCTGTCTTACTAGTGTGCATACTGGCCTTGTTAGAGCCATCTCTCCTTGAAATGTTCTGTGCAGCGCTCTGAAAACAAGCAGTAACTGACAGGGTGGACTTGATTGTATTTGATACATTGTCTGTGAAGAAGTCATGGTAGCTCTGTGCCATGAACAATACTTTGTAAGTAGATTTTAATCTTTTTTTTGCTTTGAGAAATAGTTTGCTCCTGTTGCCCAGGCTGGAGTGCAATGGCAGGATCTCGGCTCACTGCAACCTCCGCCTCCCCGGTTTAAGCAATTCTCCTGCCTCAGCCTACCGAGTAGCTGAAATTACAGGCATGTGCCACCAAGCCTGGCTGATTTTCTTTTTTTTTTTTGAGACGGATTTTAATCTAGATTAAATCTTTTAATCTTTTAGATTTAAAGATTAAATCTAAGTAGATTTTAATCTTTTTTTTGCTTTGAGAAATAGTTTGCTCTTGTTGCCCCAGGCTGTAGTGCAATGGCGCCATCTTGGCTCACCACAACCTCCGCCCCTCCAGGGTTCAAGTGATTCTCCTGCCTCAGCCTCCCGAGTAGCTGGGATTACAGGCAGGCACCACCAGGCCTGGCTAATTTTGTATTTTTAGTAGAGATGGGGTTTCTCCATGTTGGTCAGGCTGGTCACGAACTCCCAGCCTTAGGTGATCCTCCCACCTCGGCCTCCCAAAATGCTGGGATTACAGGTGTGAGCCACCGTGCCCAGCCTAATTTTGTATTTTTAATAGAGACGGGTCTTCTCCACGTTGGTCAGGCTGGTCTCGAAATCCCAGCCTCAGGTGATCCGCCTGCCTTGGCCTCCCAAAGTA
>NW_012111841.1:0-1733 GCF_000951035.1 Colobus angolensis palliatus | reverse complement strand
GCTCACTGCAAGCTCCGCCTCCCAGGTTCAAGTGATTCTCCTGCCTCAGCCTCCCAAGTAGCTGGGACTACAGGCACCCACCACCACGCCTGGCTAATTTGTTTTGTATTTTTAGTAGAGACAGAGTTTCACAGTGTTAGCCAGGATATTCTCGATCTCCTGACCTTGTGATCCGCCCGCCTCGGCCTCCCAAAGTGCTGGGATTACAGGCATGAGCTACTGCACCCAGTTTAATTCCTATAACTGCTACCCTTCTCCCACTCGCTGCCTCCTTTCTCTGCTTATAACCACACATATCACATGTCCTGTCTCTCTGCCTCCACTGCCCTGTCTGACCACTCTGCAAATCATTTCTCCTACCTGCTGCCTGGTTTCTGTACTTGCTGCCACATTTCTCTTAACAACCATCTGCATCTCCCACTGTCTTTTCTTTCTGATGCTAATTCCTTCCATGGGATGTTTCTTTTTTGTTTTGAGACAGGGTCTCGCTCTGTTGCCTAGGCTGGAGTGCAGTGGTGTCAACATGGTTCACTGCAGCCTCACCTTCCCTGGTTCAATTCCCCCACCTCACCTCCTATGGGTGTGGGCCACCATGCCAGGCTAAGTTTTCAATTTTTTGTGGAGATGGGGTCTCACTATGTTGCCCAGGCTGATCGTGAACTTCTATGTTCAAGCAATTTTCCTGCTTAGCGTCCCAAAGTGTTGGATGAGAAGTGTGAGCCACCAAACCAGGCCCTTTTTTATTTTCAGAGACAGGGTCTTGCTCTGTCCTCCAGCCTGGAATGGAGTGGTGCAATTACGGTTCACTGAAGCTTCAACCTCCCAGGCTCAAGCAATCCTCCCACCGCAGCTTCCCACATAGCTGGGACCACAGGTACACGGTACTACAGCCCGGCTAATTTTTTAATTTTTTATAAGGACAGGGTTTCACCATGTTGCCCAGGCCGGTCTCAAACTCCTGGTCTCAAGTGATCCACCCGCCTCGGCCTACCAAAGTGCTGGGATTACAGGCGTGAGCTACTGCACCCAGCCTGTAATTATTCTCTTACTGTCTATGCTGCCACTTTTCTTCCCCTTGCCACCTTGTTTCTCTTCCTTTCGTCACATATCTGTCACCTGTGACCTCTTTCCTCTATCCATAGGCCCATTTTGTAGTACACAGCCACCTTCCTCCCTCTCTCCCTTCTTTCCTTTCTTCCCTCCCTCCATCTCTCCTTTCTTTTTCTTTCTTTCCTTTCTTTCTTCTTTTTTTTTTTTGACAGGGTCTCACTCCAGTCGCCCAGGTTTGAGTGCAGTGGTGCAATCATGGCTCACTGGGCAGGGCACAGTGGCTCCCGCCTGTAATCCTAGCACTTTGGGAGCTTGAGGCAAGCGGACTGCCTGAGCTCAGGAATTTGAGACCAGCCTGGGCAACATGGTGAAACCCTGTCTCTACTAAAATACAAAAAATTAGCCGGGCGTGGCAGCATGCGCCTGAGGTCTCAGCTACTCGGGAGGCTGAGGCAGGAGAATTGCTTGAACACGGGAGGCGGAGGTTGCAGTGAGCCGAGATTGCACCACCGCACTCCAGCCTGAGCAACAGAGACTCTAGCTCCAAAAAAAAAAAAAGAAAAATCATGGCTCACTACAGCCTAGACATCCCGTCCTCCCACCTCAGCCTCCTGAGAAACTGGGATCACAGGCACGCACCACCACGCCTGGCTAATTTTTTGTATTTTTTTTTTTTTTTTTTT
>NW_012111840.1:0-1219 GCF_000951035.1 Colobus angolensis palliatus | reverse complement strand
GCAACCACGCCCAGCTAATTTTTGTTTTTGTTTTTGTTTTTTTGAGACAGAGTCTCGCTCTGTTGCCCAGGCTGGAGTGCAGTGGCACAATCTTGGCTCACTGAAACCTCCACCTCCCAGGTTCAAGTGATTCTCCTGCCTCAGCCTCCCAAGTAGCTGGGATTATAGGTACATGCAACCACACCCAGCTAATTTTTTTTTTTTTGTATCTTTAGTAGAGACAAAGTAGTAGGGGTTTAGTAGGGGTTTCACCATGTTGGTCAGGCTGATCTTGAACTTCTGACCTCATGATCCGCCTGCCTCAGCCTGCCAAAGTACTGAGATTACAGGTGTGAGACACTGCACCCGGCTAATTTTTGTATTTTTAGTAGAGACGGCATTTCACCATGTTAGCCAGGCTGGTCTCAAACTCCTGACCTCAGGTGATCCACCCACCTTGGCCTCCCAAAGTAACAAAGTGCTAGGATTATAGGCATGAGCCACCACACCGGCCAAGTGTCTCATTTTCAGAGTGTTCTTCTAAATCTCCCTATCAAAAGAAAGCCTCATGTACACAAACACATACACACTTACACACACATACACATCACACTTCTGCATATCAGTACTCGCCTGCACACATACTCCTACATGCAACCTTCACACACATCTACAACTACACAAAAACACACCCGACACACACACACCTGCACATGTGTACACACATTCCTGCACACACTCACACACAATCCTCCTATCTATTCCTCTCTACTCCCCATCATGCTTTATTTTTCTCCATAACATTTATATCATCTGGCATGTTAAATATGTTTTTTGATTATTTGTCTATTAGCTGCCAAAAGATCAGAAACTTTATTCATTTCATTCACTATTTTGTCTCCAGTAATAGGCAGATAGGAGGCCCTCAAATATTTGTGGGATGGATGAATGGGTGGGTGTGTGGGTGAGTGTGTGGGTGGATGGGAAGGTGTATGGATGGGTGGATAGAAGAAAGAGTGGATGGGTGGATGGGGTGGATGGGGTAGATGGGTGGGTGGGTGGATGGATGGATAGGGGAATGGATAGGTGGATGGATAAGAGGGTTTATGGGGTGGAAGGATGGGTGGGTGGTTGGATGGATGGGAGGGCGGGTGGGTGAATGGGTGGATGAGTGGGTAGATGGATGGGATGGGTGCGTGGATAGATGGGAGGGTGGATGGGTGAATGAATGGGTGAGTGG